>NC_048268.2:12799607-13110119 GCF_005286985.2 Setaria viridis
AGCCATAGATATCCGGTCACATTCCTTATCTGCTAGATCATATGCAAACTTCTTTGGTGCAGGATTATCTTTCTTAGGACATGGGTTTTTCTTCTGCTTAGGAGGTGGCGGGATCGAAGCCTTCGAGTTTTTCTTTTTAGGAAGTGGAGGCTTAGGCAACGGTGGACTCATGCTTTGGTCCCTAGTAGCTAGTGGGGATGATGGACTCATCCTTCGGTCCCTTGTAGCTGGTGCATCCCTGGATGGTGGCATTGGTGATCTGTGCCTTAACCTCTGATGGGATGATGCAGCAACTGTGTCTACTTGTGGAAATCTTATGTAGCGCTTGGCCCAACAAATTGTGGCGGAACCGCTCAAATTAATTTGGCTAAAGCACACTTACGCCGCTTAACACGCGATCATGTACTTTAAAAAAATCAACTTGGTCATCCGTCGGATTTCATCCGATAAACCACTTATCTCAGGATCGAGAAAGCAAGACTCGCATGAAGGCGAGCGGTTACAGAGATTACAACAGTCCATCATAATTAAACAAGTGCATTAAATTATTACAACCTCAAGTTTGAAATTCAAACAAAGTTTGCAAAGTTCTCAAATAACTGAAATAACTAAGGGGAGGCTAAATGTCGTTGCATGATATCATGAAGAAGCCGATCATGACATCAATGATCTCGGTCCTCGCCATCCGAGGAGGGATCCCACTCAACCGTCCAACCAAGAGGAAGTTAGGGAGGCCAAGTGCCACTTGCAGTGAGCTCAGAGGCATCATCATCACCTGAAAAAGATGTGCCACAATAAGGCTAAGCGACTACGCTCAACAAGACTTAACCGACCGGTGGTACTACTCCACCAACACCTAGACATGTAAGCTTTTTGGCTCTGGGGTTTGTTTTTGCCAAAAGCAACCAGTGTAGGTCCTTACTTCCAATATTTTAGCCACAAGTTCTACGTTCAATTACCAATCTAAGTTAGCAACTATACTAAACAAGCATAGTTTCCAAACAATTAATGTAAGGAATCATATTAGATCATCACCATCTTTCATTCTTACTTAGTGTAGCATAGCGATCAAGCAGTCCCAAACTGTGAGAGGCAGATGAATCGATTCGAATTTCTTAACCATGCATGGTGAACCTAATCTCACGACATCCGCGCACCGCGAAGGGCCGCTTCACTTGTCAGCCGTCCCCATCAATTCCTAGACCCGTGTTAGGCCCACTTTCCTTGGTACAAGGCTCCATAAACCTGGCCTCTACCATTCTATGACCAAACTTGTCACCACATGCGGCCGCAAGGGAACTCTGTTCCAAAGACAGTGGAAAGATCCGCTCACGTTCCGGTTCAATCAGGTACTAGGCTTCCCCATCCCATACTAGGTATGAGATTAGTACTTCCAAACACTTGATCATGAACACTATCACTGTAGGGATACGAGGTATGCTACACTAGCGCAAATCAAAATTTTCTACCGCGTAGACTAAGAAAACTGTCATATAAGGATCACAGGATTACCACTCGATGCACTGATGAGGAAGATGTAGATTCGCGTCGATGCAGCGAAGTCAATCAGCGTAGTCGTACGTAGTCGATCAGGTCGACGTCCAGCAGCTCCTCAGCAGCTCGTCCACGTGCAGCAAGATCGCCCTCATGTCGCGGCTCATCGCCGGCTCGTCGTGGCTCGTCGGTGGCTCGTTGTAGTGCTGCAGGCGCAACACCTCCAAGGTATCCACACGTGCAGGGAGGAAGCGTCGCAAGCCGGACTGCTAGGTTCATGAGTTGCAACAGGCGAGGGCATGGGAGGCGCGACAGATGTGTTTCGCCAAAAAGGTGTAAACCCTAGGGCGCCCCCACCCCTCTATTTATAGAGGTTCCTAACGGGCCTCTGGATCCGAGGCCCATTAGTACTTCTAAACCTAATCCAACTCGGATCACATCCGAATTGGGCTTCCAGCACCTTAAGTGTGTGACCCTATGGGTTCGCATACGTATAGACATGGCCCGTGTACTCCTACTCAGCCTAATAGTTGGTAGCGGCCTCTAGCAAGACGTGCCAACTCCTATATGCACACTAAGATCATATCAGATGAACCATCACAACATTATGTACATGCTATTCCCTTTCCGTCACGATATTTGGTCTAGCTTCAAGCCAGCCGCTCTTTCTCGATCCTATGATTCAGAATCCCTTTGTAGGTTAACTCTTAACCGTACGTAGCATGGCCATGCATTTTCGGATCCGATCACTCGAGGGGCCCAGAGATATCACTCTCAATCAGAGAGGGGCAAATCCCATCTTGATTGACCATGTCTCATAGCATGCTTCTTGACAAACCCGAAAGCTACTTTTATAACTACCATGTTACGGCGTAGCGTTTGGTAGCCCCTAAGTAAGTCGATCCACATCTTGAGTACATGCGACAATCTCAGATCTAAGGACAAAGCGTATATGTTGTGTAAAGACAGAACTACTTCTCGTGTTGGGTCAGTCCTAGCACATGTCTCCACATGTGCCTACATTATTAGTTCAACATCTCCATGTCCATGACTCGTGAAATATAGTCATCAACTAATACATGTGCTATTCTAATATTCATGTGTGTCCTCACATGAACTCCGACTAGGGACAACTTTAGAATAACCATACAAGTAAAGAGTTTCACATACAATTCGCATAATTGCAAATCAACTCAAGTAGCCTTTAATGGATATTCAAGGAACGCAATATAAATTATGGATACAAATGGAATGACATCTCTATGATTGCCTCTAGGGCATACCTTCAACAGTCTCCCACTTGCACTAGAGTCAATCTAGAAGGTACCTAATACCCATAGCTCTTACATGCGCATCATGCTTAGCCTGCGGGAGTGGTTTTGTCAATGGATCAGAATTGTTCAGATCCGTGTGTATTTTGCATATCTTGATCTCACCCTGGTTAACGAAGTCTCGAATGAGATGAAATCGCCGCATTACGTGTTTGTTCTTCTGGTGGTTCCTTGGCTCCTTTGCTTGCGCAATTGCCCCATTGTTATCACAGTAGAGATTCAATGGGCTGGACGCATTCGGGAACACACCAAGCTCAATGAGGAAATTCCTTATCCAAACACCCTCCTTCGCGGCTTCCGAAGCCGCGATGTACTCGGCTTCTGTCGTAGAATCGGCCACCGTCTCCTGCTTGGAACTCTTCCAACTAACAGCACCACCATTTAGCGTGAACACAAATCCTTATTGTGACTTTGAATCATCTCTGTCGGTTTCGAAACTAGCATCGGTGTAACCTATTACAAGGAGCTCCTCCTCACCTCCGTAGACAAGGAACATATCTTTAGTCCTTCTCAAGTACTTAAGAATGTTTTTCACCGCTGTCTAGTGACTCTCACCTGGATCAGACTGGTGTCTGCTTGTCATACTTAGTGCATATGAAACATCTGGGCGAGTACTTATCATTGCATACATGATAGATCCAATAGTCGAGGCATATGACACTCTACTCATGTGATCCCACTCATCAGCAATCGAAGGACATTGAGTCCTGCTGAGATGTATGCCATGTGACATAGGCAAGAACCCTTTCTTTGCCTCTTCCATGCTGAATTGCTTCAACACTTTGTCAATGTAAGTATCTTGGATTAATCCTATAAGCCTTGTCGATCTATCTCTATAGATCTTAATGCCTAGAATATATGCCGCTTCCCCTAAGTCCTTCATCGGAAAACTATTTTTCAGTGAAGTCTTTATGGACTCAAGCATTGGAATGTTATTTCCAATCAACAATATGTCATCGACATATAAGATTAGAAATACTACAGAGCTCCCACTAACCTTCTTGTAAACACAAGACTCTTCTTAATTCTTGGTGATGTCAAACCCTTTGACCACTTCATCAAAACGAATGTTCTAACTCCTAGATGCTTGCTTCAATCCATAAATGGATCTCTGAAGTTTGCATACCTTTCCAGCATTTTTTGGATCGACAAAACCCTCGGGCTGTATCATATACACGTCCTCAGCTAGGTTTCCATTCAGGAAAGCTGTCTTGATATCCATCTGCCATATCTCATAATCGAAATATGCAGTTATAGCTAGAATAACCCGAATGGACTTAAGCATCACTACGGGCGAGAAGGTCTCATCGTAGTCAACTCCTTGAACTTGTTGAAAACCTTTTGCGACAAGTCATGCTTTATAGATGTGAACATTTCCATCCATGTCCTTTTTCTTCTTATAGATCCACTTGCACTCTATGGCTTTAACACCATCAGGCAGGTCAACCAAGTTCCAAACTTGATTGTCTCCCATGGACTCTATTTCGGATTGCATGGCACTCTACCATTTTTCGGAGTCTGGGTCCATCATTGCTTCTGCATATGTCGCAGGCTCATCATTGTCCAACAATAATATTTCCCACATTTCGCGGAGCCTTGCCGACCTTCATGGTTGTGGCGGTGCTTCTCTTGCCATGGGTATCTCAACTTGTTCTGCTACTTAGCATCACTCATTGATTCTTGCCCGATCGGCTCATCTTGAACTTCTTCAAGATGCACTGTCTTTCCACTGTTTTCTCCTTTGAGAAACTCTTTCTCTAGGAAAACCCCGTTCTGAGCGACAAACACCTTGCCCCCTGACCGGTTGTAGAAATAATATCCCAAACTTTCCTTTGGATATCCCACGAAAATGCACTTATCTGACTTGGGTGTGATCTTGTCCGACTGAAGTCGCTTCACAAACACTTCACATCTCTAAATCTTTAGAAAAGACAAACTGGGAACTTTTCCAGTCCACATCTCATATGGTGTCTTAACTACGGATTTAGATGGTACCCTGTTAAGTGTGAAAGCTGCTATTTCTAGAGCGTATCCCCAAAATGACAACGGTAGGTCCGACTGGCTCATCATTGATCGAACCATGTCTAACAAAGTTCGATTATGTCGCTTGGATACACCGTTTCTCTGAGGTGTTCCAGGCGGCGTAAGTTGTGGAACAATTCCGCAACTCTTTAGATGATTGCTAAACTCGTGGCTTAAATACTCGCCTCCACAATCAGATCGTAAAGCCTTAATTTTCTTGCCACTCTGATTTTCAACTTCATTCTGAAATTCCTTGAACTTTTCAAAGGTTTCAGACTTGTGCTTCATCAAGTAGACATAGCCATATCTACTAAAATCATCAGTGCAAGTTATGAAGTATTGGAATCCTCGTCTAGCCATCGTGCTCATTGGTCTGCATACATCGCTATGTATGAGTTCCAACAAGTCTACTGCTCTCTCAGGAAATCCTGTGAAAGGCATCTTGGTCATCTTGCCTAGCAAGCAAGCCTCACATGTCTCGTATGATTCAAAAATCAAACAAAGTTAGAAGTCCATCAGAATGGAGCTTCTTCATGTATCAAATACCCAAGAATTAATAATTGTATCAGCGAGAAATATGTTTTCTATAACATTAATAACAAGCGTACCTGAGGTGGAAGTACTCTTACTTCCGCCATTCTTCAACGAAGCTAGGTTCTGCTTGTAATTTCTCTTCCAGTGACCAAGTTCTTGACAGTAAAAGCACTCTTTGTCTGGTCTAGGACCAGCTTTAACCTTGGGCGTTGGGTTTGGCTTGGACGTTCCAGCCTTGCCCTTCTTCTTCCAAGAATTTCCCTTCTTCTTAAAGCTAGGCTTGTTCTGTATAGCCATCACATGGCTGCTACTAGCACTTTTGTTGATGTCTGCCTCTACTGTTTTAAGCATGCCACATAGCTCATTGAGACCCTTCTCCGTTCCATGCATATGGTAGTTCGAGATGAAGCTCCCATAGCTAGGCAGAAGAGACAAAAGAATGAAATCAGTGGCCAACTCTTGACCCAGTGGGAAGCCCAGCTTCTCCAACCGTTGAGTGTAACCAACCATCTTGATTAAGTGTGGTCCTACTGTTGCGCCTTCTGCTAGCTTGCTCTCCACAAAGGCCTTAGACACATTGAACCTTTTAGTCCTGGCCTGTGTTTGGAACATGTCTCTAAGCGCAACGATCATATTGTGCGCCTCATGGTTTGTTTCGAACTGCATCTGCAGCTCGAGTTCCATGCAAGCAAGCATAAGGCAGCTTGCTTCGAGGTTAGCATCACATGCTTTCTTGTAAGCATTCTTAGTAGCAGCAGGTGCATCCTCAGCAGGTTCTTCTGGTAGTGGGTTGTCTAGAATATCTTCCTTTTTCTCAGCCCTGAGAACAATTCTCAGGTTACGGATCCAATCCGAGTAGTTTGTTCCATTCAACTTGTCCTTCTCAAGGACCGAACGCAAAGCAAACGGTGTAGTGCTGCTAGGTGCCATTTAGGCCTTGTTTGGCATGGCTCCAGCTCTAGATGGAGCTGCTCTACTCCAGAACTCCAGGTGGAGTCATCTCCACTTCAGAACTTCAGAACTAAAATGGGGTGTTTGGCTAGATGGGTGCTCTCAGCTCCAAAAAAATCAATTTTCAGTGTGGATTGCCATTGTTAGCCCCCAATTTAGGTCCCACTTGTCATTCTCTCCATCCCCATCTTCTTCTTCCTCAGAAAGGCTGCTTGGCAACCACAACACACTGTTCCCTCCTCTTTTTTTCCTTGCCCCGGCGCTCCCGTCGCCTCGAAGGAGGGACGACGCGTTGCATGAACACTAGCTCCCCCACGGCCTTTTCTCCTCGCCAGCGCACGACCACCCCTCACCTCGGCCTTATCTTCCCAAGCTGCCATCGCCAAGTACTTTCTCGCAAGAGCAAGCAAGCAGCTCACCTGCACCCTTGATCTCCCTGCTCTGCCATCGAATCCAACAACTAGGGCACCAGCTACTCCAATTAGTCTCCCCTTCCTCTTTAATCTCTATCTCTCACACGTCAACCACCAGCAGCACAAATCCATGGAGGCCAAGACATTTCCGGTCCTCTGCTCCTCCCTTGCTCGGGCAGAGCAAGCAGATCAGCGCCCCTCTTTCTTAAGCTCCATCCCCTTCTCTGATTCCCTTGTGTGGTGTAGGGAGGCAGCGGATGGCCGGCGGCGTGAGGGAGGCGTGGCCGCCTGCCGGCGGAGGCGCGCCCGACGGGGCCACGGCGCGGCTGCCTGCCGAACGTGAGGGAGGGGCCGGCGGCTTGGTCCGGCAGTGGAGGGAGGTAGTGGGCGGCCGACGGCGTGAGAGCGGCACGGTCGCCCGCCGATGGAGGCATGCCCGACGGGGCTGTGGCGCAGCCGCCCTCCGGATGTGAGGGAGGGGCCGACGTCCTACTCCGGCGGTGGAGGAAGGCGCGGCCGCCCGCCGGCAGAGGTGCGCTCGACGGGGCCACGGCGCAGGTGCCCGGCGGGGGAGCAGGCGCGCCCGACAAGCGAGAGGTAGGGCGAGGCGACTGGCGGCGCTAGCCGAGGGAGGCGCGCATCCATGCGAGTAGCAACGGTGGCGGGAGGGAGTCAGGACATGGGGGCTCAGAGAAATGAAAACGAACCATTTTTTCTGTAACGAGTGGTATTGGTGGGTAATTACCCACCAACTCCACGAGAAGGTTCAAAAGAGAGAGTTTTAGAGCAGCAAAAGAGGTGCTCCAAAACTCCATCCCCATTTGCACTACAGCTCCTTGGAGTTGGCAGCTCCATGGAGTTTTGGAGTTGGAGTGTTTGGCTATTTTTTTTGCTAGAGTCGCTAGAGTTGTGGAGTGGAGCTGTGCCAAACAGGGTCTTAATCTACAACAAAAGTAATGCAAAATAAACTAAGACAAACGTATCCATGATAGAGCAAATCACATTAAACTTTTTAACAGAATCTACTCCCACTAAAATCAATATCCCTCTATTGATACTTAGTGATTCAGGATCCACAACTAACAAGTCTACTAGTGAGCTTTAGCATCACCGCTAGCAAACAAGATAGATCGGTAAGCAACTTCTTGCTAACCATATCACATATGACTCCTATTGTTGGGTGACATCTCCATGTCTCGGCGCTCAACCTTTATGCCCCAAGGTCCTTAACCATTAAGATAACCTTGTTAAGCAAACCAACCCTTATGCGTGTAAGTGTCCGACACAAACCCGTCTAGTCAAGGAAAACTAGTGGCACCCTAATTTCATAGACCCGCCACTAATTCTACAAGACATGGGATGGTGCAAGTTTTAGTTGGGAGGGCATACTAACTTAAACTTTGTGAGGGATCGTTCTACTTCTAACATCACAGCATGCAGAAAGTAAAAAAAAATAGAATAGCATTCACACAGTTGTGACACAGTATGACCCGTTTTCTTATGGTGATCTCCATCTCCACAGAACGTGTTCACCATGGTGATCTCCATCTCCATGTTCCATGTGCGCCATCCTCCTAGTGATGAGTCCTCCAAGAACTAGAACATGCTATTATGCCTAATAGCTAGTAAAGAAGCTAGTAATGAAGATTACATAGTTGCTTGGATCATCACAGATTGGTACGCAAACCATTAATTACATTAAAGTGAAAACACATATGGCTCCAGCCGTGTTGCCGTATGTGCGACACGTAGGTCACGAATGAGTTACACTCATGCATCACATACACAAAGGGCCATACGGATCACAAGATACATACATCATGCAAAACAGAGTTAGGCGTTCTAACGTTCCAAACTTCGAAGGACCGAAACTCCATCTTCCAAGCCGAATTTGGGAAATCTAATTTCTCTGAAAACGGCAAAGCCATTGAATTTCATATGTAACTTTTTATGTAGATCAATTTTCATATAAAATTCGCCCCGATTTGAGATCGTACCGAAAAGTTACAGCTGATTTACCGAAGCACACGCATACGGCAAAATCCCGACCCGGTAGTAGATCCAATCTACTATTGCACATCTTATGTGCTTAGCGTATGAACCTGGATCTTGATTCAACCAATCACATTAATCTTCGCTCGCTGCAACTGGCAGTACGTGTATCACTTAACTCTGATGGCGGAAACCCGACCGGTAGGAGTATGTCGCTACACAACCATTGCAATAAGAACACGAAACCAGGACATAGATGAAATTGAAAACTCGCATATCTCCATATGCACACATCCCGAATCCAAAACTAAACAGCTACAACTCTGATACAACTGTAGGGATACGAGGTAGGCTACACTAGCGCAAATCAAAATTTTCTACCGCGTAGACCAGGAAAACTGTCGTATAAGGATCACGGGATTACCACTCGACGCACTGATGCGGATGAAGTAGATTCGCGTTGATGCAGCAAAGTCGATCAGCGTAGTTGTACGTAGTCGATCACGTTGACGTCCAGCAGCTCCTCAGCAGCTCGTCCACATGCAGCAAGATCGCCCTCGTGCCGCGGCTCATCGTCGGCTCGTCGTGGCTCGTCGGCGGCTCATCGTGACTCATCGGCGGCTCGTCGTAGTGCTGCAGGCGCAACACCTCCAAGGTATCCACACGTGCAAAGAGGAAGCATCGCAAGCCGGACTGCTAGGTCCATGAGTTGCAATAGGCAAGGGCGTGGGAGGCGCGGCAAATGTGTTTCGCCAAAAAGGTGTAAACCCTAGGGCGCCCCCACCCCTCTATTTATAGAGGTTCCTAACGGGACTCTGGGTCCGAGGCCCATTAGTACTTCTAAACCTAATCCAACTCGGATCACATCCGAATTGGGCTTCCAGCCCCTTAAGTGTGTGACCCTATGGGTTCGGATACGTATAGACATGGCCCGTGTACTCCTACTCGGCCCAATAGTCGGTAGCGGCCTCAAGCAAGATGTGCCAACTCCTATACGCACACGAAGATCATATCAGACGAACCATCACAACATTATATACATGCTATTCCCTTTGCCTCACGATATTTGGTCTAGCTTTATAACTACCCTATTACGGCGTAGCATTTGATAGCCCCTAAGTAAGTTGATCCACATCTTGAGTACATGCGACAATCTCAAGTCTAAGAACAAAGCGTATATGTTGTGTAAAGAGAGAACTACTTCTCATGTTGGGGCAGTCCTAGCACATGTCTCGACATGTGCCCACATTATTAGTTCAACATCTCCATGTCCATGACTCGTGAAACATAGTCATCAACTAATACATGTGCTAGTCTAATATTCATGTGTGTCCTCCCATGAACTCCGACTAGGGACAACTTTAGAATAACCATACAAGTAAAGAGTTTCACATACAATGGCTTAAACAAGGATTAAAACATATAACATTAATTCTAGCAGAGACATGTGCCAAAAGTATTTTTATTAGAAACTACACTTTACTCTGAGTCTAGCAAAATTTGTTTGACATTTTTCTAAATTTTTACGAGTTTTGGTGAATTTTCAAAGTTAAATATATATATATTTTGCCGATATAAAAAGATAAACCGTGCAAACTTACAGTCTAGCCCCTAGGTCTACGGTTTAACCAAGCAAAGGCCCCTAGTTTTTGCACTAAAACCCCTGATTCGACTTTCTCAATCGCAACCGGGTTCTCAGGCACGTGATGGTGGCGGCTGGCCAATATTCCGGCGACTCGCCGGCGGCCTTGGGACGGTAAGGGGCCGGGAAGGCTTACGGGCTCACCTTGGGCCGGTTTGAAGTAGTTGGGGGCGACGGGGAGGCTCAGCTGAGGTAGAACGTGGCGGCGGGCAGCATGCGGCGGCGGTGGCTAAGGGCGGCAGTGTTCCGGTGGTGGCGGTACTCTTCGTGGGCAACCTACAGGCTCTAGAGCTGCATGAGGGAGAGGCGAAGTGGCGGTGGTGTCGGTGTGGTGTGGGGTCGAGCGGAGGTGGGGGATCCATGGAGGATCGAGCGGCAGAGGAGAGAGTGAAGACAGGGCAGCTTTGGCGAGGCAAGGGCGAGCGGGAAAGGGGCCACTGGTGGCGCTGGGCTTCCATTTAAAGGCCAGAGCGGAGCGGCGAACGAGGCGGGACCGTGGCTCTAGCGGGCGGGACCGGAGGGGAGCCGAGGTGCTGCTGCGGCCATTAATGGCGACGGCGCCATTGGCGGAAACAGGAGGAAGGGTGGTGTGGCAGGTGAGGCATGCAAGCGCGGGTGAAGTGAGCGAGCATGCGCGGCAACATCAGCTTTGCTGGGACGCGTCACTGGTGAGGCGGGGAGGAGTTGTCACAGTTGGGGCGGTGGTTGGCGGAGGCGGTGGCGCCAGGCAGGTGTCCGCGGGGGCGCGCGCTCTCGGGGCGGGGCGTTCCCTCGGGTGGAGCGGGACGGCGCAGGCGCGACAGGTGACCGCGCTCTCACTAGCGGCGGGGCGCGCAAGGCGGCATCTTGCCGGGGCCGGTGACCGGGCGGAGGCGCTGCGCTGGTGTGGCCACACCATGTGGCGACGGTGCTCTGGAGCGTGTGGCGCACGTGCCCTAGCGCTCTCTGGGCCGAGGGATTTGCGGGATCCCTCGTCGAGCTGATTTCCAAGCACAAGATCTCCTGATTCTTGAACCGCACAACATTAACTCCCTTAACAAAAGTTGTAGTCCTCATATGAAAGTTGAACTTTTGTAATTGAAGCGAGTTCAAATTCGTGGTAGATTCGGAGATACAAAGCACCAAAGTTTGGAGGAACGCCAGTTTTTCGGACTTAAGAGAATATGAGCTGTTTGGCTGTTTTCATGGTGTTTAGCTGACTTGAGCTTCAGTTTTGAAAAGCTTCGGAGGCGAATTGGACTAGAGTCCAATTGACAAAGTTGTTGTATAAACTTAGTTCTCAAACTCTTATGGAGGATTTTTCTGATGTTCAGTTCAACTTTTGAGAGATAAGTTCATGCCAAGATGCATGGTTGAACTGATTTCTGGACAGTCTAGATTGCAAGTCTTGGGCTGAGTTGACCAAACTAGGTGACTTTAACCTGGATTTTGAAGGCCTTCTGTGCAGATTTAGAACTTACTCCTTTGGTTAAAGTTGTTGAGGTCTCGAAGCTCTAAAACTTTGGTATACAGATCAACTTGAGTTTATATTAGAAACTTTAAAATAAAGAGCCCCAAAGTTGGGACTTTATCTGTTTTTCTTAAATTGACACAGTTTTGTGCTTCGAGTTTTTGAAGGTATTTTTCTCAGATTCAAGCAAAACACCACAAAATAAAAGTTGTTAGAAAAGTTGAGTTCTACAACTCTTAGTTGGACAGATTTTTAAGTTCTTAAGCAAAAAAAAATTCGAGTTATGATTTAAATAGCGGTTTAGCTTGTGAGGGGCACATGTGTCTTTTTACTTGGTTTCACAGCTACTACTCGTTCTCTTATGCTCTAATAACTTTACTTATGATTAAAAAGGGTTTAATTAGGCTAGGTTGTTACACAAATCTAGATGTGGATGGCGTGTCCCAGTTCCATTTCACCATTGCCTCCAGGGATCTCGAGGTCCAGGTCTTCCCATCCCGTTTCCACTTGGTCAACCTGGACTCTAGCATATCCTTCAAGAATATGCATGCCATGAATCATCCCA
Source organism: Setaria viridis (assembly GCF_005286985.2). Classification (NCBI taxonomy): domain Eukaryota; kingdom Viridiplantae; phylum Streptophyta; class Magnoliopsida; order Poales; family Poaceae; genus Setaria; species Setaria viridis. The sequence continues at coordinate 12,812,002 of NC_048268.2, forward strand.
TCTAGTACCGGTACTTCAACAATACCGTGAGCCACTAGTTTGACCATTTTCCTCACTGGAGTAAGAAGCTCACATGGGGTCCCCTAGGTGTCATACGATTCTTCTGGTTGGAACTCCATGGAAGCGACTCCATGGAAGCGACTCTACTACGACACTGGGAAGCGGGGCTTATTATGTGCACATTAGCTTGGCAAAGTGATAACGCTTCTTGAAGCCGATCCATTCTTCCATTAGTCGGAGCTACTTATTCTTCTAGGATACACAGCTTCTCTTCTGTTGCGGCCTTGCTTCTTCTTCGACTTCTGTAAGACTCGATATCTTTACTAAAGCCTTTCTTCCATGGAACTACACCCATGCCTCAGACACGTCCAGTGTGTTTCGAATTCCTAAGTGCATAAGTCGGCTCTAAAATTTCCTTGCCATGTAGCCTTTAGTGCAGCTTCTAACCTAGTGAATTATGCTATTAATGAATCGGTAGTAATAAACAATCCATCTTCCCTATTTAGTGCGCCGCCATGAGCATAGAAAAAGTTCTTTGCTCACAATGGCCAATTAAGAGTTGTCAGCATGATTCCTGTTGCCATTAGGTCATCTTCCATCCTCTACCATTTTGCCATTGCTGTCTTATAACCTCCTTGGCCAAGATAATGAAAATGTTTCTTTTTGCTCGCATTATCTTTGGCACTTTGAGCTTTCCTGTTGGCATCTTCTGACAACTTGTATTGCTTGAATGCTTCCCAATAAGGTCGTAGCTTCTGGAACTTGTTCTCCAAATTTGGTTCGATGCTCTTCTTGATAAAGTCTTTGTGCAAGTTTTTCTTGAATGTCTGGAAAGCAATTGTCATGTTCCTATAGGCAAATTCCTTCAGTTCTTTTGCTTTCCCTTCCGGGTATGTGAAGTGTAGTATCAACTGTTGGCGACACATTTCTTTCTCTTGCTCAGGGACTATATCTTCAAGTGCATCAGTTAGTGCAGTTTCCCTCCTTTTTTAATGCTTATGGGGATGTTTTCCCAAACAATAAACCCACATTGATTGGCAAATGTCGTTAGCACACCGAGGGGAGCAATTGGTGTGCCTTCATTGTCCAGTTCTGTGATGATGGTACGCCCCTCCAACTTTTTCTTCCTGCCTCGTTTCCATTTAGGCCTCATTGAGGATCCAGATGGCTAAAAAAAGATGCATTAATTATAACCATTGTTGATAGGTAGAGAATTCAAATCATGTTTATGTATATAGGGATTCATATATCTCGGCAATTTCTTCCTCCTCTTCACTAGGAGCATCATGACCGCCATCACCAGTCATATTTAGGTACTAGCTGCCATCATCCTCTTCACCTGCACTATCATCTACTTCTGTGTTGTAGTTGCTGCCTTCATTAATAATCACTACAAGAAATCTTTAGACCTATGACAAACCAAAAAGTATCATAAACATGTTTTTTGCATCATAAACATGACACGGGAGTGACAAAAATCCCTCATCATTAGTAGAGCATCATAAACCACAACTAGTGACGTTCCTTATTTCGCTGCATCACTACGATTATGACGCCTATGAGTCGTCAAATAGAAACGTCATAAATTAGATCCTACGGTTTCACCATGATGGACAGAATCTGATGTGGCATGACAATTGTGACAAATTATTTTGTCATAAAATGAATTTGGCCCATTTGTTATTGGGTTGATCCCAAAATTGTTCACACATGCCAATGTTGTTCAGATTGCCAAAATTGATCTCGGTAGGTCCATTTGTTATTGGGTCGAGTCCAAATTTATTTCCCACAGGCTAATGTTGTTCAAATGGCCCAAAATTGATTCTGATAGGCCCATTTGTTGTTGGGTCAAGCTCAAAAGTTGTGCAAATTGTTTGCGGCCCTTTTAGTCCTCATTTATGAATGAAATTGACTTTTGGCCTAATTATATGTGGGGTAAGCCCACTTAAGGCAAACATAAATTTAACCAATCAAACCTGACAAATAATTGATTTCATTTCAATTTCGATCTGGTTGGCAAAATAATAAACAGAACACACATATTTATGTATACAAGAAAACAAATTATTGTTTCCCATCACAACCACTACCATATTATTCATCACATATCACAACCTATTAGAAGATAACTGTCTCACAAAGAATAGAGATTAATAAAGCTGCATCCAGGTCATAATCTCAAGAGACAAAGTAGAGCATTGATATTAACCTCTTGTATAGGTTAGCAGTTGATGAAGGAATACTTCAATTTCTCAATCTTGGCTGACTACAATTCGAGAGTTGATTCTGGTGAAAGAAATGTGGTCACAGTTTTCTCACACGCCATGTCCCACATCTTTGATGCAAAGTGTAGCTTCAACCATTCGACATAGTACATGTTAGCGACTGAGAGTAACACAGGCCAGGCGTTGAGAGGGGTGTCCCATAAATCAGCCTCCTCTGGAGTGATCCTTCACAGGCATATTTGATCAGCAGCAAGAAGCAAGTAGGGTTAGTGTCTTTAACTAAAATAATTTTGACTTTGACTCCACTCTGCTGCCATAGAGCTATGCCTCCATCACATGAGATAGTGCCGCCACATCGGCCCGTCTTGGTCAAATTACCCGGCCGCCTATGTCGAAGACGACGTCCACAGGGGCTTGGGCTGCAATTGTTGTGCATATGCTTCTACCTACTGATGGAGGTGGAACTTCAATGCAGTTGTCCTCCCATACTAAAATAGTTCAAGATATGTTTACGCAACTGGAATGGTCCCACACATGCTCAATCTCATAATTTCCCATGAGGCAGTTAAAGTTCCTTTAAATCTTGAACTCAAAATGTATCATCACAATCGGTTGCATCTCCAGCCACCGCACAGAACAAGACTCATACCTACGTGCAAGCATTCACAAGGTTAACCATGCAAGCGTATATGTGTGCATGTGAATTCATAGCAACGAGACAACTACCTCTTGCCCATTGTTGATCAGAACGAGGATGATAGAAATTCCTTTTGGTCCTGCTGGTGGGTACTACGGATCATGAATACCTGTACAGTAGCAACGTATCCTCCATTGAAGGCCTCCAATCATGAATGTACTAGATTCCTTTTAATGCCCAATAGTTTCTTCTACATTTGCTTATGCGCTTGAGAATGAGAAGTCGACTTGCGATGCAGGGAATATGGTAGTGTGTAATGCCATAACTGCAAATGACAATGATTGACTCGTGGATACATTGCCTCTTATAGGTGGGAGTGTGTCATTCTGAAACGGTCATTCGTGAACGTCTGTTACCAGTCTTGAATCGACACGTCCCTATAGTGGCAGTTATGAATGCCTGTTACCAGTCTTGAATCGACACGTCCCTATAGTGGTGGTCATGAACACCCGTTACTAGTCTTGATTCCCACCCTTTGGTGGTATTTGTTCGCCATATTTCTCCTAGGCCTAGTCACATCAACCAGTTCATGTTTTTCAGGCTCTGCTGGCATGGGAGAATCATCTAGTGTGAATCCATACCCTTGGCAGACCTTTTCAGCCATGCACCATAGATGAGTTGGACTAGTCATGACATCATGCACTATGCGTCTGACAAAGTAAGGACTATCCAACCTTATTCATTTGTGGAACATGACAACAATTATTCTCTTTCTCCAGATGAATGGTGGCAACATCTTTCTTACATTTAACTTACATTCAAAAGGGAACCTATGACTCATAATCTCGCATGAATTGTTTTTGCATGAATGTCTTGTGTTGTATGCTGGATTGTCCAGCAAAATGTACACCTGCACACGTCGGGCTTATCCCATGACACCCGTCATGCACACATGTAACTGATGTGCAAAATTGAAGATTCCTACCTACATTCGTGGTCGGCTTAGGCCTAAATATATTCTGAGCATCACACATTTTTCATTGCAACTTTGTCCGGCCACACCAAGCTTGCATGCCCGCCGTAGTGCTCATTAAATAGGCGGGTGTACAACATTCTTGCAACGCAGCACCTTGACTCATCAGTTCACCATCTTGCATTGTTCTATTGGAGGTACGCGACGTCATTTTCTTTTTTTATCTCATTTACTATATGCATGGTATTGATATGGTCAGTATTGTAAGCCTATGTGCCTTTGTTCTTCATTTGTGTATGCAGTGAAGAATGGCTGAATATGGAAGAGACGGAGCATGGAACTTGGAGGAGTCGGAGAACTGGGAGAAGCCTGCCCCCATGGCACCACAGCAGCAGCCAGCTCTGATAGCACATCCGCTTCTGCCACTGGCAATGGCACCTCAGCAGCACCCTATCTGCATGGCACCTCCGCTTCAGCCGCTAGCAACGGCACCTTAGCAGCACCATGTCCACATGGCACCTCAGACTCAGCCGCTGGCAACGGCACCTCAGGATCAGCTGAACCTCATGGCACCACCTTTTCACCCACGGCCCAGGCTACCACCTCTGCTGCTGCTCATTGAAATGCCACCTCTGCGGCCAATCCTCATTGAACCATATGAATCACAAGAGCTGAAATGGTCTATGTTGGCTTTTCTTCAGTAGTCTGGGCTCAACAGTGTTCGTCTCCATGGTATGTGGCTCTGCCCTTTTTGCCACATGGGTCACAGGCAATGGACCATTCATGACCTCTTGTTCCATGTGCATACCATTGCCATTTCACCTAAGTGGCTATGGGATACTAAGGCGAGGCATTGTGCTTTAGAAGAGTATCTATGCTAGGATGACCATTTTGCTGAATTTCGTGCTGCCGTGGGGTTGCCATGAGTCATGATGGTAGTAGTATGCCGGTGCACCACTTGTATGTTGTTGACTGCTCTTAAGTAACAATTCTAGGCCGTCAACTCCTGCATAAATACCGGAAAGATGAACATCAACCTAGTGGTAGGGGTTTATTACTAACCATTTCAACAAGTGTTGGTGAATAATTGTATGCAGGTCACTTATCCTTAGAAAGGAGGAGGAAACACACCCAAGTGACAAACTCCAGCCAATCAGGGAATAGCACATGGATCCATGGGCCCACCAGAGGGGGTAAACTGCCTTAATTTAGTGTCTCCACCTAGGAATGACTTGAGGGCCCATCATGCAGCATCCCAGATGAAAGGCGGCACGAGAGGTGGTGCCCGAGGTACGGTCGAACTAGTGCTAGCTCTCCTCGTGCTCAGCTTCCACATGGTGGCCCTTGGTGACTTCCTAAAGGCAGTTGTGGCCGTTATCCTAGGAGTTACTGTACGACCCTGGTTAAATCAGCTGAGTTAATCCTAATCCGAGTCCCTAATCCCTCTGTCTCAGCTCCCCTGAGCTTAAGCGCTCAACCTCCAGTTCCCGGTCCCGACCCCTGAAAACCCAACTAGAACCACCGGTTCCTTCTAAGTCTCAATAGCAGTGTTCCTTTCCATCTTGAGCAGAGGAGAAACCGAGACTAACGGGTGGACCCGCAAATCTCTTCCCTGGATCTCCCGAGGCAGACGCGCCCAAGCAGCATGCGCCCGCTTCCGAGCTTCTCCGCCGCGTGGCTTGATCTCTCCGACGCCGCCACTTCGCCCAGTCGCCGGCCGTGACAAGATGGATCCACGTGCCCTCCTCCCCAATCGCAGCGGAAGCCCTCTGCAACCCTTTCTGCCTCACCTTGTCTCGCTCGTGCCCTTGCTGGCCGCACCATGGTGCCCCGTCGCCGCCGTGGCAAAGCTTTGCCGCTGCTGCATCAAACCGCCTCACGACTCACGCCTATCATCTCGCTAGATCCCCTGCTGCAAGCCCCGATGCCTTCCAGCTTTTCCACCTCTCCACAGTCGTGCCGCCCACAAACTCGCTACGCGATGATTCCTCCCTCGCCAACCCTGACTCCGGTAGCGACAGCTCCTTTTCTCGCCCCACTAGTAACGTGCTTCGGCAATGCCGCTATTTTGCGCTCGCCTTCACCACCGCTCGCCCTGTCTTCTCACCTGTTGCAACCTCGCTTGTAGCGCCTTTCTCCCGGTCACACCAATCAAATCCACCGTTCGACGACGCCCGCCTCCGCCAAATCTAAACCCCGGCTGAACCGCGCCTGCGCCGCCTTGTCTCCAGGGCCCAATGGCCGAAGACGCTATCTCCAAAGTTCTGTTCCACCATGGCAGCGCACTCCATCCTTTTCTTCCTGGTCTTCGTGCTACTCCAACTCTCTCTCTTCCACGCCGCTATAAAAGGGAATGCTAGAGTTCCACCGGAGTTCCTTCGCCATCGCTGTTTCACCGCCCCTACTCTGAGCACACTTGAGCAATCCCACTGAAACTCTTGAGAAGTTCCCTTCTTCGCTCAAGTCCGCTTCTCCCCAGTCCACCCAGCCACCTGCTCCTTCGCGCTGTGCTAGAGTGTGGCGGATCCACTTCGGATCTACTTGGTTAAACATGATTTAGCTGTCTGATATGCGACGCTCATGCCTAAGCCGAGTAAACACGAAGTGCTGTCGGATTTTCCTCCGATTTAACCACTTGAACAGGACCATTTTAGCAGACTCACACGAAGGTGAGCGATTCCAGAGAGTACAACAAGTCCACCGAGTTAACAAATTAACCACTTGATTTAGTTGCGAAATGAACATCAGAGTTTTACAGGATTTCGAAAAACAACAGAAGGTAAAACACTAGCGGAAGCAATCGTCGGGGTCGGACGTCCTGGTGAGGCCAGCCGGGACATCACTGATCCCTCTCCTCGCCGTCCGAGGAGGGATCCCACTCGACCGTCCAACCTGGAGGGAGCTGGGGCGGCCAAGTGCCAGCAGGAGAAGGGTCGGGAGCAGCAACTTCACCTGAAAAACAGGAGCCACAACAAGGCTGAGCTACTAAGCTCAACAAGACTTAACCGGGAGGAGAAACTACTCCACACTTCTAGACATGCAGGGCCTTTTGGCTGAGGGTTTGTTTGCCAAAAGCGCTAGGTAAAACCCTATTTTCAAGTTTTAGCTCCGGTTCTAGGTTCATTAACCGGTCTAGGTTTTGCAACCTATTCTAAGCAATCATAGAGCCCAAACAAGGTATGTGGATATATCAAGAAAACCATGTCATCATCAGATTCCTCATTTACTCAGGGTGACATAGCGATCAAGCAATCTCAAACTGTGAGAGGCAGACGAATCGATTCGAGTTCTTTAAACCATACATGGTGAACCTAACCTCATGACATCCGTGCACCCGGAGGTCGCTTCCTGTGTCGGCCTTCCCCATCAATCCCCTAACCCGTGTCGGGCCCATTTCCTTTGAAACAAGGTTCCACAGACCCGGCCTCTGCCGTTCTGTGACCACGCTTGCCACCACGTGCGACAACCAGCAGGGGAAACTCCGTTCCAAGAACAATGGGGCGATCGCTCACGTCTAGGTTCAATCCGGTACTAGGCTTCCTCATCCCATACTAAGTATGAGGTTAGTACTTTCAAACACTTGATCACGAACACCACCACTGTCGGGCCTTAGCAAGTTTTCATAGACAGACGGGGCAACCATCCGACCACCAAAGAGTTACCCAAAACCCTACCCCGTCCATCGTCCTTATAGTTGTAACAGAAGGGTAGACATCCAACTCCTACAACTCGCGAGTGACAGGGAATCACTCGGCTTTTACCGTCTCCTAATTAAGCAAGCAGCTACTCGGTCCAACAGCTAGTGCTCAGATCATAGTAAACTAGGTCATGCATCTAGTGTTTCAAACAACTCCTATACGTAAATGCACAAGCATATTTTAAGGAAGGCATGCGCAAGTTTGGAAAAACAACACAGGGTTTTCATGCAACCGGGGCTTGCCTTCGAGAAAAGAGGAAGAAAACTGCTCGACTTCGGGGGCGGCTTCGGCTTCTGGGGGCAGGAGCTCAGCTACAGCTTCGTCTTCTTGCGCCGGGTGTAGCTCATAGAAGCTGTCGGCGAGGCGCAGCTCTACACGAATGCAATGCAAGAGTTAGCATAGACGGTTATTTCAACAGCAACACTTGCTCGCCTGAGCCCAGAAACTCGTGACAAAGAGCAGGAGGGTGGAGGTTCAAAGGAGCTTGGTGGAGATCAAAAGGTAAGGGTTGCAAAGGAACTTATGATCTGATCCTCCAACTAGAGGATTTGGTATACTGGGGATCCTCAGACTCAATCGCTGAAGGGTTCCCAAGTTTTACAGATACACCCCCGGTTTGAAGAAAAGATCACAACCGAGCCCTCGGGCGAGGCGGATAAGGGTCGACGGAACAGATAGAGTTGGGCGAGACGGAACCAGGGTCGGGCGGATAAGAGGGGTCGGGCGAAGCAGACTGGGGTCGGCAGGTTACCTTCTTCCTACAAGGAAAGCTTGGGGTCGGGAAGAAGCAGACTTGGGCGGAGGGACTAAGGCTCTGAACAACGGCTAAGTCCGGCAATGCTCCGGTGGCGGCGGTGCTTCTTGTGGATCACAAGTGAGCTTTTACGTGGCACGGAGGAGCAAGCGGCTGGGGTGGCTTGGGGAAAATGGAGGGCAGCTAAGAGGAGAGTTCCTCAGGAACATTGGGTGTGGCGCTAGGAGCTAGAGCAGGGAGCAAGAGAAATGGCGGAAGGCAGCAATGGCGGAGAGAACTCCGGCGGGCTCGCGCATTCCCTTTTATAGCGGCTGGGACGGGGGTAGGGAAGCGGCGCAGGAGCGAGAAGGGGAGCGGCGCGAAGGCCAGGGAGAAGCAATGGAGTGCTCTGCCGGGGCGGTGATTGAGCGACGAGGGCGGTGGTGCAGGACTTCGGGGGTGACGCCAGCGGTCATTGGGTTCTGGCATCAGGGCGGCGCAGGAGCGGGTATGCCGATGGTTGAGATTTGGCGGAGGCGGGCGTCGTCGTGCGGTAGATTTGATGGACGCGACCGGGTTAACGACGCTAGAATCGAGGGCGCACAGGTGAGAAGACAGGCAGCCGCGGGCGCGCGGGCGAGCGCGGAGCAACAGATTGTCGGGCGGCTTCTGACAAGGCGGGAAAAGGAGCTGTCGCTGCCGTGGTCGGGGTTGGCGAAGGAGGAATCGTCGGGTAGCGAAGACCAGCGGCGCGACTGTGTTCGAAGTGACGGAAAAGACGGGCGACATCGGGCTCTACGGCCGGGATCTGGCGGTGTGATGATGGGCGCGGGAGGCAAGGCGCTGCAGAAAGGTTGCAGAGGGGCTTCCACTGCCATTGGGGAAGGGGGCGCGAGAATCCATTTGGTCGCGGGTCAGAGACGAGGCTGAGCGGCGGGCGTCGGAGAAGACGAGCCACGCGGCGGGGAGACTCTGCAGCGGGCATGCAACTCGAGTGCGCCTGCCGCGGAAGATCTGGGGGAAAAAGATCTCGCGGGTCCACTGGTCAGATAGAACGAACGTTTGGGAAAGACTTAGAAGGATCCGACGGTGGGCTGGTTTTGGCGGGGTCGGAACCGGAGCGAAGCGGGGAGGGGTCGGGTCTCAGGGGTTGGGACCGATCGGAAGATTGAACTTTCAGGCATGGCAAACTAGATAGATGATCAGGGGCTAGATTTAAGATTAGCTTGGGAGATTTGGGGCCGGTCGTCACAGCCTACCCCTCTTAAAAAGAATCCCGTCCCGAGATTCAGGTATCAAAAGGGGGTGTGCCGTTCTTACCTCCTTGACGAGATAGAAAACCTGGGAAGCGCTTGTTCAGATACTCATCTGTTTCCCATGTTGCTTCATCTTCGGTGTGGTTTCTCCAGAGGATCTTGTACATTTTTACCACTTGGCGCCGGGTATGCCTTTCTTTCTAGTCAAGAACTCGGTCTGGGTACTCGGCGTAGGTCAGGTCGGGCTCTATCTGAAGCTGTTCTTGCTCTAGGATCTCTGCTGGAACTTGGACACATTTCTTCAGTTGAGACACATGGAAAACATCGTGTATGGTCGATAGCTGTTCTGGGAGTTGGATCCGGTAAGCAATGGGTCCACAGATCTCCACAATCTCATAAGGGCCAATGTAACGGGGAGCCAACTTGCCTTTTACTCCAAACCGTTGTACTCCTTTGGTCGGGGAGACTCGAAGATACACATGATCACCAAGGTCAAACTGTAGGGGCCTTCTTCGTCTATCGGAATAACTCTTTTGTCGAGATTGGGCAGCCTTGAGATTGGCTTGAATTACCCTTACTTTCTCTTCGGCTTCTGCCACTAAGTCAGGGCCATAGACCTGTCTTTCTCCTGCTTGGGACCAGTTCAAGGGTGTCCGACATCTCCGGCCATACAGGGCTTCGAACGGTGCCATCTTCAAACTGGCCTGGTAGCTGTTGTTGTAGGAGAACTCTGCCAAGGGTAGGCACTTGTCCCAATTCTTGTCATAGTGGATGACACAAGCTCTCAACATGTCTTCAAGGATCTGGTTGACTCTCTCGGTTTGGCCATCGGTTTGAGGATGATATGTCGAGCTACGGATGAGCTTGGTGCCCATGGATGCTTGTAGCTGTTCCCAAAAGCGTGCCACAAACTGAACTCCTCGATCAGAGACGATGGTCTTGGGTACACCGTGTAGGGAAACTATGCGGTCGAGGTACAACTCTGCATACTGCTTGGTTGTGTGGGTGGTGCGGACAGGAAGGAAGTGGGCGGTCTTGGTGAGGTGGTCCACTATAACCCAGATGGAATCATATCGCTGTGAGGTAAGGGGCAGTCCAACGATGAAGTCCATGCTGATATCTTCCCATTTCCAAGAGAGAATAGGTAGTGGCTGCAGGGTACCTACTACCTTTAGATGGCTGGCTTTGACACGTTGACAGGTGTCACATTCTGAGACATACCGGGCTATTTCCGACTTCATTCCACTCCACCAAAAGGTTTGACGGAGATCATGGTACATCTTATTGCTGCCAGGATGGATTGAGAACTTGGAGAGATGAGCTTCATCTAAGATCCGCTTCTTAATGTCGGGGTCAGCTGGTACAACCAGTCGGTTTCCATAATACACCTTCCCAATCCCATCTTGTCGAAAATGCTTATACCCTTCATCCTTCAAGGAGATCTTCCTGATGATCCGCTTTATTTCCTCATCTTTTACTTGTGCTGACCGGATTTGGTCTTCCAAAACTGAGTTAAGGGTGATGTGGCCGAGGGTTCCATGGGGAATAATCTCCAAACTGAGTTTTCCCATCTCATGACACAGAGTCTCGGTGAAAGCTGTTACCAACAAGCAGTTGCAACGGTGCTTGCGACTAAGAGCATCGGCCACCACATTGGCTTTGTTGGGATGATAGTGAACTTCCAAGTCATAGTCTTTTATCAACTCCAACCATCTTCTTTGGCGCATAGTGAGGTCGGCTTGAGTGAAGATGTACTTGAGGCTCTTGTGGTCGGTATAGATGTTGCAGTGGGTACCCATCAGATAGTGTCTCCATATCTTTAAGGCATGTATCACTGTTGCTAGCTCAAGGTTGTGGGTTGGGTAGCTCAACTCATGAGGTCGTAATGCTCATGAGGCATAGGCAATGACTCGGTTGTCTTGCATAAGAACACACCCAAGTCCAGTGCCAGAGGCGTCACAGTACACATCAAACGGCCTAGAAGGGTCGGGCTGAGCCAAAACTGGGGCTGTGGTCAGCAGGTGCTTCAGGGTCTTGAAGGCTTCTTCACACTTGTCGTTCCACACGAATTTGACCTCCTTCTTCAACAACTCTGTCATCGGCTTAGCTATCTTAGAGAAATTCGGTATGAAGCGCCGATAGTAGCCTGCCAGTCCAAGGAAACTTCTGATCTGGTGCACTGAGGCAGGAGGCTTCCATTCCATAACTTCATGTACCTTACTGGGGTCGACGGCTATACCGTCCTTAGAGATAGTGTGTCCCAAAAACTTGACACTATCTAACCAAAACTCACACTTGGAGAACTTGGCATAGAGTTGGTGATCTCTCAGCCGTTGGAGAACTACATGAAGATGATCGGCATGTTCTTCTTCGCTCTTCGAGTACACTAGGATATCATCAATGAACACCACTACAAACTTGTCCAGCTCGGGCATGAACACCGAGTTCATGAGGTACATGAAATAGGCGGGTGCATTGGTGAGTCCAAAAGACATGACCAGGTACTCGTATAGTCCATACCTTGTGGAGAAGGCTGTCTTGGGTATATCGCAGGGTCGGATCTTGATTTGGTGATAACCAGAACGAAGATCGATCTTGGAGAACACTTTTGCTCCGGCTAACTGATCAAACAAGACATCAATGCGTGGCAGTGGGTACTTGTTCTTGATGGTCACAGCATTGAGGGGTCGGTAGTCCACACACATGCGTAGACTCCCATCCTTCTTCTTCACAAACAGGGCAGGGCAACCCCAAGATGATGTGCTGGGTTGGATGAAGCCTTTTTTCCAACAGGTCATGCAACTGGGTCTTCAACTCGGCCAACTCAGCGGGTGGCATCTAATAGGGTCTCTTAGATATCGGTGCGGTGCCAGGGATCAACTCTATGGAAAACTCCACCTCTCTATCAGGTGGCATACTAGGCAAGTCTTCGGGAAACACGTCAGGGTACTCACAGACAACAGGGAGGCTTTCTAGACGAGCTCCCGATAGAGGGTATGCACAAGGAAGTGCAGACTTAGGATGTTTTAAAGATAGAATAGAACTGCCATGGAAGGGTGAGCCGATGTAGAGAGATCGGGCGGCTGTATCTAGAACCACATGATGTCGGGCCATCCAATCCATACCGAGGATGACATCTATGCCTTCTAGGTCAAGGATGATAAGGTTTTCCTTGAAAAAGGGTTGGGCCTAGCTAGAGAGGTACAAGAGTAACGATCTGATCCGATGCTATCTTCCCTCCCGGAGTGACGATCACATAAGATTCCTTAGTGTGACCGACATCCAACTCACATCTTTCTCTAGCCTTACTCCCGATAAAGCTATGAGAGGCTCCCGAATCAAACAACACAACAACAGCTTGATTTAAGACAAGGAAAGTACCCGTCATTACTGGCGCACCTTCGAGGAGCTCGGTCAAGCTGGTGTAGTTGAGTCGGCCTTGTCGGACTTGCACTTTGGGCCTTCTTCCTCTGTTCGCCATGGGGTTCTGGCTTTGCTGCTGATTCTTGTTCCTGGGGCAGTCCTTAGCAAAATGCCCTTCATTGCCACAGGTGAAACAGCGGCTACTAGCTGCAGGGCGGGGTGGTGCTGGTGGGGTCGGCCGGGGCACCTGTGGTTGGAAACCGGGAAAACGGGGCGCTGCTGCTGGTGGGGGTCGGGCAATCCACTTTCCTGACTGCTGGGGTCGGCCGGGGGCTTGCGGAGGAACCATCCGGAACCTTCGGGTTGGCTGGCTCGGAAATGCCACGAAGGCTTTCCTCTTCTGGTCGGCCTTAAGAGCTTGCATGCAATCCTCTTGAGAGATGGCCAGATTGACCAACTCGTTGTAGGTGTCCACCTTGATGGGGTTCAACCTTTCTCTGAGCTCCAAGCTCAGTCCTCGGCGGAATCTGTCCTGCTTCTTCTCATCTGTGTCCGCATGGTAGCCTGCATAACGGCACAGGTCGTTGAAAGCTTGAGCGTAGTGCAGCACATCTGGGGTTCCCTGGGTAAGGGCCTAGAACTCGTTGAGATTGCGCTCCAAGAGACCTTCCGGGATGTGATGCGCTTTAAACGCGGTCTTGAACTCATTCCAGCTGACCACATGGCCAGCCGGCAGCATGGCATGATAGTGGTCCCACCAGAGCCGTGCGGAGCCACGCAGCTGTTGAGCTGCGAACTAAGCCTTGTTATGGTCGAGGTATGGGGTGGTGAGAAGCTCGAACTTGGATTCGATCGTACGATCCCAGGCGTCAGCGTCGAGCAGTTCTTGTGTCTTCTGAAACAAAGGGGGCTGTGTCCCCAAAAAGTCCTCATAGCGAGCCACATGCGGCTGCTACTGAGCCCTTCCACCATGGGGCTGCTGCTGTTGTCCTTGTACAAGATGCCTTAGCAGCTCAGTTTGAGTTGCTAGGATTGCTTCTAGTGGAGATGAGGGCGGGGGTGGGGGAAGATCCTATCGCTGCTCGCTACTGCCGGGCACAGAACCCGACCTGGTGCGATGCACCATCTACAAGAGTTAGCGTTCCATTAAATTCATAATCTTAGAAGTACTCCAACAAATGGAACGTATAAGTTAAATCCTCCAATGCAACTCTTGCCAATAATGCAACACACGTCCTCATAAGGGAGGAAAAGATACACTTTTCTCATACTCATGTTTGTTAGCGTGTATCTTAGCCTTGTACTCAACTTCGGGCGAATCGTATCCTACCCAGACTCCTAAAATCCAACTTAAGCCAAGGGGTCGGGCTAGGCAATCCTCCTGAGAAAAAGGGTCAGCAACGATCCACACTAAAAAGGGGTCGGGCGAGGCGGAAACTGCCTCGTAGGGTCGGCGCAACCCGATCTCGCGAATCGGGGTTGGCCAACTGAACAGACTCCTAGAAAACAGCGTGTGGTCGCGGCGTAACTCACTTAGTCTATTCATTCCAACACTTTACAAGAGTTAGAGGCCAGACTAGGAATTGACTTCATTTACAGCGGTGTTCCAACACAGAGAGTACTCGACTCAAGGCTAACCTATTACAATCCTTTCCAAAATTTAGGCTGCCGAGGAGTACAACAAAGAATGAATCCCTGAGAACTCTTAATCTACAAATGGACACTATGAGTAGGAGAAGGGGCACCATCTTCTTCGATGTCCATACTGGACGCTCCCTCATCCTCCTCGGGGTCCTCTTGAGCCTCGAGCTGCATATTGAGGGCATGCATATCGTCGAGCTCAGCTTGATGCTCCTCCAAGTGAGCATTGGCACTGCCAGCTCCATCTCTATTTCCATCTTCTCCTCCGACAGCTCGATCATGCCGTCCACTAGGTCAGCGACTTCTCCCTCGAGCTCGGAGATCCGGTCTTGCATGTTGTGTATCTGAATACCCCATTGGATAAGCTGGTAGGTTTGGCCTACCATGTCTCTCCTAGCTGATTGGAGGTACCCGTGAGCATCCACTGCGGTTCGGGCAAAGAGGGTCGTAGCTCTCCCTTGAAGCTCGATCAGCCGATAGAGGGCTGCCATGCATCTGACGTTGGTGGAGATGGTGACCATGGCGTACATGGTGGCTAGCACCTCAAGATTCCCGACGCGGTCGAGCCACGCCGGGTCCAGCCGGTTCCTGGCGGGGAACAGGCCGATAGGGTCTAGCGTGATCTCCAGGGGATGCAGCTGGCAGAACTGGGTGAGCAGCTGGAGAGCGGCAGACTCCCAAGTGTCCTCCGGAGCAAGGCCGTAGGCTGATATGCCAAAGGAGGGCCAGTCGGGCCGCACAGGGGGAGGAGGTACCACCGCCTGTACATGGCACGTCTGGATACCCTGCTCCAGATACAGTCGTCCGGCGTATAATGGTGGGGACTTGTACCGAAACCATTTCAACGTGTCCCACAAAATCGTGGCGAAGCCCTCGAAATGCAGACATGTCGACTGGAAAGTACCATCCACTCCAAATAAAACATGCCCAGGGACGGCCATCTGGAACCAAGAAACCAAAACCACGTGAGATAGACTCCAACGGTCAGGGGTCGGATAGAGAAGCATTCGGCTTTAACCGAGAGCAACTGGAAGAAAACTAGAAATCCTTAGAACCGAAAAGAGCTCTTCCGAATAAGGTTGCTTTTGAGAAGGGTACTTTATAGCTTTCTGGCTATGACGCATGCACAGCCTACCTTACTCTTAACCAAAACAACTGCCCAAACCTGGGTCTTACGCGGTCAGTGCCGGTGACAAGGCAACAAGTACGTCTCTCCCTATAATAGCTAGTCGGTTCTAACAACGTCTCCTAAACGAACGCGGTTAGTGTACCTGCAGAAAACACCAACACACGAACCTTTCGTGCCAGCACCCACGAAAGCGTTCCCAAACATTACCACTCACTATAGGAACGGCACACATGCGTTTAAGGCTGCATGGATAGCACTCAACATTGGAAATAGGTTCCCTTTGAATGGAACCGTATAACCCTTCGCATACTCGCGATGCGGAACCAGCACACGTATGATAGACGTGGCGAATCAACCGTGCTGATAGGTTTGTTGGAATCGAACCGTACCAACCTTCGTATGGATTACATACGGAACCTGCGCATGTGTGATAGACGTGGGCGAAAACAACCACGATGATAGGGTCCTTTGAATAGAACTCCCTATCAACCTTCGCATACTCGTGATGCGGAACTCGGCACACGTATGATAGACGTGGCGAAGTGCTAGAAGGCTTAGCAAGATAACCAAGTAAAATATTAGTCACCTAAAACAACCCCAAAATCCCCTAGGGCCTCTCGTACTAAAGTCATCCTTAACGATCGTACGAGATTTTTTTTTCAAAAGTTTCTTGCAATTTTTATCTTTTCAAAGAAGTGTTAGGGCTTGTTATGTTCTCTGTACTGCTAAAACCGCTCTGGTACCAGCTGTGGCGGATCCACTTCGGATCTACTTGGTTAAACATGATTTAGCCGCCTGATATGCGACGCTCATGCCTAAGCCGAGTAAACACGAAGTGCCGTCGGATTTTCCTCCGATTTAACCACTTGAACAGGACCATTTTAGCAGACTCACATGAAGGTGAGCGGTTCCAGAGAGTACAACAAGTCCACCGAGTTAACAAATTAACCACTTGATTTAGTTGCAAAATGAACATCAGAGTTTTACAGGATTCCGGAAAACAATAGAAGGTAAAACACTAGCGGAAGCAATCGTTGGGGTCGGACATCCTGGTGAGGCCAGCCGGGACATCACTGATCCCTCTCCTCGCCGTCCGAGGAGGGATCTCACTCGACCGTCCAACCCGGAGGGAGCTGGGGCGGCCAAGTGCTAGCAGGAGAAGGGTCGGGAGCAGCAACTTCACCTGAAAAATAGGAGCCACAACAAGGCTGAGCTACTAAGCTCAACAAGACTTAACCGGGAGGAGAAACTACTCCACACTTCTAGACATGCAGGGCCTTTTGGCTGAGGGTTTGTTTGCCAGAAGCGCTAGGTAAAACCCTATTTTCAAGTTTTAGCTTCGGTTCTAGGTTCATTAACCGGTCTAGGTTTTGCAACCTTTTCTAAGCAATCATAGAGCCCAAACAAGGTATGTGGATATATCAACAAAACCATGTCATCATCAGATTCCTCATTTACTCAGGGTGACATAGCGATCAAGCAATCTCAAACTGTGAGAGGCAGACGAATCGATTCGAGTTCTTTAAACCATGCATGGTGAACCTAACCTCACGACATCCACGCACCCGGAGGTCGCTTCCTGTGTCGGCCTTCCCCATCAATCCCCTAACCCGTGTCGGGCCCATTTCCTTTGGTGCAAGGTTCCACAGACCCGGCCTCTGCCGTTCTGTGACCACGCTTGCCACCACGTGCGACAACCAGCAGGGGAAACTCCGTTCCAAGAACAATGGGGCGACCGCTCACGTCTAGGTTCAATCCGGTACTAGGCTTCCTCATCCCATACTAAGTATGAGGTTAGTACTTTCAAACACTTGATCACGAACACCACCACTGTCGGGCCTTAGCAGGTTTTCATAGACAGACGGGGCAACCATCCGACCACCAAAGAGTTACCCAAAACCCTGCCCCGTCCATCGTCCTTATAGTTGTAACAGAAGGGTAGACATCCAACTCCTACAACTCGCGAGTGACAGGGAATCACTCGGCTTTTACCGTCTCCTAATTAAGCAAGCAGCTACTCGGTCCAACAGCTAGTGCTCAGATCATAGGAAACTAGGTCATGCATCTAGTGTTTCAAACAACTCCTATACGTAAATGCACAAGAATATTTTAAGGAAGGCATGCGCAAGTTTGGAAAAACAACACAGGGTTTTCATGCAACCGGGGCTTGCCTTCGAGCAAAGAGGAAGAAAACTGCTCGACTTCGGGGGTGGCTTCGGCTTCTAGGGGCAGGAGCTCAGCTACAGCTTCGTCTTTTGGCGCCGGGTGTAGCTCGTAGAAGCCGTCGGTGAGGCGCAACTCTACATGAATGCAATGCAAGAGTTAGCATAGACGGTTATTTCAACAGCAACACTTGCTTGCTTGAGCCCAGAAACTCGCGACAAAGAGCAGGAGGGTGGGGGTTCAAAGGAGCTTGGTGGAGATCAAAAGGTAAGGGTTGCAAAGGAACTTATGATCTGATCCTCCAACTAGAGGATTTGGTATACTGGGGATCCTCAGACTCAATCGCTGAAGGGTTCCCAAGTTTTACACATACACCCCCGGTTTGAAGAAAAGATCACACCCGAGCCCTCGGGCGAGGCGGTTATGGGTCGGCGGAATAGATAGGGTCGGGTGAGACGGAACCGGGGTCGGGCGGATAAGAGGGGTCGGGCGAAGCGGACTGGGGTCAGCAGCTTACCTTCTTCCTACAAGGAAAGCTTGGGGTCGGGAAGAAGCAGACTTGGGCGGAGGGACTAAGGCTCTGAACAACGGCTAAGTCCGGCAGTGCTCCGGCGGCGGCGGTGCTTCTTGTGGATCACAAGTGAGCTTTTACACAGCACGGAGGAGCAAGCGGCTGGGGTGGCTTGGGGAAAACGGAGGGGAGCTGAGAGGAGAGTTCCTCAGGAACTTAGGGTGTGGCGCTAGGAGCTTGAGCAGGGAGCAAGAGAAATGGCGGAAGGCAGCAATGGTGGAGGGAACTCCGGCGGGCTCGCGCATTCCCTTTTATAGCGGCTGGGACGGGGGTAGGGAAGCGGCGCAGGAGCGAGAAGGGGAGCGGCACGAAGGCCGGGGAGAAGCAATGGAGTGCTCTGCCGGGGCGGCGATTGAGGGACGAGGGCGGTGGTGCAGGACTTCGGGGGTGACGCCAGCGGTCATTGGGTTCTGGTATCAGGGCGGCGCAGGAGCGGGTATGCCGATGGTTGAGATTTGGCGGAGGCGGGCGTCGTCGTGCGGTAGATTTGATGGACGCGACCGGGTTAACGGCGCTAGAATCGAGGGTGCACAGGTGAGAAGACAGGTAGCCGTGGGCGCGCGGGCGAGTGCGGAGCAACAGATTGTCGGGCGGCTTCTGACAAGGTGGGGAAAGGAGCTGTCGCTGCCGTGGTCGAGGTTGGCGAAGGATGAATCGTTGGGTAGCGAAGACCAGGCGGCGCGACTGTGTTCGAAGTGACGGAAAAGACGGGCGACATCGGGCTCTACGGCCGGGATCTGGCAGTGTGATGAAGGGCGCGGGAGGCGAGGCACTGCAGAAAGGTTGCAGAGGGGCTTCCGCTGCCATTGGGGAAGGGGGCGCGAGAATCCATTCGGTCGCGGGTCAGAGACGAGGCTGAGCGGCGGGTGTCGGAGAAGACGAGCCACGCGGCGGGGAGACTCTGCAGCGGGCATGCAACTCGAGTGCGCCTGCCGCGGAAGATCTGGGGGAAAAAGATCTCGCGGGTCCACTGGTCAGATAGAACGGACGTTTGGGAAAGACTTAGAAGGATCCGACGGTGGGCTGGTTTTGGCGGGGTCAGAACCGGAGCGAAGCGGGGAGGGGTCGGGTCTCAGGGGTCGGGACCGATCGGAAGATTGAACTTTCAGGTGTGGCAAACTAGACAGATGATCAGGGGCTAGATTTAAGATTAGCCTGGGAGATTTGGGGCCGGTCGTCACATAGAGCTTCCTTGTTGCCCACAAGAAGCTTCGCCGCCACTGGACCACTGCCGGACATCGCCGCCGCCCAAGCCTTAGTGCTTAAGACCTTCCGCCCAGGTCTGCTCCTTCCCGACCCCAAAGCTTCGCCAATAGACATGGAGGTAAGTTGCCGACCCCTTACTGGTTCGCCCGACCCCTTTTTCCATCTCGCCCGACCCTGTCTATTTCACCCGACCCCTTTCCGTTTCGCTCGACCCCTTTTTTCATCTCGCCCGACCCTGTCTGTTTAGCTGACCCTTATCCGCCTCGCCCAAGGACTCGGCTGTATCCTTTTCCTGGACCCGAGGGTATCTGTGTAAAAGATCGGGATTTCTCTACGTTAAGTCTAAGGACCCCGAACACAGTTATCCCTTAAAGTTTAAGGGTCAGATCATAAGTCTATTCCCATCCGACCCTTTTATCTTGCTCTCCACCAACTAAAGTAAACTTCCCCACCTTTTCTGTAGCCTTGCTACAAGTGTCCGAGCTTTAACTTGCAAGTGTTGTTGAAATAACCGTCTAAACACTAACTCCTGCATTGCATTCGTGTAGATTTGCATCTCGCTGACGGCGTCTACGAGCTACACCCGGCACCTGAAGACTAGTTCTCCTCCCCTCCACTTGAAGGCAAGCCCCGGAGCATAAACCTCGGTTATAGGAATCAGTAAAAGTCGAGTGATTTCCTATCACTCGCGAGTTATAGGAATTGGTTATTTTCCTTCTGTTACAATTATAAGGATGACGGACGGGGTAGGATTTTGGTTAACTCTTTTGGTGGTCGGCTGATCGCCCCGTCTATTTACTGAATCTGTTAAGGCCCGACAGTGGTCGTGTTCGTGATCAAGTGTTTGGAAGTACTAACCTCATACTCAGTATGGGATGGGGAAGCCTAGTACCTGATTGAACCTAGACGTAAGCGGTCGCTCCACTATGCTTGGAACGAAGTTCCCCTGCGGCCGCACGTGGTGGCAAGTGTGGTCACAGAACGGTAGAGGCCGGGTCTGTGGAACCTTGCACCAAAGGAAGTGGACCCGACACGGGTTAGGGAATTGATGGGGAAGGCCGACACAGGAAGCGACCCTCGATGGTGCGCGGATGTCGTGAGGTTAGGTTCACCATGCATAGTTAAAGAACTCGAATCGATTCGTCTGCCTCTCACAGTTTGAGACTGCTTGATCACTATGCTACACTGAGTAATAAAAGAGTCTAATGATGGCATGACCTTGATGATGAGCTTGTTTGCATAAAGTTGGATCTATGCTTGCTTAGAGTAAGTTGCCAACATAGACTGGTTAATGAACTTAGAATCTGAGCTAAAACTTTGAAAATAAGGACCCAACATAGTCGCTTTTGGCAAACAAAACCCCTCAGCCAAAGAGCCTTGCATGTCTAGAAGTGGTTGAGTAGCTTTTACCACCAATCAGTTAAGTCTTGTTGAGCTTAGAAGCTCAGCCTTGTTTGTGGCTCTCTTTTCAGGAGAAGTTGCAGCCTCTGAGCTTGCTGCTGGCACTTGGCCGTCCCAGCTCCCTCCGGGTTGGACGGTCGAGTGGGATCCCTCCTCGGACGGCGGGGAATGGGATCATTGATGTCCTGGCTGGCCTCACCAGGGACATCCGACCCCAACGAGTAGCTTCCACTTGTTTTTATCTTCTGTTGTTTTCTTCAGAACTTGTTAAACTCTGATTTACAACCAAGTGTGTAACAACTGGTTAATCAAATGGTGGACCTGTTGTATTCTCTGGAACCACTCACCTTCGTGTGGGTTATGCTAACTCGGTCCTGTTAAGTGGTTAAATCGGATGAAATCCGACGGCACATCGAGTTAACTTGACTAAGGCATGAGTGTCGCATGTCAAGCGGCTTAACCGTGCTTTAATTAAGTTAATCCGAGGTGGTTCTGCCACAGCTACCACCTCAAGGCCTAGGATCCTACTTGGTGGCACAAGGAGAAGAGTTAGAGGAGAGTATTCCCTTGAGATGCTTGGAGGTTGTCCACTCTCCCAAGGCACCTCCACTCTATAAATAGTAGAGGGGGGCCTCATTTGAGGACACAAAACACCATCCAAGAGGAGAATTAGTGCTCCACTCCAAATTCTAAGCCTTGCCTAGCTTGTGCTTAGAGTAGGAAGAGAGTGAGGGGTAGTTTGGGAGGAGTGCCGAGGTGTCGGCCCTCTCCTCCTAGCTTGTACCTCTACGGATGCTGACTTCCTTCTAAGTATAGTAAGTTAGTATTCGTGATTCTTTCTTATAGTGTTGTACTAGGTTCTTATATGCTTGAGTAGTCTATTGTCCTTGCTATGTGTATATGCTTGGCTTATATTCTCGTATGCTAGTCATATACCCTCGCTATCACAGTATAGGCGTGTACGCTCTTATGTATGCCTTGAGACCTTGATACACTAGTAGTACTTATATAAGTGAGATCAGTTCTCTTACTCACGGGTTCGTCGCTCTGTATTTATACAGAGTGCAGTAGTAATCAATAGCTTAGATGTGGTGTCTAGGGTAAAAGTTATCCTTCGTTTGCCTTATATCCCACTGGTCGCAGAGGTAGGTCGTAGGTGGTGGCAACCCTATTGGTCCTTTGTAATCCTCCATGTTCGGATATAGCATAGAGCCATTGGCTAGAGGCGCCTGACTAATTCAGGGAAAGCTGGTGCCCGAAGCGAGTATTCTAACCTGAGAGATCGACTTTAACTTATCTATAGTGCTATCCTTAGGAATCCTCTCTACCCTCACCACCTATCTTGGTGTGTCCTTGGACTGACTAGAATAGAAGTTAGTGCAAACGCGTTCCCTTGGATTCGATACCCTTAGAATACTCTGAGGTGAAAGCTACAATAGTATCCATGTGCTTGCGGATTTATTCAAATTCGTTAATTATACCAACAAGCTTTCTGGCGCCATTGCCAGGGAACAATTGTTGTATCTTTCTTCGTACCTAATTGTCCTCGTATCTTTTTAGTTTTCTTTCCTTCTACCTTTACCCCCGCTACCCATGGAGAAGCCATCCTTTCAAAGCCTCTCTACCCCAAAGGGTGAGTTCTTAGAGCCACCACCCTCTGTGCAACAAATCCTTACATCCGGCTGTGAACTCTGCCCTAACATACTCGCCAAGGTTCAGGAGCTTTCCTTCACTGGGTTAAGTAGCGAAAACCCAGAGCACCATCTGCTTGAGTTCGAGCAGCTGTGTCCGTGCTCTGCCTTTGCAAGCATGACACAAGATGTCCCCAGGTGGAAGTTGTTCACCTTGTCTCTTAAAGGGAGGGCTGAGCGATGGTACACGTTTGCCGCAGGTGTCGTGAACAGTAGCTAGGACAATCTTAGAAAGAAATTCTCTTTGTCATTCTTTCAGTAGAATGAGAAGGAAAGTAGCGCAGCTTGGGCTCTTTCGCTCTTAGTGAAATCAGGCCCTGCACTATCAATATCCAATCCCTTGTTGCTTCACACCTTTTATAAGGGACTTGATAAAGATTCCGCAGATTATCTCGACTTCATCACTGGAGGGGCACCTTTCCATAAGATTCAGGCTGAAGGTAGGGAAATCTTAGATCATATCACCAAGAACAACACCTTCATAGTCGAGTCTAACCCTCTCCAAGAAGAGTGTGAGTCGAGCCATGAGGATCTTCTAGCAGCCGAATCTGATCCTTCACCTTCCACATCCTCAGATTCAGCCATAGAACCCTCACCCGAACAAGGAACATCGGAAGGAGAAGAAATTCAACCTCCGATGTTCCCTTTCAAATTCAAGGATGATCCATCTAGAATCCATGGAAACACCTCAAATTTCTTCGATGCCCAATTAGGGGAGGAACCTTCTTTTATCCACACCGATCAATCTAGAAATCCCTTCACAAAACCTTCCCTCAGGCCTACAGAACCTCCTTCTCCTCCTGATCCTCCTAACGAAGCATTTCTTGAGGAAGCCATGAAGGAAGAGTGGTCAGATGAAATGAGACACTTTTCCAAAGAGATTTGGATTAGTTCACCCTTTACAATCATTCCTTTTTCTATAAGGGGATTTGCCTAGAAGCCCATCTTAACCCCATCATGGATGTCAATATCATTCCATGGCACTTAGCGTACACTCTTTTGGGCAATATTCTACTAAGACCATCCGACAAGCTTCTCAAAAGTTGTCCCTTTGGACACATCCTTGAATGTCAGGGTGTCGCAAGTGTCGTGCCGCTCACAATAGATAAAATCGAAGTCAACCTAAACTTCCACATCTTTGATATCCTCGATTTTGATATTCTCATCAACTGCCCATTAGAAAAACTCCACCTAGACGGTGCATCTCTAGGGAGACTAGATGAAAATCTTAGGGAAGCCACTTCCGCCACCACTACATCTTGTTTAGAAAATCCTATGGTGAAGCCTCTTCCCAAACAAAACACACTCGAGAAGATGATGCATGTATCTCCATTCATATCATATGAGCCCAATCTCTTTGAGGTTGTAAAATCTGCCACTCCCAAAGAGTATGACTCCGAAGAGACCCTTCATCTTTGTAAAGATGAATGATTATCATCTCCCTCTATCGAGTGTGAGCCTCTTTCCGTTGGCTCGGGGTACATTGTTCTCAACCACGGTAGATGAGCATGATAGTTTCATTCTTGAAATACCACAAGAACCATGCTCGTTTAATGCCTCTCCAGAGTCAGCCATGCTTTGTGCCCTAAGCACATTTGAAGACTACAACCACCTTAAGGTTCTCTCTTGCAAAAGGTTTAGAAGGTTGGTTGTAGATGCATATGTTTATCATAAACATTGCAAATTTCGTAGATGCACTATTGTGCTAACCTTGCAGCTAAAGCTTCAATGACGTATCAACAATTGGGGTTGAGAAGGGCACGACATCGCCAAAGATAGCTGCAAGAGGATGTTCCCATGGTCGAGCTTCTGACCAAAAACAAAGCACTACCGGGAGATAGCCTGGATTATCATTTATTTTTCCTTTTGAATAAAAAGCAAGGGCATGCCTTTAGGATAAACTTTCCTTTTGGTATGTTTTGTCGCTAAACATTTTAGGTGGAGATTAAAAATAATGATGGATAGGTGATGCCTAAGAAAATGGAGCTACAGCGACTACAACACCTTGGTAAGTCTTGGTGAGGAAATGATTACGAAAGGAAGCTTGAACCCCACACACTTGAGTTGTGTTGCCAGCAATGCAAACTCCAAGTGTGGGGGAGGAATGTGAGTAGCCCAAGTAAGTTCCTTTCATGCCAAATCTATTCTTGGTTTGGAGATGGTGTTAGTTCTTTCATCTTGCCCCACTAAAAATAAAAAATAAAAATAAAAGGAGGAGTTACCACGTCGGCGATTCAGAAATCTTCATCACCCAAAATTCCATGGTAAGTACCTTCAGGTATGACTTGCTTTTGACTTTAAACAAAGCCCTTCTGGGAGGTAGCCTGAAGTTCACCAATCTAATACTCATGTTTATCTCCCTTTGAATATAGCTTGATCATGCTTTCATGCTTTTTTTATCTATGCTTGTATGCTATGGTTTGAATGTATGTTTAATGACATAGTTTCATAGGCATTTTAAATTAAACATGGTGCTTAGGTTAAAATGTCTTCTTCAATCAAACTAGACATGGTGTTGAGTTTGATTGATGAACCTAAAAATTAATACTTTCATAGATCTTGGTTGTATATGTGGACTAACCCCGGCAGGAAAGTCTTCAAATCCAAATGGGAAAGTCGTTAAGGTTGATTCAAATGGGAAGATAGACCAAGGCATCGGATTCATGTTGCACAACATACAAAGGAGGTACATATCATCGTCAAGGGCCCACCATAAGTATACCCTCTTTTGCTTATGATGGTGCAATTTTAATTCAGCCTTGCTTGAGATAGGTCTGATGGTCCCAAAAATTTAGGTTCGAATAAAGAAAGGCTCCCTAGTTCTCGAACTAGCAGAGTCCCCCTTTTGTTTCCACCATTTTGTTTGAATACAGCACCAAGTACAAGCACAAGTGTAGGGGAGATCTCTCAAGCTCATCGATACACACACACTCGAGATCTCCCACAAAAGTGTCGCACAACATCAACTACACCAACATGACAAGGGACAAGGTGAGGGCACCAGAATGAGTCGGCCAGCCCCGTGGTTTGGTTGAACTACCACTGGTCCTCCTCGATCCCCAGCTTCTTCAAGAGCGATGGTATGTGCACTCTACCTCTCTACTCCCTAGTTCATGAGTTTAAATGAATTTCATCTTTGAACATTAAAAATTAAACTCGGAATTGAAATGAACCTTGTCTGAAAACATGCTCCTTATGGTTGGCATACATGTTCTATATTCCTTGTTGTACCTACTTGCTTGGAACCTATATCTTTAGGAAAGCATGCTACCTAGGTTTTTGATGTTTGAGATATAGCATGATAAAATGAACCTTGCTCTGTTCTGTCCAAAGTACTTGGGAAATTTATCTTAGAAAACAATGACCTAGCTAGCTCCTCAATGATATGCTTCCATCCTACCAAAGCCATATGTTGATCTCATTGAAAAACCTATACACATATGCTACTTGCTATCATGTTGGGCTTTGCCAAATTGTTGTGAGCCTTGTGGAATATTCTTCATACTTTTATGATCAAGATCAAGTACGCTCCACTTCTACATACTGGACTTCTACACTAGAAGCTAGTAACATCCCATCCATCCATCCACCAAATAAAGTTCCACATGTGATGTGACATCTCTCTCCAAATGTATCCTTGCAAAAGTGGCATGGCTATGCAAAAATAAATAAAGTCATGCTCAAAGCATGATGAAAAAAAAGAAAAAAAAGAGAGAAGAGAAAAAGAGAAAAAGATAGCCCATGTCAAAAAGAAAAAGAAAAAAAGGGGAGCGAGATGGAATCATACAAATGGAGTCCACACGCCTTTCCACCGTATTCCATCCACACACTTGCACATCTTGATCAGATTGTATGACTTGTATTCTACTTGGATCCAGTCTTTGGCTTTGCAACATATGTGATGTAGGTATACCTCATCTTTATCTTACCTTGAGTTCCACATAAGCCTTATTAGAAGTAGGGTGGAGAAAGGCAAGTTAATGCCTTGGTGAGGATCATACACATTGAGCGATATGAGAGAATCATTTAAGGAGCTAGGTAAGGTTTCCTTTTGAAAAGCATTGTCAAAAACCCAAGTTCCTTAGAAAAAAAGAGTGGAGGGGATTTAAATCAAGACCGTTCCAACCATCAACCGCCCAAGGTAACATGATAGACACTTCAAAAAGTTCACAAGTATAGGTATGGCTTGGAATATTGAAGGACCAAAATGGGTGACCAGAGGGGTTTTGTCGGAACTTCTGACCCTGTATCGGAACTTCTGGCACCTATCAAAATGTATTGAGAAACTGCCATCAAAGGACTCTCAGGCTTTCAAAAATAAATCATCAGAACTTCTGGTTTGGTGTCGAAATTTCCATCCTGTCAGAACTTCCTACACGGAGTCAGAACTTCCTACAGCTCAGGAAAACAGCCCGAAAAGTTAAAGTCAACGCTACAAAATTCAATCAAATGACCTCCAAAATTCACGTAATTTAACCATAGCTCCGCAATAGCCTAGTGAGTCTTTGCCGAACAGATCCCCTCAAAAAGATCAAGACTTCACTATGGATTTCACGGAATACGGTCAAGAACACAAAAGAGATAGAGTTTTGGGAAAACTTCAAATTGAAGCTGAATCCATGGGGGATTTGAGGGGGATCATATCAAACATGCTCACAAGGGTTCTAGCAACAATTTCCCCTAACAAATCTTACGGAATTTGGGCTCAAACATGAAGAACAAAAATTCCCACAAAAATGCTCCGAAAAACCCGAAAAAGATAAATTTCAGATTCAAAGACTATGGAACAAGATGGCATGAAATTGATCTTTGGATTACTCCATCATGTTCGGTTACAAACCACTCCTAAGCACAATCAAAGCTAGGATGGCAAAAAGATCAACACAAAGATCCACTCCTCTCTCTTCCTCTCTCACACCCAAAGGCTCTCACAAACAAATGAGAAGCCCACCACCCAAGAGATGTTGCTGCCCAATAGCCCTCTCCACATATATAGGCATCCGAAAAATGACCAGAATGCCCTTACATGAAGCACATGTTGGAGGTATGCCCTAGAGGCAATCATAGAGATGATGATATTCCATTTGTATCAGTGATTTATATTGTGTTCCTTGAATATCCATTAAAGGCTACTTAAATTGATTTGCAATTATGTGAATGGTATGTGAAACTCTTTATTTGTATAGTTATTCTAAAAGTTATCCCTAGTCAGAGTTCATGTGAGGACACACATGAATATTAGACTAGCACATGTATTAGTTGATGACTATATTTCACAAGTCATGGACATGGAGATGTCAAACTAATAATGTGGGCATGTGTAGAGACATGTGCTAGGACTGACCCAACACGAGAAGTAGTTCTGTCTTTACACAACATGTACGCTTTGTCCTTAGACCTGAGATTGTCGCATGTACTCAAGATGTTGATCGACTTACTTAGGGGCTATCAAGCACTACACCGTAACAGGGTAGTTAAAAAGGTAGCTTTCGGGTTTGTCAAGAAGCATGCTGTGAGGCATGGTCAATCAAGATGGGATTTACCCCTCTCTGATTGAGAGTCATATCTTTGGGAAACTCGAGTGATCAGATCCAAAAATGCATGGCCATGCTACGTACGGTTAAGAGTTAACCTACAAAGGGATTCCGAATCATAGGATCGAGAAAGAGCGGTTGGTTTGGAGCTAGACCAAATATCGTGAGGCAAAGGGAATAGCATGTACATGATGTCGTGATGGTTCATTTGATATGATCTTCATGTGCATATAGGAGTTGGCACGTCTTGCTAGAGGCCGCTACCAACTATTGGGCCGAGTAGGAGTACTCTGGCCATATCTATACGTATCTGAACCCATAGGGTCACACACTCGGATGTGATACGAATTGGATCAGGTTTAGGAGTACTAATGGGCCTCGAACCCAGAGGCCCGTCAGAAACCTCTATAAATAGAGGGGTGGGGGCGCCCTAGGGTTTACACCTTTTGGCCAAAGCATAACTGCCGCGCCTCCCACACCCTCACCTTGTTGCAACTCGCGGACCTAGCAGTCTAGCTTGCGATGCTTCCTCCCTGCACGTGTAGATACCTTGGAGCTATTGCACCTACAACACTTGGACGAGCCGCCGACGAGCCGCTGACGAGCCACGACAAGCCGATGATGAGCCGCGGCACGAGGACGACCTTACTGCACGTGGACGAGCTATTGAGGAGCTGCTTGATGTCGACATGATCAACTACATGTTGACTACGCTGATCGACTTCGATGCCCTGACGCGATTCTACATCTTTCGCACCAGTGCGTCAAGTGGTAATCCCGTGATCCATATACGACAGTTTTCCTGGTTTACACGGTAAAAAAAATTTGTTTTGCGCTAGCGTATCCTACCTCGTATCCCTATAGTGGTATCAGAGCCAGAGCGGTTTTTTTTATGGATTCGGGATGTGTGCATATAGAGATATGTGAGTTTTCATATTGATCTATGGCCTGTTTTCATGCTTTTCCTTATCAATCAACAGGTCAGATTGACTAGCACGCCGCGCGAACTGCACCAGGGCGATAACCCGAACAAGAGCTAAGCAGATTCTCCCGGGTCGTGTCTCCGACGCCGAGAATCATCTGTAGATTTTTAGCATCAACATACTTTTGGCACGCCCGGTGGGACCAAGTCAAGATCCAACATGTCGAAGGCTGCTGAGATCTCAGAAGATAACGTCATTGAATTCACTGAGGCAGATCTCAAGGATGAACAATGAGATGAGCTGACAAAGGCTATGGAAGTCTACAAGAAGGCATGCATGCAATCCTATAGTCGCACCAGAAGCGGGGAAACCGTTAGAAAGGCTGCTCTCCCAACTCCTCGCCATATCATCATCGCCAAAGACACAGGAAAGATGTCTGAGATGATCCAGCAGTTTGTTTATCAAGCTATGATTGACCAGTCCAAGCAGTCATCATTAGCTCCATGGTCAACAGTGCGGCTCAGGGGTATTAGGGACCAGCATACGCCCCTCCTATCGTCGCGCCGATCAGAGGCTTCTCAACGGCGCCGAATATGTCTCAGTTGGCTCCTCAGCCGATGCAGATGCAGAGTGGGGGGTACAACACCACAATACCCCTGGGATATAACGGTGCAATGCCCTATCAATCACAAGTGCCATTTTACCCTGCACCAGTTCCCCCCGCACAACCGCCGTTTGCAACCTCGGCATCGTGGGGAACCGCGGGAATACCATCCGATCTGGATCCGTACACTAGCTACGAAAAATCTCTGGTGCAGGTGTCATTTCAATCGGCCTCTCGGCCGACAGCCCTGCAATATCAGTAGACTACCTCGGAAATTGGCAGGGGGGCAAGCACTCCAGACCCACTCAGAACTGCGGCGCCGATAGTATTGTATGATGAGGCGGCGGATGCACTACGTCAAGTTAACCCCATGCGACAACAACCATCAGCTCCTCAGCCGACAGTCCAGCCGCAAGATCTGTAGCACGCACCAGCCTATCACCCAATTGTGGTGCCACAAGTCCAACAGCACGTGCCGATTCCTTAGCCAGTTGTGCACCAGCAACAGCAGCATCAGCAACAAGTGGGATGTACCACAAGGATAACTGATATAACACAGGACAAGTTTGGGTTGAAACCGAGGGTATAGACTTATAAATATAGGATGCCGTACCCACCCGCTTATGATCTGTTGCCGTTCCCTCATCGGTACAAAGTGCCCGACTTCACCAAGTTTTCAAGCCAAGATGGCACGTCCACGGTGGAGCACATTAACAGATTCATTATTCAGTGTGGAGAAGCTGCTGCACAAGACACTCTAAGGGTGCGTCTGTTCTCGTCATCCCTGTCCAGATTGAAATTTCAATGGTTTACAACACTACCACTGTTGGGGGGTCCCCAAACAATTGTGAGAACACGATGGGCGAAGACAACCGTGGTTCAGACAGATGTTACAGTGGCTATCCTAATAATGATTCGTCCCTTAGAGGGGACGGTTCGCCTCCCTTTATAGAGTCATAAAGTTACATTTCCGCATCCCCATTATACCCATACTCAACCAGTACAGAATATTCCGTATAAGACAGTAAGTTGGTTCTCATCTGAGATGTCGCTGTCACGGTAAAATTACATATCCAACCTCATACTAGACTCCTATTACGAAGTCGTCCTGCTACAAAGCGATTCCGGGGCCACCTTGACTGTCTTCTTCTTCATTTGTAAGCTCCGTTGAGACCGAGCAGCCTTCGGTAGACTTCCCGCCTTCTTTAGTCGAAGCTAGTTGACTTCGACTTCTGGTAATGGAGTCTTTGCGAACCCAAAACGCTGAGGGCTCCGCGGGGGGGGGGGGGGGGTTTAACTTCGCGAGTCCCTTCTTGCAAAACAATAAAGTGGACACCTTCATGATAGTTAACTTCGGTCATATGTTAACTTCGTAAGGAGGGGAAAAGGAATGAGGTTGGAATCGGTTCAGAGAAAGAGGTCCCCGTTAGCGCTGTTCAGGGTGTGTTGTGGGGAGGTCCCCAACAGTAGCCCCTTCGTGGGCGAGGTCCGAGGCGCCGTCGACCGACCGCGCGAAAAGTCCAAAGACGCAACCAAAATGTCACCCTGAAGGGCGGCGTGGGCCAAGGCATTTTACCGTTATGTGAGGGTATCAAGGTCATTTTCCATGCGGCGGTTGATGTTTTGAGGCGGTTTTTACCGTGCCTATATAAGGTTTGCCGGGGGGCGGGCCATTTTTTACGCTGTCGTTTTCGAGCTGCGCTTTTTGCCACTTTTGCCTTCGTTGTGTGTCTTCGTTCCGCTTTGTTGGCTCCATTTCCTTGGTGGGGTGTTGACTTCATTTGCGCGAGAGTTAGCATCAGGCATAGTTGTAAGCAATGTCTTTGGAGGAGCTGGCTCTACATGTTGCCCCTGGTGGTGGGGGTAGCCCTACCTCGCAGTCAGTGTCTGCGAGCAGTGGCGGGTCTGAGGGGAAGAGGTCAAAGAAACGGATCTATACGAAGGATGGCCTGGTTTCGGCAGAAGAGGGGTCTTCGGGGAGCAGTTCGCCAGATTGGTCCTCTGACGGTGATGAAGGCAAAGGTGGATAGGGGCAAACCTCGAAAGGTACTGGGGGAACCGAGGTTCATGCCGTATCCTTGGATGAGGAAGAGGTTGGGGAGGAGGATGTCAAGGTTGAAGCGAGACCCGAGGCATCCGTTGGGGGGAAGGTTTCGTGCGTCCCTACTCTTTATTTTGGGCGCTCGCAGGTGACCTCGCAAGACATTACATCTTTTGAGGAGAGCCTCTTTTTCCATAAGAGGATGGGCAGAGCCCCCGGGAGCGAAGCAGTTCCGATGCCCGAGGTCGGCGAGGCTGTTGTGTTTAGGGATTTGTTTACTGCGGGACTTCGTTTTTCGTGCGATAGGTAGCTACCGGTTATATTGGATTGCTACAGTGTTAGGCTGCATCAGCTGACCCCAACGCCATTGTGAACTTGTCTAAGTTCTATTGGGTGCAGTGCACATTTGGTGGAAGCGTTGATGTGGAGGGGTTCGCGAGGTTACATGAGCTTCACATTCAGAAGAAAAGAACTTATTCTGAAGAAGGGGTTTGCGAAAATCATTTTGGATGTTGCACCTCCATGCCTCGTCGGAAGAATGATAAGAGGAATCTGCTGACGGTAGAACTTACCTTCACGCAGAGGAACAAGTGGGACGATGCGTGGCTGACGCATTGGTTTTATGTAAAGATTGAAATGGCCGGTCTCGGCACTGGGTTTCCATTCTACACATAGTTTGGGCCGATGGACGTGCTGACAACCCCTTCATTCATCCAGACAGCCCTTGTGACGAAATGCGAAGCTGCCTACAGGGTTGTTGGGCCCTTGATATCTAGGCGTGATCTTGTGGAGGAGTACGTCGCTGCCCGAGTGTGGCCCTTATCTGCTGATTTTGCTAAACCCCTTGAGCTCGTTGAGAAGAAAGTGTCTTGGAGCGAGAAGGCTGTGTCGTTCCCTTGTTTTGAGTTTAACAAGGACAAAGTTGGCGACTTGGACTTGTACATACAGTCAGTTGAAGATATGGCTTATGAGATTTTGGGTCCAGTGACCCCGCCCGAAAGGCGCTCTTTCGAGGCTGTTGTGAGACATGGGCGGCGTGTCAACCGGGTTTTTTATTTGCTTGACATCGCCGTGCCACCTCGTCCCAAGGTTATGGGAAAGAGGCGCCGTCGGGGTGCCGGTGCTGAGCAGAGGAAGACGGTGAAATTCGATTCTACTTGCATGACAAAACCTGCTGTTGAGTCACAGGCAGCTGCCAAGGCGAAGCAAAAAACCCTGAGCTTGGAGGCGTAGAAACGGAAAGATACTTCTGTTGGAGCTTCATCTGTTGACTTGAGTAGGCCGGCGTATGTGGTGCCTGTTTCTGTGCGTCCTCCTTCGAACGCGCCTTCGTGCGCGAGCCCTGCCATTCGGACTAAGAAGGGAGGTAACAAACCTCGCTTTGCACGCGTTGTTGTGCCGGGTGCTAAGGCCGAAGCGCCTTCTGGGACCAGCAACAAGGTTGCACCTTCTTTCTCAGGCACAGGGGCCCTTGGTGTGCAATCTATTTTGGCTGCAAACGAGAAACGTGAGGAGAAGGTAGCTGTTGAGAAGGCGAAGCTTGTGGATGCGTTTTTTGTCTGACCCTAAGGGTGCTGGTGCCGAGGCTATTAGATCCAGTAAGCATGTAGAGGTGGTTTTGCCGAAGCTTCGGTTTTTTGATTGCGGATGGGCTTCGGTGTCATTTTTGAAGGATTTGGACGCTACTATGGGGGACGTCGGTGAGGTTAGCTGTGAGGATCATGTAAGGCTGAAAGTTAAATGTTATGATGTAGGTAAGAGATTGCCGGCTGGTCTGCAAGGGCTTAATGAAGGCCTGGACTTGAGCGGGCGCACGGAGGTTCTGGCGACGTGCGCCGAAAATAGGGTCTATAATCCACATAACCTAATTTCGGACTGGGGAAAGGGAGGTGAGGATTGCAAGCGCTATGCAGATGCCGGTGGTTCAAGGAGGGTGGAGAGAACAAGAGCGACGACTTCGAGTAAAGAGATTATTCCGATCGCCGTCGAGGCGCGGGGGTACGGAGGTAATGTCTTTTTGTGAGTGATCATTGTTTGTGGACTTTGTTGCTATTGTGGTGTTCTTATAATTGTATGCTTGACCCACAGATTTTCAGCAATCTTTAAGGTCTATGAGCTCGGAGGAGCTTTTGAGCTTGGAGGCTAACCTCGTAAAGAAGGTATGACTACTAGCCGATTTGTTGGTGCGTGCGAGGTTTATTATTTTTACTGTGTTTGCTACGACTTGATCTGATGTTTTGTGTTTGGGCTTTGCAGATGTCTTACTCGTCTATGGTTACGAGGGATAGGCTTGTCAAAAGCGAGAAGTCAGCTGCAGAACTTGCAAAGAAAGTGGCTTCACTTGAAGCGACTATTAGAGCTATGTCCCTGAAGATGAAGAAGGTTAAAGTCAATAATGCGGAGTTGAAGGAGGACTCTCGCAGACTTGGCGAGAATTACGAGGCCAGAGGCGAGGAGCTTGAGCGCTTGTCAGCAGAGGTTGTAGATCTTGAAATGCTGATTAAAGAGAAGGAAAAGACTATCAAAGATTTGCGCGAGGGTGCCAAACGGGATAGTGAGGCTATATCGGGCTTGCAAGCTAAGATTGGCCAGATGGAGCCTGAGCTAGAAATGAGGGCAAAACTTCTGAGCCAGATAGAGGCTACGCTAAGGGAGAGGTCCGAAAAGGTGTGTTTGGTGCTGTTGGCGCTAGAAATCGGCTAACCGAATCCTCAGCGTTGGACACACGACCCGGGAGAATCTGCTTAACTCCTGTTCGGGTGATCGCCCTGGTGCGGTTCGCGCGGCGTGCCAGCCAATCTAACCTTTTGATTGGCAAGAAAAGAAACGTGTCAGATCCTAGAGGTTGCGATCGGCTAAGGTTCCGATCTCGAGGTAGCTTATCAGCGAATCGGCCGATTTGCCGTAATAAAGGAATCAGCTTATAATACAGCCGATTACCGAGCAACGTTGATAAAGAAGACCGCTGGAGTAATCTAAACAACGCTACAGTAGCAACACTAGGAACAGATCTAATCGGCTGAGCGTAAAATGAATAGATTAAAGGACGAAGCACAAGAAAGCCGAAATTGCCAATTCCTAGCTGGATAACTAGTGATAAAACTAGAACAACAGGTAAAACGTAGAATTCTAGTAAGTATCGATAACTGGTGAATAAATCTAAACGAAACAACAGCGATGCACCCATAGTTAAAGCTTAGAAATTATTCGATAAGCGGAACTTACAAGATCGGCCGGAGGTCAAGTTGATGCAGCCCCGCCAACCCGTACGAACTCGTGAAAAAGAAGAAAAGTATTGGAGAAGTCGCCGGCTTGAAAGTAAGTACGAGGAAATAGTAGTTTGTTGTATTGAGTTGATGATGATTACAGATCTACAAGGGTGGCTATTTATAGCTTGTCACAAACGACTTCTTATCCGACTAGAACTCTATCTCTAATTTTAAACAAAAAACAAATATTTACAAGTATGACTCGTACTAGGTCGATTATCGCGCCCTTCATGGGCTGACTCCCTCTTCATCTTCATAATCCTCTTTAGGCCCACACCGGCCCAATCGCTCCAGCCTCCTAATTGGCCGATTTCTACTCACTCCATCGGCAAGGAACAGCTGATTAGGGCCCACATGTCGGGGGCTCTGACTACTCCGATCCTGGGACCTAAGGTCGGGCGAGGCGGATATCCTCCCTTGGAGGGTCGGGCGCATCTGACCCAGGACTCAGGGGTCGGGCGAGGCGGAGCTGAACCCTTAAAGGGTAACCGGCCGATCCCTGACTGTAGCACCCATCAGCCGATTGCCAACCGTGACCTCTGTGTCTTATCGCATCCCCTGATTTCTTCCTTTCTTGTCGCCAATTTGACACGTGTCAAAATCTGGCGTCAACACATGCCCCCCAGTTTCGGAGTAAAACATAGTCTTTACTTCGAAATTCTTTTCAACTTCCCTTCCGAAACAAACGCATTGAAAATATCCTTCCGTTTCGCGGTCTCCCACCTGATGATTGCAATCTTTTCGAAATGGGTGCCCACGACAACCACTCCTCCCAAAAAAATCGAAACACCGGCGTGGTAAAAATTCCACTTTTACCCCTTCTCAGACCACCTTTAAATACTAGCTCATCCCGTACTCCCCTTACGAGCTCACATCTTCCTTCTTTAGCGTTCAGGCCTTCTTCTTCCTCCGGCGCCTTTCTCAGCTTCCAGCTTTTCCCCAGCGTTTCTTTCCATCCTTATTTCTCCTTACTTCCCAAATGGCGGCACCTTCAGGCACCTCGCCAACGCCCAATGTTCCAGAGATGGCCCCATCGGCGGAAGTTCCCGTGGCGACGGCAGCGGCTCCATTGACGGGAGAAGGAATAGGAACTGGGGCTTCAACCGAAATCCCATTGGCGGCTTCATCATCTGTAGCTCTACCGGCGATCCCGCCGACTACGATGAGCTTCATCCCGGAGGTCATTACTGAAACTCTCCTTAACAGTAATGCATTTACTTTAGATCTATTCATACTTCCGCACCCCTTTTTCATTTTTTAGGCGGTTAGGCATCAGATTACTATTCACCTTACAGAGGCACCCGGCCTTATCTGCCTTGGTCCTATGGGAAACCCAGATCCAACCAAATTAATCAATTTGGAAACCCATAGAATCCCCTTTAAGCAATCAACTATGGACCTAGATCATTGGTCGGGTACCTTCAGGTCATGGCCGAAGGAAACCCCCGGCTGGAGGGAATGGTACCAGCGGATAGCCGCTTCTAAGAGGGTCCAATGGGATGAGCGTAAAATCGGCTAGTGCATCGATCTGTCTTTATCCCAAATAGAAAGAAATGAGCCGTTAGTGATGGCAGCCTCTTACTTCTGGTCCGATGCTCTCAATGCATTCCTTTTTGGACACAGACCCATGACCCCCACCTTGGCCGATGTAGTCTTGCTGACCGGCCTGGACATTTCCTCCCCGGACACCCCTTTTCACCTTTTGGCCACGACATCTCATCGGCTGGACACAAAGGGAATCGACGGATGGAAGGGATTCATCAGATGTAACAAAAGTGCGGGATCAGTCGAGAACAGAGAGCACACGACTTTCCTGATGATGTGGTTAGAGAAACATTTCTTCTGTGGGAGAGCAGCTGGTCCATCCACCAACACAAAGGCTCTGGCCGAGGCACTATCGACAGGGGCCTCCATTCCCCTTGGAAAACACCTACTGGGGGCAGCCTATCATATGCTCCACCAAATCGGCGCTAAAAGATCCCAAGGGGAGCCGATTGGAAACCCCGGTGGGCCCTGGTGGTTTATCAACTTATGGCTGAACCTGTATATGAGCAAGATCTCTCAGCAGTGAGTGGAGCTCATGACATTCCCTAACATCGAATCGGCAGAGAACCCCACCGTCTGACGCCGATGTACATCTTTTGGCGAAGCAGCATCGACCTTTTCTGGTTGCTCGTACTCTGTTACCAAGGTGGCCGAATACTTCAGGTGTTTTTATAATGGCTTTAGCGAAGACGCGACCAGTTGGTTCCCCTATCACAGGGATGACCCGATCTTTGAGCTCTCCTCCTGTTTTGACTCAACCACCGGCCGATTCGATGAAGACCTTACAGATGAATTAATCAAACCGGGTATCTTACCGGCTAACTTTTTCTCGGGGAAAGATGCCCCTACCTATGAGTTCTACAACCCATCCATCGCAGCACGGCAATTCGGCATGGGTCAGGTGCCGATTTATGCATACTTCGTCGGCCGAGCAAAGTTCAAAGATGAACTTACCAAGGGTCTTGACTACAATCGGCTGCGAGATCGGATTCCAAACTCCAGTACCATAGATCTGAATGGATGGATAGCAGCCCCTTTCGCTGTCTAGCAATTTAAGCTATGGTGGGCCAAATGGAAACAGCACCTCTTCTGCGCCTCTGCATTAGTATACTGCAATCTCCTGGATCCAACCAACATTGATCCGAACGCCGAGGTATTCTTCCTTCACCCGGCCGATTTTCATTTTCCCTTATTTTTACACATGTATACTGACATTTTGTTGTTGCTCCAGTCTGAAAGCCATGCTCCTTCGAAACGCAGCCAGAGCGGTCGGCCGATAGAGGACCGTTATCCATATACCACATTTCCCCTCATCGGCTATCATGCCCCTTCTGTGGACGTCATCACCGGTCGAGCCGGAGCAGCCGCTGCGTCACTATTGGTGGAGGCTATGCAGGTAAACTTACCATCCGATCTTCCCGATCGCTATCTCCATACTAACTCCTCTTATATTTAGACTGCACAGACTACCCTTGTGAACCCTCAGCAATCGGTAGTAACCCAAGCAGCCGATGAAATGCCTGCACTCCCTCCGGCTGAGGTACACGATCTTTTAACCCGATCTTCTAGTATTTGGATGATGCTCTTATTAACTTTGACACAGGTTACCGGCACACTAAGCGTATTGCCTGATCAATCGTTGGCCAACCTTCAAGAAGCTGGCCCGAGCAGAGCGCCAATTGTCGTTGAGTCCTCTTCTTCCGATGAGCCAATGGCACCAGTCCCAGAATATAAGTCTTTCATGGAGCACATCGGCCGATTTTATACGGCCCTTCCCACGTAGGGGACCACTTACCGAATTTAGGATCCTTTGACCTGATCGGCAACACTAACTTCCATACCAGGTCCCCCGGAGAGAACTGCTTGACTTTGACCTTCTTATCATACCATCTGGCCACTTTCTTCTTGTTTTCTTCAATATTGACCAAAGCTCTCAATCGTTGGCCAGCCAAGTCATCAAGTTCCGTTTTCATGAGTGAGGAGTAGTCATCGGCCGTCAACTGATCTTGGAGCGAAGTGCGTCTCGACCCTGTCCTCAATTCCCATGGTAGTACCGCCTCGTGACCGTACACCAACTGATAAGGGGACATCTTGGTGGCCCCGTGGCAAGCCATCCTGTATGCCCATAGGGCTTCGGTCAGACATAAATGCCACTTTTTCCGCTGTTCTTCTATCTTCCTCTTGATTAACTTAATTATCCCATTGTTGGAAGATTCGGCCTGACCATTAGCTTGGGCATAGTACGGAGAGGAGTTTAACAATTTGATTCCCATATCGGCCGTGAACTCTTCGAATTCTCCTGATGTAAACATCATTCCTTGAACGGTCGTGATAGTCTGGGGAATGCCGAAACGGTAGACGATATGGTCCCTTACAAAGTCAACCATAGCGGCCAATGTTATGGCCTTTAGCGGAATCGCCTCCACCCATTTGGTGAAATAATCTGTGGCCACCAGAATGAACTTGTGCCCTTTGCTTGACGGAGGATAAACTTGCCCGATGAGGTCTATTCCCCAACCTCTGAACGGCCATGGTTTGATAATAGGATTCATGGCCGATGCGGGCGCACGTTGGACATTCCCATATTTCTGACAATCCTGGCATCCTTTATAATATTTGAAGTAATCTTCGAGGATCGTCGGCCAGTAGTACCCATTATTCCTAATCATCCATTTCATCTTATGTGCCGACTAGTGGGCCCCACACACTCCTTCGTGGATTTCTCCCATCAGAGTCTTCACCTCCTTTGTTCCTAGACACTTGAGTAGGACGACATCAATCGTTTGGTAGAACAAGTCGTCTTCTAGTAACACATATTTTGTAGCATGAAATCGTATCCGCCGATCCACTTTCTTAGATGGATCTTTCAGGTAATCGGTGATCTCTTTTCGCCAGTCATCGACCGCGAGTTCTAGAGCCATGGTGCCTTGAATCGGCCGATATCCAGATGCATGTTCGGCGAGCTTGTTGGCATCCTCGTTGTGATTCCTAGGGATGTGCTCAATAACCGCGGACTTGAATTCTTTCAGAAGCTGCAGGCAATCCTCGTAATAAATCCTTAACACATCGTCCTTGCACTCAGACCTTCCTGTTAAATGCTCCACGAAAATCATGGAATCCCAAAAAATTTCGACAGCATCAGCCTTGACTTCCCTTAATAATTGTAACCCCTTCAACACAGCTCGGTACTCTACTTGATTGTTAGTGGCGGATGCTTCTATCAGCAGAGAGAAATCATAGCTTGCCCCTCGAGGCGATATGAGGACGATGTCGATTCCTGATCCGGCCCCACATGACGAACCATCAAAGTATAAGGTCCAAGGCACTGGTTCCACGAAGGTAGCCTCTGGTCCGCAGTGCTGGGCAACGAAATCGGCCATGACCTGACCCTTGACGGCCTTTGCCGATTCATATCGAAGATCGAATTCCGATAAAGCCAAGATCCACTTTCCGATTCGTCCTTTCAAAATCGGCAATCAGAGCATGTATTTTACCACTTCGTCTTTGCATATGACTACACAGTCTGCCGATAGCAAATAGTGCCTGAGATTGGTGCATGAGAAGTAAAGGCATAGGCATAGCCGCTCTACTGGGGGATACCTTGTTTCGGCGTCCAAAAGTCTTCTACTGACATAATATATTACCCGTTCCTTTCCCTCGAACTCCTAGACCAGAGCCGACCCGATAGCTCGTTCATCGGCTGATAAATATAGTTTAAACGGCTTACCAGTTCGAGGTGGGACCAATACTGGTGGTGAGACCAAGTACTTCTTGATATCTTCTAATGCCTTGCGTTGCTCTTCTCCCCATATGGACTCTTGGTCGGGTTTCAACTTTAACAATGGTGTGAAGGCTTGGATACGCCCAGACAGATTAGATATGAATCTTCTGATGAAATTCACCTTCCCGATTAGAGATTGCAACTCAGTTTTATTCTGCGGGGCCACGACCTTATTGATGGCCGCTATGGTCTTCCGGTTGATTTCTCTTCCCTGCTCATGAACCATGAATCCTAAGAATTGTCCAGCGGATACACCGAAGGCACACTTATTCGGGTTCATCTTTAGCCCATGTTTCTTCGTGCACTCCAGTACCTGCCGTAAATCGTCCAGATGCTCCTTGTGTCCTTTTGATTTGACTACGACATCATCGATGTAAATCTCTACCAGTATGCCGATAAGTTTGTGAAATATGTAATTCATGGCTCGCTGATATGTAGCACTGTCGTTCTTCAAACCGAAAGTCATTACCACCCACTCGAATAAACCAAGGTGACCTGGGCATCTGAAGGCCGTCTTGGATATGTCCTCTTCGGCCATTAGTATCTGATTGTATCCAGCGTTTCCATCCATGAAACTAATAACCTTGTGTCCCGCGACGGCATCTATCAGCACATCGACCGTCGGCATGGGGTATCTGTCCATTTGCGTGGCCTGATTGAGGTTCCTGAAATCGACGCATACGCGGAGCTTTCCGTTCTTCTTATATACTGGTACAATGTTGGAGATCCATTCGGCATAACGGCATTGCCGAATAAATTTTGCTTCGATTAGCCGCGTTATTTCGGCCTTTATATCAGGTAGGATTTTAGGATTACACCGCCGTGCAGGCTGTTGATACGGCCGATACCCCGGCTTTATGGGTAATCGATGCTCGGCAATAGATCGGTCTAATCTGGGCATCTCATGGTATTCCCAAGCAAAGCAATCCTTAAATTCTCTTAATAAATTTGTCAATTTACATTTGTATTCCGGATCGAAATTTGCACTAATATATGTCGGCCTTGGTTTGGTGCCATCGCCTAAGTCTATCATTTCTAATGAATCGGCCGACGTGAACCCTTGTCCCAGCTTTCCATCTTCTCGGGCGAACTGATCCATTTAGTCTGAATCTTCGGAGCCGACTGCTCGGATCGGCTGCATGCCAAAATCGGACACCTTCAGGAAATCAGTGTCCCATATTCTCTCGGATATGCACTTGATGTTCTCGCAGCTCCACTGCTGCGTGTCGGCTGCCGCGACGCTGTATGCGAAATCGGCGGTGACCACCTCGATATTGTCGCCGACCCATTGCACGAGGCATTGGTGCATCGTAGATGGGATGTAGCAATTTGCATGTATCCAGTCTCGGCCGAGTAGCATGTTGTAGGACCCTTTGCCATTAATAATAAAGAAAGTAGTAGGAAGGGTCTTACTGCCGATGGTGAGGTTGACGCAGAGTGCGCCGCGGGCGGGGGACACGTTGCCTTCGAAGTCCTTGAGCATCATATCTGTCCTGGTCAGGTCGTCATCACTCTTCCCTAGCTTCCGGAACATGGCGTACGGCATGATGTTAACCGCAGCTCCTCCGTCTACTAGTAATTTGGTGATGGGCCGGCCGTTGACATGCCCTTTAAGGAACAATGCCTTCAGGTGTTGTCGTTTGTCATCTTCGGGCTTCTCGAACGTGGCTGTCATTGGCTCCAAAGCCAATTGTGCCATCTGCTCTTCTATTGCCGACATGTTCTTTCGGTCGGCAGGAGTCATGAATTCCATCGGCAGTATGAAAACCATGCCGATGTCGGCTGCCGATTCCTCACCTCCCCTGTCGTTTCTTTTGGGGCACCAGACCTGAGACCTGCCGTTTTTCTCGTCCGCCGTATGCCGTTGCTCTTCTTCCTGCTGTTCCCACTGGCGGAGACGTTGGATTCTTCATTTTTGAGACTTGGTCAATCCATCGGGGCACCACCTGGGGTTCACTGGTTTGGTTCGTGGCCTGGCGCGTTCCCATTCTGGTTTGCATCCTAAGGGGTTCTCGTCTGATACCCGAGCATCGGCCATCTCTTCGAGTCGGTCGTGAACGCTGACCTTGTTTTCTGGCTGATTGTGTCGATCGAATCTGCCCCCGGCCTATCGTTCCGCTCGTGCCTATCTTCCAACCGGTCATATCAGTCACTTCTGCCCCCAACCAATCATGCACTGGAGGGTGTCGGTCTTCTTGTTTGCGCCAATTCCTGCTGATCGGCTCTGGTCTTCCATCTCTGGAGTGAGACCTCCTGAACGGCTGATTGTTACGATACGGGCTGTTGCATTCAGGGCAATTATCGGCCGATGGCAACCTGAGGTTGCTTTCCCAACAGTGGATGAAGAATGGGCATCGCCAATGATCTTCATGTCGCCGCATCGCCTCTTCCCGGGATCTTGAACGTTCATGTTGCCGTTGATATTTGTTGAGCAGAAATTGGGAAGTAATGGGCCTGTGTGGTTCTCCCGATCTGTCGTCATCGTCCTCCATCTGTCGTTTCCCCTTGACGTCTTCGGGCGCCGCTTGATTTCTGGGGTCCACGGCGCTGGTCTTTTTAGCCGATTCGGATGTCAGCACCTTGGTTTGGAGCAAATTCTTCCCCGTGTCAACCATGTTGGTGGGGAAGGGGTGCTGGTCGATCTTCATCGGCTTGGCTAGTTTTGTTGGAACTTCAAATTTGAGTCTGCCTTGCTCGATGGCCGACTATATCTGCTGCCGGAAGATTTTGCATTCATTCGTATCATGGGAGGTGGCGTTATGCCACTTGCAATATTTCATCTTCTTCAGCTGTTTGGCAGACGGAATCGTATGGTACAATGAGAGTTTGATCTGTCCTTCCTGGAGGAGAAGGTCGAAGATTTTATCAGCCTTTGACGTGTCAAATCCGAACATTTCCAGCTCCTTTCCGAATGGACACGATATCGGCTTTTTCCCTTTAATACATTCCGCAAGGCCAATCTTGCGCTGCTGCTTCCCCACATTGGATGATGAATCTGTTCACATGTTCCACAGTTGAGGTGTCATCCAGCCCCGAAAACTTAGTGAAATCGGGAACTTTGTACCGATGGGGAAACGGCAGTAAGTCATATGTAGGCGGGTATGGTGTCTTGTATGTGTAGGTCTACACCTTCGGTTTTAAACTGAATTGCTCTTGAATCACCTCCGCTATGCGTGCCGTCCAGTCTGGCTGTTGCTGGTGGACTATCGGCTGGGGGACCGGCGCGTGCTGGTATACTAGCGGCGGGATGACAGGGTGATGAGCGAAAGAGTGCAACGCCTGATGCATCATAGCCGGCTGTGTAGTCGGGGTCAGCTGTTTGAATAAGTTGGCCACTTCGTCATACAGTACGAGCGGCGCAACACCTCGAAGTACTTCCGTTGCTTCTGCCCCCCTGCTCATCTCCGGTGTGACAGGCTAATACTGTGGCAACGTCGGCCTAACGGCCGCTTGGAAAGATGCCTGGAGTTGAGGACTTCCATGGCTGGCCAATTGATCCTGGATAGCCGTCACTGATGGTGCCCCCCAAGGCACTGAATTTAAAGGAGGAAACTGCGCGGAGGACAACTGAACGGGACGCGGCTGGAGATATTGCGCGCCGTTAGACCCCAGAGGGTTTGAAGATGAGAAAGCGCTGGGTCCTCCAATTGGAATTTGGATCGGCTGAGGAGCCGAATAAGGTGTACTTGAATAACTACTGGTCGGGGCCGTAATTGGTGGAGCATATGCTGGCCCCTGGTACCCTTGGGATACGCCGCTAGCCAAGGAGCTGATGACGGCATTGTATACCGTATTAGAAATCACCGGGGATTGATCAATGAAAGCTTGATAGACAGATTGTTGAACCATCTCAGACATCTTGTCCGAGTCCTCGGTGATTGTGATCTGGCGGGGAGTTGGAAACGGAGTCTTTTTGACAGTTTCTCCGCTCCTGGTACGACTGAAGGATTGCAGACATGTCTTCTGGTAGTATGCCATCTGCTTCTCCAATTCTTCCCTCTAGTTGTCCCTGAGGTCTGCTTCTGCCACTTCGATGACGTTGTCTTCCGAGACTTCGGCAGCTTTTGACATAGTGGCGGTTGTATCGGTCCCACCGGGCATGCCAAAAGTGTGTTGGCACTAGAAATCGGCTAACCGAATCCTCAGCGTCGGACACACGACCCGGGAGAATCTGCTTAACTCCTGTTCGAGTGATCGCCTTGGTGCGGTTCGGACAAGGTGGAGCCTTGCGGCAAGTGGTCGGGTGCTCCCAACCCTGGGACCGTGGTCGGGCGAGGCGGAGCCTTGCGGCGAGGGGTCTGGCACTCCCGACCTTGGGACCACGGTCGGGCGAGGCGGAGTCCCTCCATCGAGGGGTCGGGATTGTCCGACCCCGGGACCCTGGGTTAGGCGAGACAGACTGGGGTGTTCTCTGCCATCACTGGGTCGGATGTAATCGTAATTACCGCAGGTGGGCCCGCGCCTTCATGACTGTCGCTTTGAGCGGTATTAGGAGGTCGTTAATATT
Source organism: Setaria viridis (assembly GCF_005286985.2). NCBI lineage: Eukaryota > Viridiplantae > Streptophyta > Magnoliopsida > Poales > Poaceae > Setaria > Setaria viridis. The sequence goes on from NC_048268.2 coordinate 12,856,893, forward strand.
TCCCCCCAACAGTAGCCCCCGAGCCTATGGTGGAGCAAGAATGCTCCTCCAGAGGCTTCTTTCGTTGTTTCGCTGGAGATCTTTGCTCGTCCTGCAAGCTGCGGTTGATCAGGGGTAGGGAGTCCTCACATCGCGACCACACGCGTGGTTGTTGGTTGCGACGCTAGCCCCTGAGCCCCCGCGCGTTGCGGGAGACCGATCGGGAGGCTAAATCGGCTTTTGATCGTTATCCCTCAAGCATCCGTTCACTGGGATGGAGGGGTTGAGCCGTGCCACGTTATCCTCGTTGGACGAACCGTGGTGCTCATTTGAGCTATGAATGGGTTGGTTCGAGTGGAGTCCTGGTCCCCGTTCGGGGGGGGGGGGGGGTCCGGCTCGGGCCAACCTGGTGGCGTACTCCAGGCTCCAGCCGGCCAGTTCATATAGTTCCCGAGTCCGTTCAGTCGGATCCGGGGGCTCGTTGCCTTTCCTCGTGGAAAAACCATGAACTTTGATGCCAGTCTGGACTCGAACGTGAGGTCGGGATGCCCTTGGCTTTCGCTCGCCTGGGTGGTGGCCGCTAGCGGACTCGTCCCGTCTCACCCCTCGCTCGGGGGATGTCCTGAGGTAGCTGTCGAACCCGTAGCGGGCCAGCCTTCGAACCTCTGGATCGTAATGGGCTGTAGGGGCGTTTCCAGCCCCGTATCCCTTATTACCTTTCGGTGGGCCTTGGGCTGAATCGGGGCGGATGTTGCGTCTTGGGCCGAACGTGGGGGACATCGCGTGCGCGTCTTCCGGGAGGCGGAGTTATGGAGGGCACCGACCCACGAATCGAGGAGGAGAGGATGTCTCTGCGGCCGATCGTGCGCGCGGTTCCCGAAAAGAAAGTGGGTATGACGGGGGCGTACCTGGCACCGCATTTATGGCAACAAGGGCGTCGGTTCCGCTTCCTTCACGCCTTCCCTATAAAACGAAGGCTCCGCCTCGCTGGTTCCGCCCGCCTTCTGCTTTCAAGTCTTTTTGCCCTCGAAACTTGCCCTCAGCTCATCCGCACTCGCTTCGTCTTGCCCCACTCAGAGCTACGCCCTTTCTTCCCATCCCCGTCAAGTTCCTTCCTCCTCCGGTGATGGGATCCTGGGGGATTTCTCACCTCAACTCCTCGCGCGCCGAAGGCCTAGAGAGGAAAGGCCTCCTCTGCGAGAGGACTGAGGTGGGCGAGTGGGAGCTCCCAGGGTCGGAGCAGGTGCCGACGCCTCCCGCCGACTACATCGTCTCCTTCGCCCACTTCCATGAGCGGGGGTTCGCGACTCCGCCGAGCCGCTTCTTCCGTGGGCTCCTCCACTACTATGGGCTCGAGCTGCAACACCTCAACCCCAACAGGATCCAGCATATTGCGGCGTTCGTCGCGCTGTGCGAGGGGTTCCTGGGCATCGAGCCCAATTTATTGCTGTGGAAATACTTCTTCACGGTCAGCCTGTACCAGAAGACGGAGAGGAGGGGGAACCAGCAGCGAACACCCCCGGTGCCGATCGGGTGCGCTGGGTGTAGGGATACGAGGTAGGCTACACTAGTGCAAATCAAAATTTCTACCGCGCAAAACCAGGAAGAACTGCCGTATAAGGATCACGGGATTACCACTCGACGCACTACTGGTGCGGAAGATGCAGATTTGCGTCGATGCAGTGAAGACGATCAACGTAGTCGTACGTAGTCGATCATGTCAACGTCCAGCAGCTCCTCAGCAGCTCGTCCACGTGCAGCAAGATCGCCCTCGTCGGCGGCTCGTCGTGGCTCGTCGGCGGCTCGTCCAAGTGCTGCAGGTGCAACACCTCCAAGGTATCCACACGTGCAGGGAGGAAGCGTCGCAAGCCGGACTGCTAGATCCGCAAGTTGCAACAGGCGAGGGCGCGGCAGATGTGTTTCGCCAAAAGGTGTAAACCCTAGGGCGTCCCCACCCCTCTATTTATAGAGGTTCCTAACGGGCCTTTGGGTCCGAGGCCCATTAGTACTTCTAAACCTAATCCAACTCGGATCACATCCGAATTGGGCTTCCAACCCCTTAAGTGTGTGACCCTATGGGTTCGGATACGTATAGACATGGCCCGAGTACTCCTACTCGGCCCAATAGTCGGTAGCGGCCTCTAGCAAGATGTGCCAACTCCTATACGCACACGAAGATCATATCAGACGAACCATCACAACATAATATACATGCTATTCCCTTTGCCTCACGATATTTGGTCTAGCTTCAAGCCGACCGCTCTTTCTCGATCCTGTGATTCGGAATCCCTTTGTAGGTTAACTCTTAACCGTACATAGCATGGCCATGCATTTTCGGATCCGATCACTCGAGGGGCCCAGAGATATCACTCTCAATCAGAGAGGGGCAAATCCCATCTTTATTGACCATGTCTCATAGCATACTTCTTGACAAACCCGAAAGCTACCTTTATAACTACCCTGTTACGGTGTAGCGTTTGATAGCCCCTAAGTAGGTCGATCCACATCTTGAATACATGCGACAATCTCAGGTCTAAGGACAAAGCGTATATGTTGTTTAAAGAGAGAACTACTTCTCGTGTTGGGTCAGTCCTAGCACATGTCTCCACATGTGTCCACATTATTAGTTCAACATCTCCATGTCCATGACTTGTGAAACATAGTCATCAACGGCGGTGAAAAAGAAGAAGAAGGCCGCCAAGGAGTTCCAACGGCGGCGGCGAGGGTAGGTCGTGTCGGACGACGACGGCGACGAGGACGATGATGACGAGGAGGAAGATGAGGAGGATGATGATGAGGAGGAAGAGCTGGTCTTGTCCCCTTGGTCGGGTGCGCTCGTTATTCGGGAGGCGCGCCCGCAAACAGTCGGGAGGGATGAAGTGGGCGGATCGTCCGCCCGAGGCTTGGCTCCGCAGGGCTCCGTGGCCATGCCCCAGGGGTCGGCGTGGAGTGCCCCCCAGGGGTCGGCGCGGGGCGCCTCCCAGGAGTCGGTGCGGGGCGCCCCCCAAGGGTTGGCGCGGGGTGCCTCCCAGGAGCCGGCGCGGGGCGTCTCCCGGGAGCCGGCGTGGGGCGCTCCCCAGGAGTCGGCGCGGAGCGCTCCTCAGGAGTCGGCGCGGAGCACTCCCCGGAGGTGTTCGGAGCCCGCCCCCGCCATCACGCCTGAGACCCAAGAGCAGAGGAGTGGCGACAAGCGATCGCTGCCGGATGCCCCGGGGTCGGCATCCGGCTCTGAGGCAAAGCGCGCGCACCATCCTTGCTCCGGAGGAACGTGAGTTGGATTTCTTCGTGAACCTCGCTCATTTCCCCACCTTGCATTCATTTCCGCTAACATTTATTTGTTGTTTCGCAACGCCGCCCCCCGTGGCCTCGTTCTACAGCTGGTCCCCGGTGAGGTCACGGGTCCCGCCGCGGAAGCGGCCCCCGTGATGGCGACTGGCGGAGTGGCGGCGCCATCGGGCGTGGGAGAGGGCATGGACCCCGCTCCGTCTTCCGCTTCCCCGGTCAACCCCTCAATGCAGAGCGTCGTTCCCCAAGGCTCTCGAGCCGGGGAGGCGATCGACCTCAACGCCGACAAGGCGGAGGGGACGGCGGCGACGCGAACAGGGACGGGTGTCCCTGCAGCCACGACGGGGACAGCGGCAGTGATGGAAGAGGGAGGGCCTGCCTCCGCGGCCGCGGCGGAGGAGGAGGCGGTGACGGAGGCGGGGACCTCCACCCCGGGGGTCCTGGCGGAGGTGGCACCGGCGGTGCGGGCGGAGGTGCCCGCTTGAGGGGCTCCGACAGGGACGGAGGAGCCTCCCTCAGCGGTTGCGGCAGAGAGCGAGGTAGCCACGGGGATACTTGTTCTGCCGCCTGCGTCGGAGTCAGGATCGGCTCCCACCTCAGCCTTGGCCGCTACTGTTCCCAGGGTGTGGAGAGGGTCTGTCCTGCGCTGGACGTCCCGTGAGGACCCGCCGAGGCACCTCTTCACGCTGGATGACGCTGCGGAGTGGCGCAAGTGGCAGGCGGTGCAGGGCAGCCTCGCCAACACTCGCGCGGCTCTGTCCTCAGTGATGGGGGAGTTGGACAACGTCGTCCTCCCTGGTAGCTAGGTACATTACTTTTCCTATCGGTGATCGTCTCTTTTCTCGTTGCCTTACCCCTGATGGTGTACTGCTTTGTAGGCTCTCCAAGAGTGCAGTCGGCGGAAATCTGATTTCCTCCGGCTGGAGCGGGGGCTCTGGGAGCGCTTCAACTTGGAGAGGGAGCGAACCAGGGACCTAACCATGCAGGTTGCTGCCGCCCAGGGGGCCATTAATGACCTACTAAGGCGCGAGCAGGCAGCGAAGGAGGACGTGCGGCGGTCGGAAGCCAAACTCCAAGCCGTCGTCGATAAGGCCTGCCTCGACCGCGAGGAAATCCAGGCTGCTGCTGCCGAGAAGGCCCGCCTTGATGCCGAGGAGCTCGGACGGCTGAGGGGGGAGCTTGACGCCCTTCAGAAGACCGTCGAGCGCATCCGACACGAGCGGTAAAAGGCCTGGCAGGAGCAGGATTCCGAGGCGGCCCGGAGGAACGAGGCGGAGAAGATGGCGGCCGAGCTTGGCGCGGAGGTCGGTCAGCTCCGGGCACAAGTGCAAGGGCTCCAGACCGCTGTGTCCCAGGGGACCGATCGGGAGCGTGAGCTGAAGGCCTAGTCTGACGGTGAGACTCCTTTTCGTTTCCGTGTCTCCATGGTGTTGCTGTAATTTCTAACTTGGTGGGTCTTTCCGAGTGGTTCTTGCAGACGAGATCGCCAAGCTAACGGACCTACTCGACACGGAGCGTGGTGAGCACGGCGCCCTGCGGGATGCGGTCCGCATCGTCGACGACGGCCTCGGCGTGGTCCAGGGGGAGGGGTCAAGCTCCCTGACGGCTTGTGTCCCCAGGATGTAACGTCGGACCCGCGAGATCACCGTGGATGCACTCCACACCGGCGTGCGGCGGGCCTTCAGGGTCTTTGGCTCAAATTATTCTGGCATCAACTTCGCCGGGATGAGCGGAGGATACGCCGCTGGCTACTCCGAGGCTGAGCAGGATGAGATCGACGCATCGGTGTTTACCCCAGCGGAGGCCTTGGCAAAGCTCCTAGAGGATGAAGCCGTCCCTCCCGAAGATCCCCCGGCGAGCTAATTGTACCGGGCTGGCGCCCAAGTTGTAAATGCGTTAGGTTCAAACTCGTTTTGTAACGGCCATGGGGGCCTTTTCCCTAACTTATCGTAAGAAAGTTCTCGATTCCCTTTCTTGTTTTTTGGACTGGAAAGTTTAGAGTGCGCTGCCGGGTATGTCAGTAAGCTTTGATGAGCGAGGGCACCGTAGCTGCTGGGGCGTAGGTTTTTTTGCAGTTCGTTCAATCTTGCCTGAACACCGTTCATGCACTCTCTCCTTTTTATGCCCAAAAGTTCAGAAAGGGAGGCTCGGTTTGGAAGGGGAAAAACATTCTTTAGATGGTGCCAAGTGGCTTGAGCCGGAGCCCCTGATAGCCCTCGAGGGATATGCGACCCTTGGACGAAGCCAGGGTCGGATATCCCTGAGCTCGACGGGAAAAACTTGAAAAGAAGCGGCTTGAAATTCCTTTTTCCGCAAAAATAATGCTTCGAATTTACAGACATGTCTATGTACAGAACTTGGAAACGAAAACTAGGGGTAAAAACACCTTAGCTGTTCTATGTTCCAAGCGTTGCCGAAGATCTACCCGTCAGGGGTTGCTAGCTTGTAGGTGCCTGGCCATAGTACTTGCGCGACGATGAAAGGACCTTCCCACGGGGGAGTTAGCTTGTGCCGATCCCTGTTATCCTGGACGAGGCGGAGCACCAGGTCGCCAACGTTAAAGGCTTGGCCTTGCACCTTGCGGCTGTGGTAACGCTGTAGGGCCTGCTGGTACTTAGCCGAGTGCAGCAGGGCCACGTCGCGTGCCTCGTCGAGCTGGTCTTGTGCATCTTCGAGCGATGCCTGGTTCCCCTATTCATCGTACGCCTTGACCCTCGGCGATCTGTATTCCAAGTCGGTGGGCAGGATGGCCTCGGACCCGTAGACCATGAAGAACGAGGTGAAGCCAGTCGCCCGGCTGGGGGTTGTCCTTAGGCTCCAAAGGACTGCAGGAAGCTCGGCGACCCACCGTCTGCCGAACTTCTTGAGGCGGTCGAAGATCTTGGCTTGAGACCTTGGAGTATCATGCCGTTGGCCCGCTCGACCTGCCCGTTCGTGCGGGGGTGTGCCACGGCCGACCAGTCCACACGGATGTGGTGGTCGTCGCAGAACTGGAGGAATTTCTTACCGGTGAATTGCGTGCTGTTGTCGGTGATGATGGAGTTGGGGATCCTGAAGCGATGGATGATGTCGGTGAAGAACTGCACCGCCTACTCAGATTTGATTTGCATGACCGGTCTCGCTTCGATCCACTTAGAGAACTTGTCGACAGCGACAAGTAGGTGGGTGAAGCCCCCGGGCGCTTTCTTGAAGGGCCCGACGAGATCCAGCCCCCAGACCATGAACGGCCACGTGATGGGGATGGTCTGGAGCGCCTGCGTGGGCAGATGGGTTTGTCGTGCAAAGAACTGGCAGCCCTCACAGGTGCAGACTACTTGGGTGGCGTCGGCGACCGCCGTCGGCTAGTAGAAACCTTGCCGGAAGGTGTTACCAACGAGGGTTCTTGGTGCAGCGTGGTAGCCGCAGGCTCCTGCGTGGATGTCCTAGATCAGTGCCTTTCCCTGTTCTATCGGGATGTAGCGCTGGAGGATGCCGGTGTGGCTTCTCTTGTAGAGCTCCTGAACGATAACGGCGAAGGATTTGGCGCGGCTCGCGATCCTACGGGCCTCCGTTTTCTTCACCGGGAGCGTGTCGCGGATGAGGTAGTCGAGGTATGGGGCTCTCCAGTTGGTTGGGGGGTCGGGCCCCACCGCGGGGTCTGCCGCGATTTCCATGACCATGGGGCTGGGGGGTCGGCTTGCGAGGCCAAGTCAGGCGAAGCGGTGCCGACCCTATCGGGGCTGGCGCCCGGGCCTGGGATAGGTGGCGCGCTGCCGACCTCCCCTAGGTCAGGACCCGAGCCCGGAGCTAGTGGCGCTTTGCCAACCCTCGCCGGTTCTTGGTAGCGGATTGAAGGCTTGAACTGGTCACTGATGAAGACGCCGTCGGGGACGGGCATTCGTCCGGATGCTGCCTTCGCTAGCTCGTCGGCGGCCTCGTTGAAGCGCCTTGCGACATGGTTGAGCTCCAGCCCGTCGAACTTGTCTTCAACCTTGCGGACCTCGTTGCAGTAGGCTGCCATCTTGGGGTCGTGGCAGCTCCACTCCTTCATAACTTGTTCGACGACTAGTTGGGAGTCGCCCCGGATGTCTAGCCGACGGATGCCCAGCTCGATGGCGATGCGAAGCCCGTTGAGGAGGGCCTCGTACTCGGCGACGTTGTTGGACACAGGAAAGTGGAGGCGGATCATGTACCTGATGCGCACGCCTAGAGGAGAGACGAAGACGAGACCCGCTCCGGCACGGGCTCTCATCAACGACCCATCGAAGTACATCGTCCAGTACTCCTGCTTCTCCGGCGCCGATGGTGTTTGGATCTCCGTCCACCCTGCTACGAAATTGGCGAGCACCTGGGACTTGATGGCGGTACGGGGGGCATAGGTGATCCACTGGTCCATGAGCTCGAGCGCCCACTTCGCGATCCGTCCCGTGGCGTCCTGGTTCCGAATCACTTCGCCTAGCGGGAACGACGAAACAACCGTTACCGGGTGGGAGGTGAAGTAGTGGCACAACTTCCTCTTCGTGATGAGGACGCCGTAGATGAGGTTCTGGATCTGCGGGTAGCGCGCCTTGGACTCGGACAAGACTTCGCTGAAGAAATACACCGGGCGTTGCACCTTGAGAGCGTGTCCCTCCTCTTCTCGTTCCACCACCAGGGCTGTGCTAACCACCTGGGTGGTCGCCGCGATGTAGAGCAGAAGGGGCTCGCCGTTGGTCGGTGGGACCAGGATCGGGGCCTTCGTCAGGAGGTCCTTGAGCCGGTCAAGTGCCTCCTGGGCCTCACCGGTCCATTCGAAGCGGTCAGTCTTCTTCAGGAGTCGATAGAGAGGAAGCCCCCGCTCGCCAAGGCGCGAGATGAAGCGGCTCAGGGCCGCTAAGCATCCCGTGATGTGCTGGACCCCCTTTATGTTTCGGATTGGCCCCATGTCGCTGATGGCCGCTATCTTGTCCGGATTGGCCTCGATGCCGCGCACGGAGACGATGAAGCCTAGCAGCATGCCCCTTGGAACTCCGAAAACACATTTTTCGGGATTGAGCTTAATACGCTTATCCCTAAGCCTTTCGAAGGCTAGTTCAAGGTCAGGGACGAGCTGGTCGCCCCTCTTGGATTTGACTACGATGTCGTCGACGTAAGCCTCAACGGTCCGCCCGATGAGGTCCCTGAAACATTTCAGCATGCATCGCTGGAACGTAGCCCCCACGTTTTTGAGGCCGAATGGCATCTTAACGTAGCAGTAGGGGCCGAAGGGGGTGATGAAAGAGGTAGCGAGCTGGTCGGACTCTTTCATCGCGATCTGATGGTAGCTGGAATACGCATCAAGGAAGCTAAGTGTTTTGCACCTGGCGGTTGTGTTGACTATTTGATCTATGCGTGGCAAAGGAAACGGATCCTTCAGACACGCCTTGTTGAGACCGGTATAATCAACACACATTCTCCATTTCCCATTCTTTTTTCGTACAACAACAGGATTAGCTAGCCACTCGGGGTGGTACACTTCCTTGATGAACCCGGCCGTCAAAAGCTTCTGGAGCTCCTCGCCGATGGCCTTGCGCCTCTCCTCATCGAAGCGGCGCAGTCCTTGCTTCACTGGCTTGGAGCCGGCCTTGATGTTCAAGGAGTGCTCGGTGACTTCTCTCGAAATGCAGGGCATGTCCGAGGGCTTCCACGCGAAGACGTCGCTGTTCGTGCGGAGGAAGTCGACGAGCGCGCTTTCCTATTTGGGGGATAGGATAGCGCCGATCCGCACGGTCCTGCAGTTGGAGCTGCTGGGGTCGAGGAGGACCTCCTTGATGCCTTCGGTGGCCTCGAAGGAGGTAGTCGACTGCTTGGAGTCGGGCTGGTCCTCGGCGCCCTCCGCGAGCTGGACCGCTAGATCGCCCGTGACGATGATGGCTGCGGCGTACTCGCAGCATTCCACATCGCACTCGTACACCTTTTGGAAAGACGTGCTGACGGTGATGACCCCGTTGGCCCCCGGCAGCTTGAGCTTGAGGTAGGTGTAGTTGGGGATGGCCATGAACTTCGCGTAGCATGGTCGCCCCAAGATGGCGTGATAGGTTCCGCGGAACCCCACCACCTCGAAGGTGAGGACCTCTTTCCTGTAGTTGGAGGGGGTCCCAAAAGTGACGGGCAAGTCGATTTGCCCGAGAGGCATTGCCTGTTTTCCCGGCACGACGCCGTGGAACGGCGCCTTGCTGGGACGGAGGCGGGAGCGGTCAATCCCCATAGCGTCGAGGGTCTCGGCGTAGAGGATGTTGAGGCCGCTGCCTCCATCCATGAGCACCTTGGTAAGGAGCGTCGTGCCGATGATGGGATCGACAACGAGGGGGTAGCGTCCTGGGTGCCAGACGCGTCCCGGGTGGTCGGACCGATCGAAGGTGATGGCCGGTCCCGACCAGTCGATGAAGGCCGGCGTTGCCGGCTCGGCCGCGTAGACCTCTCGGTGCTCCAGCTTCTGCTGGCGCTTGGAGTCGTATGCCACTAGGCCGCCGAAGATCATGAAGCAGCCGTCCACCTTGGGGAAGCCATCTTCCTTCTCTTCGTCGCCCTTCTTCTCTTCATCGGGCTTTCGCTTCCGGTCGCCCTTCACTAGATTGCCTACAAAGTACCTCTTCATGAGGTTGCAATCTTTGTAGGCGTGCTTCGCGGGGAACTCGTGGTTCGGGCACGGTCCCTCAAGCAATTTGTCGAAGAAGCCAGGAGTGCCCTCTGGGGGCGGCTGTCCTCGCTTGTGCTCGACAGCGGCTACGAGGGGAGCCTCGCGCCGCTGTTTGCCCTTCTTCTTCTGCTGGCGGTTGGAGGTGCCTTCATCAGCATCCTCCTCCCGCTTTGCCTTGCCTTTGGAGCGGTCGAAGATCGCGCCAACGGCTTCTTAGCCCGAGGCGTAGCTGGTTGTTGGGATATGAGGTAGGCTACACTAGCACAAATCAAAATTTCTACCGCGTATAACCAGGAAGAACTGCCGTATAAGGATCACGGGATTACCACTCGACGCACTACTGGTACGGAAGATGTAGATATGCGTCGATGCAGTGAAGACGATCACGTAGTCGTACGTAGTCAATCAACGTAGTTGTACGTAGTCGATCACGTCACGTCCAGCAGCTCCTCAGCAGCTCGTCCACGTGCAGCAAGATCGCCTAAGGTGCCGCGGCTCGTTGTCGGCTCGTCGTGGCTCGTCGGCGGCTCGTCGATGGCTCGTCCAAGTGCTGCAGGCGCAACACCTCCAAGGTATCCACACGTGCAGGGAGGAAGCATCGCAAGCCGGACTGCTAGATCCGCGAGTTGCAACAGCCGAGGGCGTGGGAGGCGCAGCAGGTGTGTTTCGCCAAAAAGGTGTGAACCCTAGGGCGCCCCCACCCCTCTATTTATAGAGGTTCCTGACGGGCCTCTGGATCCGAGGCCCATTAGCACTTCTAAACCTAATCCAACTCGAATTGGGCTTCCAGCCCCTTAAGTGTGTGACCCTATGGGTTCGGATACGTATAGACATGGCCCGAGTACTCCTACTCGGCCCAATAGTCGGTAGCGGCCTCTAGCAAGACGTGCCAACTCCTATACGCACACGAAGATCATATCAGACGAACCATCACAATTTAATATACACGCTATTCCCTTTGCCTCACGATATTTGGTCTAGCTACAAGCCGACCGCTCTTTCTCGATCCAGTGATCCGGAATCCCTTTGTAGGTTAACTCTTAACTGTACGTAGCATGGCCATGCATTTTCGGATCGGATCACTCGAGGGGCCCAGAGATATCACTCTCAATCAGAGAGGGGCAAATCCCATCTTGATTGACCATGTCTCATAGCATGCTTCTTGACAAACCCGAAAACTACCTTTATAACTACCCTGTTACGGAGTAGCGTTTGATAGCCCCTAAGTAGGTCGATCCACATCTAGAATACATGCAACAATCTCAGGTCTAAGGACAAAGCGTATATGTTGTTTAAAGAGAGAACTACTTCTCGTGTTGGGTCAGTCCTAGCACATGTCTCCACATGTGTCCACATTATTAGTTCAACATCTCCATGTCCATGACTTGTGAAACATAGTCATCAACTAATACATGTGCTAGTCTAATATTCATGTGTGTCCTCACATGAACTCCGACTAGGGACAACTTTAGAATAACCATACAAGTAAAGAGTTTCACATACAATTCACATAATTGCAAATCAATTCAAGTAGCCTTTAATGGATATTCAATGAACACAATATTCAAACCATGGATACAAATGGAATATCATCATCTCTATGATTGCCTCTAGGGCATACCTCCAACACTGGTGGCAATGTTGAGGAGCTCCTCTGTGGTTCGCGGGCCTCGGCGCTCTAGCTCGTGGACGAGGGGTCGGCAGGAGGTTCCCGCTAAGAAGGCCACTATGACATCGGCGTCCGCGACGTTGGAGAGCTCGGTGCGCTTCCTGGAGAAGCACCAGATGTAGTCCCGGAGGGACTCGTTCGATCCCTGGCGGCAGCTCCGCAGATCCCAAGAGTTGCCGGGGCGCGTGTACGTGCCCTGGAAGTTTCCTATCAATATCTCCTTCAGGTCGTTCCAGCAGCGGATCCGTCCCGAAGGGATATGTTCCAGCCAGGCTCGTGCCGAGTCGGCCAGGAAGAGTGGTAGGTTGCGGATGATGAACAGATCATCTTCCGCCCCGCTGGCTTGACATGCGAGCCGGTAGTCGCAGAGCCAAACCCCAAGGTTCGTCTCCCTCGAGTATTTGGCTACGTTCGTCGGTTGCCTGAAGCGCGGCGGAAAGGGCGCGTTCAGGATGTGCGCGGAGAAGGCCCGGGGCCCCGCCAGGTCGGGGCTCGGGCTGCGGTCCTCCTCGCTGTCGTAGCGCCCGCTGCGGTGGACGTGGTAGCCGCGATCTACCCTGTCCTTCCTATCCGCGTGGGAGCGCCTCCGCGCGTCCAGGGTGTCGCGAGCGTCGCGGATGGGGCCGACGCATCGATGAACGGATCGAGACCCGCCTCCCGCGGGTGCTGGTGTCCGCCGGGCGGACGCGGCCTGGTTTGCCCTAGGAGGAGGCTGGTGGACAGACTCCTCCCGTCTCTCCGGGGGCACGTCGGGCGCCGCCGTGCTGGCGTTTTGCCCACATCGCCGGGACGCGGAACTTTCCGCCTACTGGACGGCGGCGCATTCGAGCAAGTCGCGCATCTCTTGGCGCGTTTGTCGCTCCTCGGGCGTCGTCGGCTCGGGGAGTTGCCCGAGTAGGGCCGCCGCGGCTGCGACGTTCTGGCTAGCGCGAGCGAAGAGCTGAGGACGCTCCTCGTTCGCGCAGATGCGCTGCTGGATGTCGCGCGCCCACTGTCGCGCTCCGCCTTCGTGGCGGGGGTGCTTGTCCTCCTGGCGGGACGCCGCATGCGCCTCCGGCTGCCGAAGGCACTCCGGGGCCCTTAGCAAGGCCCCGGTCGTAGCCGCGGCACACGGGGGGGGGAGGAGTCCTCTGTCTCCCCTCGGTGCTGTCGTCGTTGGACCCCTCGGAGTGCACGTCGGCCATGAAGCACTCACGCGAGGGGTGGCGGCTCCCGTTGCTGGAGCCGGCGTCGCAGATCGTCCTCGCCACGCCTGCGAGCTTGTTGCTTGCAGGCGACACGGTCATGGACCACGTCAGGAGGCGACCGTAAGTCACCGCAGCATTGCACAACCCGAAGAGCCGACCACCTGGGAAGGGCCCTCTGGCGCGCGCCTGGCCACTCGCCGCTGTCCCAGCAGCGGAGCCAGGGATGACGAGACGAGCGGGCAAGATGAGGAGAGGGATCAGCTCGATCCCGTCCCCGGTGGCGAGGAAGTCCAGACTCCCGAAGCGGATCAGGGAGCCCGAAGCGAAGCTGGTGTCAGGGCTGGCCATCTGAAGCCGGAGACGTACGCACAAAGGTCCCCTACCTGGCGCGCCAACTGTCGTTGTCAAGATTTGTGGATCAAGACTTAGACTAGTAAATTTCTTTTATGCACGTAAGGCTTCGGATGGTGGCGTGGGAGACACGGGGTTAGGCTGGTTTGGGCAAAGGAGGCCCTACGTCTAGTATCGAGGCTGCTCGTGTTACCCACGTGGGGTTCTGTAGTAGGGGTTACAGACGGGCGAGAGAGGGAACTTATCCCAGGTCTCTTGAGTGTGCTCGTGCTCTCAGGGAGTGTGAGGGTGTGCTGTTGACTTGAGGAAGAAAGTCTGAGTCTCCGTCCCCGTCTCATGACCCCCGGTCCTCCTTTTATAGTGCAAGAAGGAGCCCGGGGTTACAGTTGAGACAGGCCTTAGGAGAAGAAGCAGAAAGGATAAGCCAAAAAGAAAAATAATACAAGGGAGGGCCCCGAGGCCGCCGCTCTCGCTCCGGCTCCCGATCCCTGTCAACGCGCCCGACGAGGGAGGGCGATTCCCTCCTGATCTTGTCGATGATCTCCCTGGTCGCCGTCGCCGTCGAGTGTGATCATGAGCCTCAGCCTCGGCATCCGTACCCATCGGGGAGGAGGCCGGATTCTGTTGCCCCGCCGATTACCGTAAGACCCGGACGTCGCGTCCCTGACACTGCCATTGGGAGCACGGGGCGCGAGAGCAAGCGATGCGTCCTCTTGTGTCGTTCGGCGCGGCTCATGAGTACCCTGTGGTGAATCAGAAGGAGCCGCAGCCACTGCAACCCGCGCCGCACGGCTGCGCACCGGTATTCGGGACTGGGTACATTGGGGACGCCGCTCCCTTTTGGCTTGACAGGGCCGTGGCACATTTATGGCGAGGTCAATAGGGAGACCCATGAGATCGTTATCCAGATCCTCCAGTCTGCGCCCGAGGAGAATATCCATCTCGTGGACCCGAGTGAGTCTGACCCCCACGTCCAGGGTCGGGCGAGGTGGAGTTTCTATGGTGGGGGCCGGGCGCTCCCGACCCCGGTTCCCTGGGTCGAACGAGGCGGAGCCTTGCGGCAAGGGGTCGAGCGCTCCCGACCCTAGGACCGCGGTCGGGCGAGGCGGAGTCCCTCCATCAAGGGGTAGGGATTGTCCGACCCCGGGACCCTGGGTCAGGCGAGACGGAGTGGGGTGTTCTCTGCCATCACTGGGCCGGATGTAATCGTAATTACCGCAGGTGGGCCCAGGCCTTCATGACTATCGCTTTGAGCGGTATTAGGAGGTCGTTAATATTTCCCCCCAACACGACCCGGAAGGGGATGCCCACAACTTGGGCTTAAGACCCGACACGATAAAAGGCTAAGTGGGCCCAAAACTGGTGATGCAACACCTTATTGTGGTGACACAGAATGATCCACAAACCTATGGAGCTAGTACTAGAACCAAAAGAATGGCATCATCATCCCTGTTCTAACGCATCAAAGAACGGCTCATTTTGATGTTGTATGAGGGAGATATGGCCGAAAACGTGTAGGGGTGTCGCCTGAATTCGAAACGAACGCGACGACCAAGTTGGTGACGATTTATAAGTTGGGAAGACCATGACTCGTGCATGTCCAGCATGGTGATGTCCTCATCTTTGATGTAGCACTAGCCCAATCTTCCGAAAGCTAGTGACAAATTCGATTGGTGGAGACTAGACGTTGATGATCCGGGCTTCTAATCAGACATGATTCGAATCCCTGCAACCGCTACACCGCTGCTCATTTGGTTATCAACCAAGCACAACTTGATTGACCTCGTCGAGAAGGCTTTCCCTGCAAGTGAATCGAAGGACACAAGCAAGAAAGTATAAACATGCAATCTGATATTGCAAATGTGAATGAAGTAAGACTTGATGTAGCACTGGCCTGATCTTCCGAAAGGTAATGATAAATTCGATTGGTGGAGACACGATGATGACGATCTGGGCTTCTAATCAGACATGATTCGAATCCCTGCAACCACTACACCACTGCTCCGTTGGTTATCAACAAGCACAACTTGATTGACCTCGCCGAGAAGGCTTTCCCTGCAAGCGAATTGAAGGACACAAGCAAGAAAGTATAAACATGCAATCTAATATTGCAAATATGAATGATGTAAAGAAGGATTCAAACTCTCAATTCAAAAGGACTAATTGACACGGTCGAGGAGAACAAGAACAGGGGCCCTAGGGCACTGTAAAAGGAGTTGTCGCCACAATTACAATGAATCCATCTCAGTTTCTTGAAGGAAAACTGGAACTAAACAAAACACAAACCCCAATGTGGCGACAGCTACTGAATATATGAGGGTTAGGTCGTGCAGAACCCCCTGCACACGCCCCTATGGTCTCCAACATGATACACGGGCCAACATCCCAGAAGATCGTGGTGCAGCACTCTGATAGATTTTGGACTCACTTGTTTCGACGATTCCTGCTGACTCCAATCGAATTTTATGGTGAGACCCGTTCTATTGAAAGCTCCATGAAATTATGTTTCCATCTATATAAAGAAAGCCCAAAATGGACACCGTATGCGACCTGGGTGTCGTTTTTAGTACGTGCTGCTCCTGGACTCCGAGACAGGCCAGAACTTGAGTTGCTTTGGTCCTCCTCCTCAGGGACTCGAACCAAATTAGCCTCGGGCCTCCTTCTTGACTTGGACACATTTGCTTGCCTCTTTCCCCTCTATACCATGTGCCAAACATGGTCGTATGCATGGGTGTCATGTCCTCATCAAGATGGGTTCATGCTCTCAATTCAAAAGAACTAATCGACACAGTTGAGGGGAACAAGAACAGGAGCCCTGGATCACTGTAAATGGACTTGTCGCCACAGTTACAACGAATCAATCTCAGTTTCTCAAAGGAAAACTAGAACTGAACAAAACCCAAACCCTAATGTGGCGATGACTACTGAATTTATGAAGGTTAGGTCATGGAGACCCCCTTGGACACGCCCCTATGGGCTCCAACACGATACATGGGCCAACGGCCCAAAAGACAGTGGCGCAGCACCCTGACAGATTCTAGATATCCACTTGTTTCGACGATTCTTGTGGACTCCAATATAATTTTAAGGTAGGACCAGTCCATTGGAAGCTCCATGAAATTTTTTTTCCATCCAAATAAAGAATTCCCAAAACAGATACTGTATGCGACCTGGGCGTCATTTTTAGTACGTGCTGCTTCTGGACTCCGAGACAGGCTCGAACTTGAGTTGCTTTGGGCCTCCACCTTGGGGACTCGAACCGAATTAGCCTTGGGTCTCCTTCTTGACTTGGACACCCTTGCTGGCCTCCTTCCCTTCTATACCATATGCCAAACATGGTTGTATGCATGGGTGTCATATCCTCATCAAACCCGCCCATGCCGGCTTGACCGGCAATTCCTCGCCGGCGGCAAGGATTCCGGCAAGGAGGCCTACATCTCTAGATTCATCACGACGAGGCGCATCGATACCCACCGGTGACCTGACTGGAAGGTGGCCGGACATGGCCGGCGATGAGCGGTGGCGGGAACAGCTCACCAGCGGCGGCATTTGAGACGATTCTGGAGTCTAGGGCGGCGGAGGAAGGGAGAGAACAGGGGCTGGAGGATCCACAGCTCACCAAAGTTCCTTTTTGGTAGTCTTTGGTGGATGAAGAGGCCAGGACAGAGGGGTTCACCGGCAGCACCCAAGCTCAGGGCCAGCGGCAATGGCAGGCGGGGATTCTTCAATCCCTGGTTGAAGGAGCCATGGACGACAACGGGAGGAGGTTGCAGGTGGAGGTTGGGAGGTGGGGAAGGCTCTAACGGTGGTTATTAGGGAATGGTGTCCAGAGTTGGGAGGGGAAGGTGTTGGAGGTATACCCTAGAAGAAATCATAGAGATGATGATATTCCATTTGTATCCATGATTTATGTTGTGTTCCTTGAATATCCATTAAAGGCTATTTGAATTGATTTGCAATTATGTGAATTGTGTGTGAAACTCTTTACTTGTATGGTTGTTCTAAAGTTGTCCCTAGTCGGAGTTCATGTGAGGACACACATGAATATTAGACTAGCACATGTATTAGTTGATGACTATGTTTCACAAGTCATGGACATGGAGATGTTGAACTAATAATGTGGGCACATGTGGAGACATGTGCTAGGACTGACCCAACACAAGAAGTAGTTCTCTTTTTTAAACAACATATACGCTTTGTCCTTAGACCTGAGATTGTCGCATGTATTCAAGATGTGGATCGACCTACTTAGGGGCTATCAAACGCTACGCCGTAACAGGGTAGTTATAAAGGTAGCTTTCGGGTTTGTCAAGAAACATGCTATGAGACATGGTCAATAAAGATGGGATTTGCCCCTCTCTGATTGAGAGTGATATCTCTGGGCCCCTCGAGTAATCGGATCTGAAAATGCATGGCCATGCTACGTACGATTAAGAGTTATCCTACAAAGGGATTCCGAATCACAGGATCGAGAAAGAGCGGTCGGCTTGAAGCTAGACCAAATATCATGAGGCAAAGGGAATAGCATGTATATAATGTTGTGATGGTTCGTCTGATATGATCTTCGTGTGCGTATAGGAGTTGGCACGTCTTGCTAGAGGCCGCTACCGACTATTGGGCCGAGTAGGAGTACTCGGGCCATGTCTATACGTATCCAAACCCATAGGGTCACACACTTAAGGGACTGGAAGCCCAATTCGGATGTGATCCAAGTTGGATTAGGTTTAGAAGTACTAATGGGCCTCAGACCCAGAGGCCCGTTAGGAACCTCTATAAATAGAGGGGTGGGGGCGCCCTAGGGTTAACACCTTTTTGGAAAAACCCATCTGCTGCGCCTCCCACGCCCTCGCCTGTTGCAACTCGCGGATCTAGCAGTCCGGCTTGCGACGCTTCCTCCCTGCACGTGTGGATACCTTGGAGGTGTTGCGCCTGCAGCACTTGGACGAGCCGCCGACGAGCCGCGATGAGCCGACGACGAGCCGCGGCACATGGGAGATCTTGCTGCACGTGGACGAGCTGCTGAGGAGCTGCTGGACGTCGACGTGATCGACTACGTACAACTTTGTTGATCGTCTTCACTGCATCGACGCAAATCTACATCTTCCGCACCAGTAGTGCGTCGAGTGGTAATCCCGTGATCCTTATACGACAGTTCTTCCTGGTTTTACATGGTAGAAATTTTGATTTGCGCTAGTGTAGCCTACCTCGTATCCCAACAGAAGGTCGGCGATTGAAGCTGCTGCTTGGGTCAGTTCTTGGTTTCCTGAGGAAGAAGAAAGAGAGATAGAGAAAAAATGGCCAAGAGACTTAGTGGAGAAGGAAGAGAGGAGAGGGATTGTGTGGAGGAGGACGCGACACATGGTCATCACCGTGTCTTTGCCACAGCACATCGGCAGAACATCGACACCGCGTGTCATGGCTTGTCTCTTAACGGTCGGCCATGATGGATGAACCAAGCCAATGAACTGAGTGATTCAGTTGTGTACGTGTATGTTTGAATTGACCATGTTCGACTGACGAATTCTCCCAAAATTCTTGCATAACCTATACATATAATGTATACCAAAGTTGTATATAATCATCCACCTACAACTTTCAGTAAAGGTGATCGGCCTAAAAATCTACGTATTTGAAGTTACTGGGGCTCAAAGTTTGGGAAAAACATGATTTAACTGAATTTCCAGAGATTGATAGGTGACAGATTTTATTTGCATTTGGGTGACTTTAAGTTGATTTTTTGGAGGTCCAACTATAATCCAAATTTAACAATAAGCACGTTCATGTAAACTTCAATCATAGTACGACTAATTTTGGTCAAGACCTTGGTTATGTGTTTAAAAAAAATAAGGAGTTCACCACTCCAAAACATGGGGTTTCAGCCATCCATTGAAGGACTTGGAAACTTTCAGAGTTTGAGTGAAAATAGGGGTTTGACAAATATTTGTTCTCGAATTTGAACTACTAAATAAGGTTTTCACATCTCAAGATGATATCCATGTGAAGCTAAATAGGAAGTACTACAAAATTTGAAAAATTAGCTAAAAGTGGAGTGTTTAGCAAAAATGAATTTTAAATAGCAGTCCAAGATGGCTAAGTTGGAGTAAACCAACACTTAAAAAGAGTTTTGAGGCAAACAATGAAACAAGGTTAAAACTGGGATTTCGAATTTATTTCAATACTCAACCATGTTCATGACTCAAAATTGATTCATTTAATACTTCCAACTTTATTTGAGTATAATTAACATATTTTCCATATGCACACTTTTCAGTTTTATTTAATTAAGAAAAATAACCAAAATCCTTACTAAATTGCATTTAGAAAGATAAAGCAACATCACATTTGATCAAGTGCTAGAAAAATTATTGAATATGTTTATGCATGCATGATTTTGGAATTAAATTCATATTTCCATGTTTATACTTGTCATTAGTATTTAATTTGATTATTAGCTAAGGCATTCCATAATATTGTACTTAATAAGAAAGTCATTAGAACATGGCAACAAAGCATAGAAAATGATAGGAGAAGTTATTTATGCATGCACAAAGAATTCTAGTGGTTATTTTAAGTTTTATTCATCTGATTTTCATTATAAAGGATTTAAACCTGTAATTTCCATTTTGATGCTTTTAATATTATTACTCAACTTCCCATTAGAATTAGATTTCCACCTTGAAGACCAAACTTCATGAGTTCTACTTTCATTTACTTAAAACATTTTGATTAGTAGGAGCACGATATTTCACCATCATATGTATTTTAAGAAATATTTTAATTCAAGCAAGGATTTTCTTTATTTATAAAAGTACTCTCTTTCAAACTTCTCTAAGAATTTCCATGCAAATAATACTAGAAATTCAAACTATGAGTTTTTCTTATTTAAAGATGACATCAACTAGTATACAGATTAAACTCTATTCATAACATGATTGAGTTTTGCAAAGTCCAAATAGGCAACTTATTTACAAAGCCATTCAAAAGGTGATTTCTAACATTTCTTGTATTAAAGATTTTGACTTTTTGAAATCCATTTCAAAAGTTTACTTTTCAAAATTAGCGTCAACATAGGTATCAACCACTTTGCTTTTAAAGAAAGTTTTGTTTCTAGGTATAAAACTATTCAAGATTTTTCAAACACCACTTTTGGACAGCTAGTTCATTGTCGGTTCAGATTCTTAACTATATTTCTTACAACATGATCATAAATGATAAAGACATGTTCAATATTAATGATCATAATTAACACCCGGGGTGTTACATCAATCCATGGGATGTACGCGTGGCAACCTCCCATTGGTCAGAATCGTGTTTCTTGGATCCATAGAGGGTGCTTTCTCCATCCTTTTGTGCTTAATTACCTACAACCAAGTATTCTTCAAGGACAAGTGGAACTACATTATTTGCAACCAAATATCCGTATAAGAAATGCCAATCCTCCTTTATTCTTGAGTATATTGATGGTTAAATTTTGGTACTTAACGACCATCAACAACTCCCCCAAGCTAGCCCTTTGCTCGTCTCGAGCAAATGCTAAGACTTAGGTTGCTTCATCAGGAGTTGCTACTATGTTTTATTCCTAACTTATGCCAAGCCGACAATTAAATATTCTACCAAGAATTGAATAAGTTGGCATTGATCTTACCTCTTACCTTACTTCTGTGGAGCATGTAGGTTCACCTTGTCTTGGGCAGTTGAGTGATAGAACGATTTCATACAGCACCATTCACTCATCCTTTGATCAGCTATCAATCCGGAGGTTTCGCAAAGTTTTTCAAGAAAATAATCAAAGTTCCTCAAATGATACTCTCGGATCACTCAATGTGTATGATTCCTCACCAAGGCTTAGGATCGCCTTTCTTTCACAACCTACTCCTAATGGTCTTGTATGTGGAGTTGTAGGTAGGCAAGAATGAAGGCATACCTGTTCATCATATGTTGTTAAGTCAAAGAATTGATACTTTGGAGAAGCAACTCATACAACCTAATCAAGATGTGCATGTGTGTGGATGGTATGAAGATATAAAAACTCCCTTGGTGTGTTTGGTGTTGAGCCCGATGATTGCCCTCTGGACGAAGGATGCAAGCGCATGTTTGAGTGGCTAATGGACGAGGTTAAGAGCCTTCCCGAGGTTCTTGAGGGCCTAAACGACTACTCCGCGGTGTTTTGCCTAGAGAGTGCCCTTCACTTGCTGGAGCAACAAGGATGTGAACATATAAGGAATATTTCTGAAGATAATTATGTTGCGCCGGCTGCCCAAGATATTGGATGTGCTCCGAAGTCTTCCATTGTGGAGAATGCAAAGAAGAACTTGTTTGAGCGCATGTGGTCATCCTCTAGGTAGGAGTACGTGAAGAAACTGGCTTGCGAGCGATTAGCTCAGCTTCGTTTGCAGCCTAGCGCCGCTAATGAGGAGGGTGATGTTGTGGAGTAGATCTTTTTACTCATGGACTTGTTTTTTTGTCTTTTGTTTTTATGTAAAGATGACGAGGTCAGATACTTTTAATTGTATATGAGGTTACACCTTGTGAAATATTTGTGTGCATGTGTATCTTGGTTAAGACGTTGTAGTTTTAAATGCGTTTAATCATGGGCCAACTGCCAGTTTAGATAAGTCGAAGCTGGGTTGCCATGCGGGGCAACCTGCTGACTTAGTTGCTGCGAGAGCTGGTTGATACAGCGACTTGCGGTGTGGTGACTTCGCGTGAGATTTGTGTGGTGACTTGTTTTTGAAAACAAGTGTTCTTGAAGATGTTTTCGAAAAACGTCACCCCCCTTTTGCGACATTGCGAGAGAGAGGTTAGATGACTTAAGCTTGCGGGCTCTTCTCTTGCGAGGTCGCAGAGACTTTCCACGTTTTTCGAAAAGGCGTTGTTGAAGCCTTGCCGAGGCTGCATGGGAGAAGCTTGCTTGTCAGTCTGTTGTTTGTGCCCCAAATGAGAAAATTCCTCCGCGCAGTAGCGCGGGGTTACGCAACTTGTCGTTGATTTCTTATACGTAAAACTCCTCCGCGCACTAGCGCGAGGTTACGCAACTTGTTGTTGCTTCTTGATCAAAAACCTCCTCTGCGCAGTAGCGCGAGGTTACGCAACTTATTGTTGCTTTCTTACACGTAAAACTCCTCCGCGCACTAGCGCGAGGTTACACAACTTGTTGTTGCTTCTTAATCAAAAACCTCCTCCACGCACTAGCGCGAGGTTACACAACTTGTTGTTGCTTCTCAATCAAAAAGCTCCTCTGCGCACTAGCGCGAGGTTACGCAACTTGTTGTTGCTTTCTTACATGTAAAACTCCTCCGCGCACTAGCGCGAGGTTACGCAACTTGTTGTTGCTTCTCAATCAAAAAGCTCCTCCGCGCACTAGCGCGAGGTTACGCAACTTGTTGTTGTTTCTCAATGAAAAAACATTCTTAGGGGAGAACTTTTTCCTTTCTTTATGGGAAAAGGTGTACATGGATCTGCCTCGTTAAAAACCTTGCCTCCATTATGGAGCCCCTAGCAAGGAAAAGAGTGCAGCCCAGACTCTATGACCTTGCAAACGAGGTAAGCTTAAAAGAAAGGAAGAAAGAAAGAAAGGGAAAAATTACTTGTTGCCTTCGGTACTGCTTATAGTTTTGCGGGCCGAAGGTAACGTGTATAGTTATGGGTAGTATTTGCACAAACTGTCGATGTTCCATGTGTGTGGGAGAGCATTTCCTTGTTGATCCGTGAGATGCAAGGAGCTGGGCCTGCCAGCTCTTGCGACAATGTAGGGGCCTTCCCAGGCCTCTTGCAGTTTTCCTGGGTTTTCCCAATTATTCTTCCTTTTGATGACGAGGTCACCGACATTGATCTGTCTTTCTCGGATCTGTTGATTCTTCCATCTTCGGGTTTCTTCTTGGTATTTGTCCAGGTTCTTAATGGCCTCGTTGATGTCAAGCTCGATCATGTCTTTTTCTACTCATGCGATTTCATCAACGTCACCGTGCTTGAGGACTCTTAGGCTTTTGTTTTTTATTTCTTCAGGTGTTACAACCTCGGCCCCGAATAAGAGCTTGAATGGGGTAAAGCCTATTGCTCTGGATTGTGTTGTGTTATGGGACCATATGACTCTTGGGAGCTCGTCGACCCATTTTCCCTTTTTCTGGTTGAAGAGACATTTCTTGACTGCTGTAAATATCGTGCCGTTGGCTCTTTCTACAGCTCCGTTTGACTGTGGGTGGTATACAGAGGAGAATTTTATCTTCGTGCCTAAGCTGGCGCAAAAGTTTGTAAATGAAATGCAATCAAACTGCTTGCCATTGTCGACGGTTAGTTCCCTTGGGACTCCAAACTGACAGACAATGTTTTGCCAGAAAAACTTTTGCACCGAAGCTGACGTGATGATGGCGAGTGGCTTGGCTTCGGCCCATTTGGTGAAGTAGTCTATTGCCACCGCTGCGAACCTGCAGTTTCCTTGTGCTGCTGGGAGTGGGCCGACTAGGTCAATCCCTTATCTTTGGAGAGGCCACGAGGGTGGTATGAGCTAGATGGGGAGTGAGGGTGCATGTGTTTGCCTTGCTGTTTTTTGGCATGCTTCGCAGCTTCGTACAAGCAGGTGTGCATCCGTGTGGACTGATGGCCAGTAGAACCCTTGACGGATCGCTTTTCCTGCCAGGGCTCTTGAGCCAATGTGAGCTCCACAGAAACCGCCATGTATTTCTTTGAGCAGTTCACTGCCTATTTCGTAGTCGACGCACCGAAGCCATGGTGTTGAGATGCCTGTTTTGTATAGCTGGCCTTCAATGATTGCGTAGCCCCTTGCTCTTTGCTTTAGGCGTGCGCATTCAGCTTCGTTCTGAGGTTCAAAATGGCCTCTGAGGAAGGCCATTATGCTTGTGCGCCAATCATAACGCTGGATGGCGTTGATGGTGGCTGGGTCTTCTTGTTTGATTGACGACGAAGTTTTGACTTCGTAAAATGTATCTGGCGGGATTGGCTCGCCTTCTGCTGCTGCCTTTGCAAGCTTGTCCGCTTCGTCATTTTGTGCTCTCGGTATGTTTCTGACATCAAACCCCTTGAAATGTTTTTCCATGGCTCGGACTGCCTGGAGGTATTTGACAAGCTCTAGCTCTTTGGCCTCGCTATCCTTCTCGATGTGATCATGGATCACCTTCGAATCCTTTCTGACGACGAATGATTGTTGACCTATGGCTTTCATTTTTCTTAGGGCCAGGAGCAGTCCTTCGTATTCTGTGGTGTTGTTGGTTGACTTCGCAGTTGGTGGGAAATCTAGCCTTGCCGCGTACTTGATTTTGACACCTGTTGATGAGGTGACCACTGCTGCGACACCTGCTCCTCTGCGGCACCATGCTCCGTCACAGTGGACGACCCATGGTGTTTCTAGCTTCTTAGGTTCTTGCTTAGGCGAGGTCCAATCGACGACGAAGTCAGCCAGCACTTGGGATTTTATAGTTGTGCGCCTTTCAAAATCGATGATGAACTCCGAGAGCTCAAACGCCCATTTGGCGATGCGGCTAGAAGCTTCTCTGTTTGAGAAATGGTCATGAAGAGGTTGGCTGGTCACCATGACTATTTTGTGCCCCTCAAAGTAGTGTTGTAGCTTCCGTGCTGCCATGACAACCGCATATGCGATTTTTTCTAACTCAGAGTAATGCATCTTTGAACCGCTCAACGCCTCGGATGCGAAGTAAACTTGTGTTTGTTTGATTTTGCCTTCGATTTCTTTTTCTTGGATCAATGCAGCACTGACAGCTGTTGCAGAGGCTGATACGTAGAGCAGCAGTGGTGACTTGGGTTCTGGTGGGCATAGCTTCGTCATGGAATGCAGTAGTCCTTGAGGTTCTGGAATGCTCTGCTTTGCTCGTGTCCCCATTCAAATGTTTTGGAGCTTCAGAGCATTTTGAAGAAAGGAAGGCTTCGCTCTGCTGCTCTTGGAATAAAGCGGTTTAGTGCTGCAATCCTGCCAGTGAGTCGTTGCATCTGCTTGAGTGACGTTGGCTCTGACATGTTGGCTAGCACCATGATTTTGTCTGGGTTGGCTTCGATGCCCTTTGTGGTTACCAAGCAGCCTAAGATCTTTCCCCTTTGGACTCCAAATACACATTTATCTGGGTTTAGCTTTAAGTTGGCCGACCTCAGGTTAGCGAATGTTTATGTGAGGTCCCTGATGTGGTCCCTTTATGTGGTCGCTTCGTTTGATGCTTTTTACGATGATGTCATCTACATAGGCCAAAATATTGCACCGAAGTTGGCTATCTAGGACTGTTGCTGTCATTCTTGAGAATGTTTGGCCTACATTTTTTAGCCCCTCTGGCATACGGACGGAACAGAATGTTCTGAAGGGTGTCACGAAGCTTGTTTTTCCTTCATCTTCTTTTTTTATTCTGATCTGGTGGTACCCTGAGAAGAGGTCAAGTAGCGAGAGCATTTCGCTATTTGCAGCATCATCTACCACCTTGTCAATTCTTTCGAGGGGGTAGTCATCTTTTGGGCAGGCTTTGTTGAGGTCTGTGAAGTCTATGCACATTCTCCATTTGCCATTTTTCTTTTTAACTGGTACTGTGTTGGCTAGCCAGTCGGGGTACTGTATTGGCCTGATTACGTTGACTTCGAGTAGCCTGTCAACTTCGACCTTTACTGCTTGGACCTTCTCGTCGGACATTTTTCTTAGCTTCTGTTTCTTTGGCCTAGCTCCTTTTTAATGTCGAGGCTGTGCTCAATGATTTCCCTATCCACTCCCTTTAGATCACTTGCGGACCAAGCGAAGATGTCCTTGTTCTTATTGAGGCATTCGACGAGGTCACACTCTTCATCTGGGCTGAGATTCGTCCCAATTGTTACGAATCTGTCTGCGACGTACCCCTCTAGGAGTACCCGATTTTTACCTTCTCTTTTGTTGGAGGTATGCCCTAGAGGCAATCATAGAGATGATGATATTCCATTTGTATCCATGATTTATGTTGTGTTCCTTGAATATCCATTAAAGGCTATTTGAATTGATTTGCAATTATGTGAATTGTGTGTGAAACTCTTTACTTGTATGGTTATTCTAAAGTTGTCCCTAGTCGGAGTTCATGTGAGGACACACATGAATATTAGACTAGCACATGTATTAGTTGATGACTATATTTCACAAGTCATGGACATGGAGATGTTGAACTAATAATGTGGGCACATGTGGAGACATGTGCTAGGATTGACCCAACACAAGAAGTAGTTCTCTTTTTTAAACAACATATACGCTTTGTCCTTAGACCTGAGATTGTCGCATGTATTCAAGATGTGGATCAACTTACTTAGGGGCTATCAAACGCTACGCCGTAACAGGGTAGTTATAAAGGTAGCTTTCGGGTTTGTCAAGAAGCATGCTATGAGACATGGTCAATCAAGATGGGATTTGCCCCTCTCTGATTGAGAGTGATATCTCTGGGCCCCTCAAGTGATCGGATCCGAAAATGCATGGCCATGCTACGTACGGTTAAGAGTTAACCTACAAAGGGATTCCGAATCACAGGATCGAGAAAGAGCGGCCGGCTTGAATCTAGACCAAATATCGTGAGGCAAAGGGAATAGCATGTATATAATGTTGTGATGGTTCGTCTGATATGATCTTCGTGTGCGTATAGGAGTTGGCACGTCTTGCTAGAGGCCGCTACCGACTATTGGGCTGAGTAGGAGTACTCGGGCCATGTCTATACGTATCCGAACCCATAGGGTCGCACACTTAAGGGGCTGGAAGCCCAATTCGGATGTGATCCGAGTTGGATTAGGTTTAGAAGTACTAATGGGCCTCGGACCCAAAGGCCCATTAGGAACCTCTATAAATAGAGGGGTGGGGGTGCCCTAGGGTTTACACCTTTTTGGTGTAACTCATCTGCCGCGCCTCCCACGCCCACGCCCTTGCCTGTTGCAACTCACGGATCTAGTAGTCCGGCTTGCAACGCTTCCTCCCTGCACATGTGGATACCTTGGAGGTGTTACGCCTGCAGCACTTGGACGAGCCGCCGACGAGCCACGACGAGCCGACTACAAGCCGCGGCACGAGGGAGATCTTGCTGCACGTGGACGAGCTGCTGAGGAGCTGCTGGACATCGACTTGATTGACTATGTACGACTACGTTGACCGACTTCGCTGCATCGACGCAAATCTACATTTTCCGCACCAGTAGTGCGTCGAGTGGTAATCCCGTGATCCTTATACGGCAGTTTTCCTGGTTTACGCGGTAGAATTTTTTTTTGATTTACGCTAGTGTAGCCTACCTCGTATCCCAATAGTGGTATCAGAGCTGTAGCTGTTTAGTTTTGGATTCGGGATGTGTGCATATGGAGATATGCGAGTTTTCAATTTGATCTATGTCCTAGTTTCATGTTCTTGCTGCTATGGTAGTGTAACGACATACTCCTACAGGTCGGGTTTTCCGCCATCGGAGTTAAGTGATACACGTAATTCCAGTTGCAGTGAGCGAAGATCAATGTGATTGGTCGGATCAAAATCCAGGTTTATACGCCAGGCGCATGAGATGTGCAATAGTAGATGAGATCTACTGCCAGGGTCGGGATTTTGCCGTATGCGTATGCCTCGGTAAATCAGCTGTAACTTTTCGGTACGATCTCGGATCGGGGCGAATTTTATATGAAAATTGATCTATAGAAAAAGTCACACATGAAATTCAATGGCTTTGCCATTTTTGGCGAAATTAGATTTCCCAAATTTGGCTTGAAAGATGGAGTTTCGGGCCTCCGAAGTTTGGAACGTTAGGACGCTTAACTCTATTTTGCAGGATGTGTGTATCTTGTGATCAGTATGGCCCCTTTGTGTATGTGATGCATGTGTGTAACTCATTCGTGACCTGCGTGTTGCATGTACGGAAACACGGCAGGAGCCATATGTGTTGTCAGCTTAATGGATTTAATGGTCTGCGTACCAATCTGTGATGATCAAGGCAACTATGTAATCTTCATTACTAACTTCTTTACTAGCTATTAGGTGTAATAGCATATTCTAGTTCTTGGAGGACTCATCACCAGGAGGATGGCGCACATGGAACATGGAGATGGAGATCACCATGGTGAACAGGTTCTATGGAGATGGAGATCGCCATATGAAAACGGGCCATATTGTGTCACAACTGTGTGAATGTTATTCTGTTTATATTTTACTTTCTGCATGCTGTGATGTTAGAAGTAGAATGATCCCTCACAAAGTTTAAGTTAGTATGCCCTCCCAACTAAAACTTGCACCATCCCATGTCTTGTACAATTAGTGGTGGGTCTATGAAATTAGGGTGCCACTAGTTTTCCTTGATTAGACGGGTTTGTGTCGGACACTTACACGCATAAGGGTTGGTTTGCTTAACAAGGTTAACTTAACGGTTAAGGACCTTGGGGCATAAAGGTTGGGCGCCGAGACATGGAGATGTCACCCAACAACAGGAGTCATATGTGATATGATTAGCAAAAGTTGCTTACCGATCTACCTTGTTTGCTAGCGGTGATGCTAAAGCTCACTAGTAGACTTGTTAGTTGTGGATCCTGAATCACTAAGTATCAATAGAGGGATATTGATTTTAGTAGGAGTAGATTCTGTTAAAATAGTTTAATGTGATTTGCTCTATCATGGATACGTTTGTCTTAGTGTATTTTGCATTACTTTTGTTGTAGATTAAATGGCACCTAGCAACACCACACCATTTGCTTTGCGTTCGGTCCTTGAGAAGGACAAGTTGAATGGAACAAACTACTCGGATTGGATCCGTAGCCTGAGAATTGTTCTCAGGGCTAATAAAAAGGAAGACGTTCTAGACACCCCACTACCACCAGTACCTGCTGATGATGCATCTGCTGCAATTAAGGCTGCTTACAAGAAGACATTTGATGCTAATCTTGAGGTAAGCTGCCTTATGCTTGCTTGCATGGAACCCGAGCTGCAGATGCAGTTCGAAACAAATCATGAGGCACACGATATGATTGTGGCGCTCAAGGACATGTTCCAGACACAGGCTAGGACTGAAAGATTCAATGTGTCCAAAGCCTTTCTGGAGTGCAAGCTAGCAGAAGGCGCAGCAGTAGGACCACATGTAATCAAGATGATTGGTTACACTCAGCGATTGGAGAAGCTGGGCTTCCCAATGTGCAAAGAGTTGGCTACTAACTTCATTCTTTTATCTCTTCCGCCTAGCTATGGGAACTTCATCTTGAACTACCATATGCATGGGACAAAGAAGGGTCTGAATGAACTGTGTGGTATGCTCAAGA
The DNA here is from genome assembly GCF_005286985.2 of Setaria viridis. NCBI lineage: Eukaryota > Viridiplantae > Streptophyta > Magnoliopsida > Poales > Poaceae > Setaria > Setaria viridis. The sequence continues at coordinate 12,886,237 of NC_048268.2, forward strand.
CAGCAGAGGTAGACATTAAGAAAAGCGCTAGTACCAGCCATGTGATGGCTGTACAGAACAAGCCTACCTTCAAGAAGAAGGGCAATTCTTGGAAGAAGAAGGGTAAGGCTGGAGTGTCCAAGCCAAACCCAACGTCCAAGGCTAAAGAGTGCTTTTATTGTCACGAACCTGGTCACTAGAAGAGAAACTGCAAGCAGTACCTAGCTTCGTTGAAGAATGGCGGAAGTAAGAGTACTTCTACCTCAGGTACGCTTGTTGTTAATGTTATAGACAACATTTTTCTCGCTGATAAAATTATTAATTCTTGGGTATTTGATACCGGATCGGTTGCTCATATTTGCAATCCGATGCAGGGAATGATAAGAAGTAGAAGCGTGGAAAGAGGAGAAGTTGATTTCCGCGTGGGCAATAATGCAAGAGTTGCTGCTTTGACCGTCGGGACGATGCAACTCCACCTCCCGTCAGGATTTATTATGGAGTTGAATAATTGTTATTTTGTTCCTAGTCTAAGTCGAAACATTTGGTCTCCTTCATGCTTGATGAAGGATGGTTATTCATTTGCGAGTGAAAACAATGGTTGTGTGATCTCTAAGAATGATATGTTTATGGCTTTTGCACCCATTGTGAATGGATTATTTGTTTTAAATCTTGATGGTTCACCTGTCTGTAACGTAAGTGCTAAAAGGCCTCGGCCTAATGATTTGAGTTCGACCTACTTGTGGCATTGTCGTTTGGGTCATATAAGTGAAAAGCGCATGAAGAAGCTCCATTTTGATGGACTTCTAACTTCGTTTGATTTTGAATCATACGAGACATGTGAGGCTTGCTTGCTAGGCAAGATGACCAAGACGCCTTTCCCAGGATTTCCTGAGAGAGCAGTAGACTTGTTGGAACTCGTACATAGTGATGTATGCGGACCAATGAGCACGACGGCTAGAGGAGGATTCCAATACTTCATAACTTTCACTGATGATTTTAGTAGATATGGCTATGTCTACTTGATGAGGCACAAGTCTGAAACCTTTGAAAAGTTCAAGGAATTTCAGAATAAAGTTGAAAATCAGCGTGGCAAGAAAATTAAGGCCTTACGATCTGATCATGGAGGCGAGTATTTGTGCCACGAGTTTAGCAATCATCTAAAGAGTTGCGGAATTGTTCCACAACTTACGCTGCCTGGAACACCTCAGAGAAACGGTGTATCCGAGCGACGTAATCGAACTTTGTTATACATGGTTCGATCAATGATAAGCTAGTCGGACCTACCGTTGTCATTTTGGGGATACGCTCTAGAAACAGCAGCTTTCACACTTAATAGGGTACCATCTAAATCCGTAGTTAAGACACCATATGAGATGTGGACTGGAAAGGTTCCTAGTTTGTCTTTTTTAAAAAATTTGGGGATGTGAAGTGTTTGTCAAGCGACTTCAGTCGGACAAGATCACACCCAAGTCAGATAAGTGTATTTTCGTGGGATATCCAAAAGAAACTTTGGGATATTATTTCTACAACCGGTCAGAGGGCAAGGTGTTTGTCGCTCAGAACGGGGTTTTCCTAGAGAAAGAGTTTCTCAAAGGAGAAAAGAGTGGAAAGACAGTGCATCTTGAAGAAGTTTAAGATGAGCCGATCGGGCAAGAATCAATGAGTGATGCTAACGTAGCAGAACAAGTTGAGATACCCATGGCAAGAGAAGCATCACCACAACCACGAAGGTCGGCAAGGCTCCGCGAAATATGGGAAATATTATTGTTGGACAATGATGAGCCTGCGACATATGCAGAAGCAATGATGGACCCAGACTCCGAAAAATGGCAGAGTGTCATGCAATCCGAAATAGAGTCCATGGGAGACAATCAAGTTTGAAACTTGGTTGACCCGCCTGATGGTGTTAATGCCACAGAGTGCAAGTGGATCTATAAGAAGAAAAAGGACATGGATGGAAATGTTCACATCTATAAAGCACGACTTGTCGCAAAAGGTTTTCGACAAGTTTAAGGAGTTGACTACAACGAGACTTTCTCGCCCGTAGTGATGCCAAGTCCATTCAGATTATTCTAGCTATTTTCGCATATTTCGATTATGAGATATGGTAGATGGATGTCAAGACAGTTTTCCTGAATGGAAACCTAGCTGAGGACGTGTATATGATACAGCCTGAGGGTTTTGTCGATCCGAAAAATGCTGGAAAGGCATGCAAGCTTCAAAGATCCATTTATGGATTGAAGCAAGCATCTAGGACTTGGAACATTCATTTTGATGAAATGGTCAAAGGGTTTGACTTCACCAAAAATGAAGAAGAGTCTTGTGTTTACAAGAAGGTTAGTGGGAGCTCTATAGTATTTCTAATCTTATATGTGGATGACATATTACTGATTGGAAATAACATTCCTATGCTTGAGTCCGTAAAAACTTCACTGAAAAATAGTTTTTCGATGAAGGACATAGGGGAAGCGGCATATATTCTGGGCATTAAGATCTATAGAGATAGATCGAGAAGGCTTATAGGTTTAAGCCAAGAAACTTACATTGACAAAGTGTTGAAGCGGTTCAGGATGGAAGAGGAAAAGAAAGGGTTCTTGCCTATGTCACATGGCATACATCTCAGCAAGACTCAGTGTCCTTCGACTGCTGATGAGCGGGATCGCATGAGTAGAGTGCCATATGCCTCGGCTATTGGATCTATCGTGTATGCAATGATAAGTACTCGCCCAGATGTTTCATATGCGCTAACTATGACAAGCAGACACCAGTCTGATCCAGGTGAGAGTCACTGGACAGCGGTGAAAAACATTCTTAAGTACTTGAGAAGGACTAAAGATATGTTCCTCGTCTATGGAGGTGAGGAGGAGCTCGTTGTAACAGGTTACACCGATGCTAGTTTCCAAACCGGCAGAGATGATTCAAAGTCACAATCAGGATTTGTGTTCACACTAAATGGTGGTGCTGTTAGTTGGAAGAATTCCAAGCAGGAGACGGTGGCCGATTCTACGACAAAAGCCGAGTACATCGCGGCTTTGGAAGCCGTGAAGGAGGGTGTTTGGATAAGGAATTTCCTCATTGAGCTTGGTGTGTTCCCAAATGCGTCCAGCCCATTGAATCTCTACTGTGATAACAATGGGGCAATTGCGCAAGCAAAGGAGCCAAGGAACCACCAGAAGAACAAACACGTAATGCGGCGATTTCATCTCATTCGAGACTTCGTTAACCGGGGTGAGATCAAGATATGCAAAATACACATGGATGTGAACATTTCTGATCTGTCGACAAAACCACTCCCGCAGGCTAAGCATGATGCGCATGTAAGAGCTATGGGTATTAGGTACCTTCTAGATTGACTCTAGTGCAAGTGGGAGACTGTTGGAGGTATGCCCTAGAGGCAATCATAGAGATGATGATATTCCATTTGTATCCATGATTTATGTTGTGTTCCTTGAATATCCATTAAAGGCTTCTTGAATTGATTTGCAATTATGTGAATTGTGTGTGAAACTCTTTACTTGTATGGTTATTCTAAAGTTGTCCCTAGTCGGAGTTCATGTGAGTACACACATGAATATTAGACTAGCACATGTATTAGTTGATGACTATGTTTCACAAGTCATGGACATGGAGATGTTGAACTAATAATGTGGGCACATGTGGAGACATGTGCTAGGACTGACCCAACACAAGAAGTAGTTCTCTTTTTTAAACAACATATACGCTTTGTCCTTAGACCTGAGATTGTCGCATGTATTCAAGATGTGGATCAACTTACTTAGGGGCTATCAAACGCTACGCCGTAACAGGGTAGTTATAAAGGTAGCTTTCGGGTTTGTCAAGAAGCATGCTATGAGACATGGTCAATCAAGATGGGATTTGCCCCTCTCTGATTGAGAGTGATATCTCTGGGCCCCTCAAGTGATCGGATCCGAAAATGCATGGCCATGCTACGTACGGTTAAGAGTTAACCTACAAAGGGATTCCGAATCACAGGATCGAGAAAGAGCGGTCGGCCTGAAGCTAGACCAAATATCGTGAGGCAAAGGGAATAGCATGGCCATTGCTTCGCCATGAGGCTCATACCAGGCACTTCGCTACATCGACGCGAATCTACATCTTCCGCACCAGTAGTGCGTCGAGTGGTAATCCCGTGATCCTTATACGGCAGTTTTCCTGGTTTACGCGGTAGAATTGTTTTTTGATTTATGCTAGTGTATCCTACCTCGTATCCCAACAACTGAGACCAGATACCCTCCAGTGGAACCGTTGTGCCTTTGCCTATATTTTTCTTATACCAAGCTCAGACACTACCTGTTATCGGCAGAGTGCGTAGTCATGTGCAAAGATGATGTCGTCAAGTATATGCTATCACTGCCGATTTTGAAAGGGAGAATTGGAAAGTGGATTCTGGCCCTCTCAGAATTCGATCTGAGGTACGAATCGGCCAAGGCTGTCAAGGGTCAAGTAATGGCTGATTTCGTAGCCCAGCACTGTGCACCAGAAATTACCGTTGTCGAACCAGCTCCGTGGACACTATATTTCGATGGATCTTCGTGCGGGGTCATGTCAGGAATCGGCATCATCCTCATATTGCCTCGGGGGGCAAGTTATGATTTCTCTCTATCAATTGAGGCATCCGTCACTAATAATCAAGCGAAATATCGGGCTGTCCTAAAAGGATCCAGCTATTGAGGGAGGTTAAAGCCGACGCGGTGGAAATATTTGGGGATTCCATGCTTATTGTGGACCAATTAACTGGGAAATCTGAATGCAAGGAAGATATTTTGAGGATCTCTTATGAAGAGTGCCTCCAGTTACTGAAGGAATTTAAGACCGCACTTATTGAGCATATTCCTAGGGATTACAATGACGAAGCTAATAGGCTTGCCCAGCATGCTTCCGGCTACCGACCGATTCAAGGCGCCATGGCTTTGGAGCTTGCGGCCGACAACTGGAGAAAGGAGATTGCCGACTATCTGAAAGATCCATCCAAGAAAGTCGATCGACGAATACGCTTTCAGGCCACAAAATACGTACTACTTGAAGATAATTTGTTTTACTGGACGATTGATGGGGTGCTACTCAAGTGCCTTCGAATGGAGGAAGCAAAAACTCTAATGGGAGAAATTCATGAGGGTGTATGTGGGGCCCATCAATCATCTTTCAAAATGAAATGAATGATTAGAAACAATGGTTATTACTGGCCGATGATACTTGAGGACTGTTTTAAATATTATAAAGGGTGTCAGGATTGCCAGAAATTCGGCAACATGCAGCGAACACCGGCTTCGGCTATGAACCCAATAATAAAGCCGTGGCCGTTTAGAGGTTGGGGAATTGACCTCATCAGACAGATTTATGCTCCATCGAGTAAAGGGCATAAGTTAATATTGGTGGCTACTGATTATTTCACCAAGTGGGTGGAGACAGTTCCTTTAAAAATTGTGACGTCGGCCAACATGATTGAGTTTGTGAAGGAGCATATTATCTATCGGTTTGGTATTCCGCAGACTATTACAACTGATCAGGGATCAATGTTTACCTTAGGAAAGTTTGAGGAGTTCACTGCCGACATGGGAATTAAGATGCTAAATTCTTCTCCATATTATGCTCAGGCCAATAGTCAGGCCGAATCGTCCAACAAGGGGGTAATTAAATTGATTAAGCGAAAGATCGAAGAACAACCAAGGCGGTGGCATACGACGCTTAATGAGTCCTCGTGGGCCTAAAGGATGGTTTGCCATGGTGCCACCAAGGTGTCTCCTTACCATTTAGTATATGGGCACGAAGTAGTATTGCCTTGGGAGTTGAAAACTGGGTCTAGGCGTACGTCACTTCAGGATCAGTTGACGGCCGATGACTATTCTATTCTCATGAAAGGGGAATTGGAGGATTTGGCGAGTCAGCGATTGAGGGCTTTGATCAATATTGAGGAAAATAAGAAAAGAGTCGCAAGATGGTATGACAAGAAGGTCAAGGTCCAGCAGTTTTCCCAAGGGGACTTTGTGTGGAAGTTGGTCCGACCGATAGGATCTAAAGATCCCAAATATGGAAAATGGTCACCTACTTGGGAAGGACCGTACAGGATTAATTGATGTGCGCCAGGCAATGCATACATATTGGAGACCATTGAGGAAGAAGAATTTACAAGGGCTTTAAATGGAAGATATTTTAAAAAGATATTATCCCAGCATATGGGTAGACGCTTAGCTAATGATATGGTGTGTCGGGTTCTCATGGCCGATACCTATTGACTCGTGTTTATATAGCTGATGCGGAGGGCATCACCTTGAGGGTGAATAAGGCAAGAAAGCACTCATACAAATAAGCCAATTGTCATTCAGTACATTAACTGGATACATGGCCAACATGGTACAAGTCGCCCTTAGAATAAAAATACCAATACACTCATTGAGTTACAATACTTCAATGGCATTTCAGCTGGGCTTTACTCGTGTTGATCTCTCTCTGAATCCGGCCCAGTTCGATCAGAAGGTGGGTGCTTTTCTCCTCCAGTTCCGCCATATCTTCCTCGAGAGCGACCTGACGGGGCAGTTGGTGGCTTCTCTCGACCAGTGGCTGGATTGGCTTCCCAGAGGCATTGGCTTCAATATTATCTATGATCTTCTTGATATGTGCGGAGAGGTGGTCCTTCAGTTCCTCGCGATGGGCTTGGATCAGATCCTTGTCCGCCTGTGTCAGCGGTTCATCGGAGTGCATGATTTCAATAGCCTGTTCAAGACTGGGGCTGAGTCGGTTTGGCTAAAGGGACAATAGACAGTCAATTGACAGAGGAAATCAGTCAAGGCACGTAAAAATTGATTTCATACCTAATTGACGGAGGAGGAAGAGGCCATCCGGGTGCTAGGCTGGAGATCTAGAAGCGTTTAGCAGAGGGTGAGTATGTGGGTGTTACGCGGATGCCTCTGGGAGGATGCAAAGGACTCATATTTATAGAACGACATGCAACGGTTAGTAAAAGGAGTCATTCAAAGCAAACGATAGTTGGGTCAAAAAGCTGCGGAGACAGTTGTTCAGATTCGTAACACACAGAGACATTGAAAGTGTTAGTGCTTTACAAGGCATTCAAAGGGCGTTTAAGTTCAAATATAGTTATCCAAGAAGGGTATTAATAGCCTCAATCACCCGCAGGCGGATCTGATCTGCTGAGTCTAGTACTCGTTGGTCGTCATCGGCCGATCCAGGAACTTCCGGCATGTTGCGATGAAGTTGGATAGCCTTGTGTGCGAGGGTCTGGCTTTCCTATTTTAAATCGGCAATGACGGCCGAGAGGTCTTGGAGCTTCTTCTCCTCAGCTACAATGGCCTTCACAACTTGCTCCATCTCTTTGGCGAGTTCTGCTCTACGCCATTTGAGTCGATCTATGGCGCTGACAACGCTTGGACGGGAGTTTTCGAGAGTGCCGATCCGGTGGTGTACCTCTTGAGCTCAGCGCTTCTAAGTTTCCTCTTCTTCGCGTGCCTTCTCCAGTTTGGCGTCATCGGCCATATGTTGCAGAGCTCTGAACACCAGGATTTTCATCGACTCAATGTATGCTGCGGGCGCAAGAGCTTATTCCGCGTCTTCTGGGACTCGACCTTTGATTTTATTTAATATTTGCCAAATCAGCGAAGCATCTTCCACCAATCGGCCGATGTCATCTTGGAGGAGGGCTCGTATGTTCTGGAGCTTGGCACGGACCTCCTCTAGTATTGAACTCAAAGCTACTTGACGAGAAGCAACTTCCTCATCATCTGAGACTGCAACTGCGAAGGAGAAGAGGCTATTGTTGGGCGTGTCTTGTTCCTGTGAGACATAAAGGGAAAAAGTTCTTTAGCCGACTAGAGTAGGTAATCAGCTGGTGAAGACGGAGAGTCCTGACCTCTTTAAAGCGGATTTCTTCTGCTTGGGATGGTAGGGGTGCTGCTCTCATCTCAGGAATCGATGCAGGTGGTTCATCAGAAGAGGAGGATTCGACAATAATTGGCACGGTGCTTGGACCAGCCTCCTGGAGAATGGCACGAAAAATCTTTATGAGCATGAAAGGATAATTGGATCTAGGAATGGGTCTCAGTTATCTTACCTCTGAAGATCGGGCGGCCGATGGTTGCTTGAAGGGTATGATCAATGTGTCCGGGATGTCCTGTGCCGAAAATCAGTCAATTTTAGTTGAAGATTGAGGAAATCAAGTGAAAAGCACATTCTTTACCTCGATTGGAAAGCTGGCTGGTGGTACGATCTCTGCTTGGGGATCGGCCGATTGACGAGCAGTTTGCTCTGGATGAATTTGAGCAACCTGATAAGAAGAAGTGGAATTTAATATTGACAATATACTTAGAAGAGTTGGAGCATGTGAGATTACCTGTACAGCTTCAACCAGCAGAGATGCAGCTGTCGATCCAGCTTCTGAAATCACTTGGGGGTCAGTTTCCTGAATCGTCGGCAGGACCTCTGATGGGGCTGGTGCAGCTGAGGGCTCGACCGATAGCATCGCTGATTGATCGGCCGTTATAGTTACTGCTGATTCAGTACAGGCTCATACTCGTCGGCTTGTTTTCTTTGAAGAGGACATCTTTAGCTTGTGCTTCAATCGGCCGATAGCTATGTCCTCCATTGATGGGGCGTGATAGCCAATGAGCGGGTACGGCGTGTACGGATGACGGATCTCTATCAGCCTACCACTTCGACTGCGTGTTGGAGGCACCTGGCTGTCGGACTGCACAAAGAAGGAAAGTCAGTAATGGGAACCTTGTGGCATAAGGAGACAAGAATGAGAAATCGACCGAGAAGATTTTGTTACCTCTGCGTTTGGGTTGACATGAGCAGGGTCCAACTGGTTGCAATAGACTGCAGGAGACGCGCAGAAAAGATGTTGTTTCCATTCGCCCCATCATAATTTGAATTGTTGAGTGGTGAAGGGTGCTACCAGCCAATTGTTCAAGTCAATGGTGCTGGAGTCTGGTATCAAGCTGCACAACCAATTATATTCGAACCCTCTTGAAAGCCACTCTCGGAACTTCATGCAGCCGACGAAATAAATTCCAATGGGCATCTGTCCTAGGCTGAATTGCCAGGCTACCACCAACGGGTTGTACAATTCATACGTCGGAGAATACTTTCCAGAGAAGAAGTTTGCTGGCAAGATCCCAGGCTTGATCAAGATATCCATAATCCTGTCTTCAAAAGAATTGGTGTCCGAATCAAAGCAGTCAGGATTCTCAAAAAGTGGCTCTTCTCTCTGGTATGGATACCAGCTTGTGGTTTCTTCACTAAAGCCAATATAAAAACATCTAAAATATTCATCTGTTCTTGAGGGGGTAAACTTGCTGCCAGGGAAAGATGATACAGCTTCGTCAAAAGAAGTGCAACGGCATCGTGATGATGGGTCGTTCTCTGATTTGATATTGGGGAAGGTCTTGGCTTCGACCCGTTCTCTGGAGATTTTGCTCATCTATAAGTTAAGCCAAAGGGTGATAAACCACCAGAGACCACCAGGGTTCTCAATAGGCTCTCCAGATGACAGCTTCACGGCAATATGATGCATCATATAAGAAGCCGATCCCAGCAGATATTTTCCCAAAGGGATAGTGGCACCTCTTGCTAGCGCTTCGGCCAAGGCTTGTGTGTTGGAAGAGGGGTCAACCGATTTGCCGCAGAATAAGTGCTTTTCTAGCCACATCATCAAGGAGGCCATATACTCTCTGTCAGTAATGGGTCCGGTCTTCATGTTCTTTTCAACAAAACCTTTCCATCCGCCAATGCCCTTTCTTTCCAGACGGTGAGTGGGCTTGATTAGAAGGTCAAAGGGTGTATCGGTGGAGGATACGTCAAGACCGGTCAACATCAGTATATCGGCCAAAGTGGGAGTCATGGGTCTGTGGCTAAAAAGGAACACATTGAGGGCGTCAGACCAGAAATAAGACGCCGCAATGACTAAGGAGTTGTTCCTGTCCATTTGAGATAGGGACAAGTTTATGTAGTGGCCAATTTTTCCTTCATCCCAAAAAACTCTCTTGGAGTTTGACATCCTCAAGAACCATTCTCTCCAGCCTGGGGTTTCGTTCGGCTAGGACCTAAATGTGCCTATCCAGTTGTCCAGATCCATAATCGACTGCTTGAAGGGGATTATGTGAGTTTCCAAATTAATCAACTCCGTTGGATCTAGGTGCTAGGTGCGTCGGATATAGGGATGGTGATTCTTTGCCTGAGCTCCTGAGAAGATATAAGGAAAAAACCAAGAATAGATCTAAGAATCGCGAAATGGTGAAAAGTGAAAAGGGGAGAGTTTGGGGGAATTTACCTCCGGGATGAAAACCATAGTGGCTGAAGAAATTGCCATTGGAGTTTGAAGGACTGGTGTGATTGATCGAAGGATGAAAGTGGTCACCGGAGAGATGCAACTGGAAGCGGAATGGGTGCCGGAGTGCGTCGGAAGATGGTTCATTGGGAAAGAAGGCTTTTGAGCTCAGGGAAGAAGAAGTAGCGGAAGATGCGAGTATTTAAAGGAAGGTTTGAGAGAAGGGTAAAGGTGGGATTTTTACCGTGCCGTCTATGCAAAATTCGAGAAGAGCGGTTGCCTGCGGGCGCTTTGTTCAAAAAAATCGCAATCATCAAAGAGAAGACTCCGGAGCGAAATAGAGTTTTGCCACGTTTACTGTTGCGCTTTCTTTGGGGGGAAGAGCTAGACTTGAGAAAATTTCAGAGCAAAATATATGTTTCACTCCGAAACTGGGCATGCCACCGGATTTTGACACGTGTTTAGATCGGCGTCAAAGGAGAGGAAGGCGGCCGATGCGGCAAACAAGAAGCTATAGTTAGGAATCGGCCGATTAGAGCTATAGTATTTTAGCCGATTGGCTGAGGGAGTTAATGAAGACTAGCCGATTGGGAGCCAGAACCGCGTGGCTAATGTGGGCTTAAAGTGGGCTAGCATGATGACTAGCCGAAGATGAAGATTGACCCATGGGAAAATAATAACCAACTCCAATGCGGGTTGCGTTCGTTTGTAAATATTTGTTATCTTTAAATTAGAGATAGATCCTAGTCGGTTAGGGAATCAGTTGTAACAGGGTATAAATAGCTGCCTCGTAAGGCTTGTAAAAAACAACATATCAATCAACAAAACAAATCTACTTTGCCAAATTCTTTTCTTTTCACAAGTTCGTACGAGTTGGCAGGGCTGCATAAACACGACCTCCGGCTAATTTGTATGTTCCGCTTATCGAGTAATATCTAAGCTTTAACTTCAGGCACATAGCTATTGTTTCATTTAGATTTATTCACCAGTTATTGATATTTACTAGAATCATAGGTTTTACTTGTTGTTTTAGTTTTTATCACTAGTTATCTAGCTTGAGGCACAAACTGTCGGCTTTCTCATCATTGTTTTTACTTATTATCATATAGCCAATTAGATCTGCTCCAAGTATCGTTTTTTGTAGTATTGTTTAGATTTCTCTAGTAGCTTCTTTTACAATTGCTATGTGATCATCGGCTAGTTTATAGCCAGTCATCTCTACAGTAATTCGGCCGATTCACTGATACATACTTCAAAATAGATCGGAAATCTAGCCGATAGAAACCTTAGAATTTAACGCTTTTCCTTGTCAATCAACAAGTCAGATTGACTGGCACGCCGCGCGAACTACACCAGGGTGATAACCTGAACAGGAGCTAAGCAGATTCTCCCGGGTCGTGTGTCCGACGCCAAGAATCATTGGCCAATTTTCAGTGTCAACAGCGCAGTGTCGATTGGATCAACTACTAGATCGGATTATTTACCGAGATCATGTGTTTCGGTAAAACGGCCGTAACTTTTCGGTACGATCTCGGATCGAGGCAAATTTTATATGAAAATTGATCTACAGAAAAAAGTTACACATGAAATTCAACCACGTCTTCATTTTCGGCAAAATTAGATTTCCCAAAATCAGCTTGGAAGATGGAGTTTTGGGCCTTTTAAGTTTGGATGTTAGAACGCCTAACTCTGTTTTGCAGGATTTTGTGATCGGTATGGCCCCTGTGTATGTGATGCAAGTGTGTAACTAATTCACGACCTACATGTCATGCGTACGGCAATATGGCTGGAGCCATATGTACTGTCACATTAATGTAATTAATGACTAGCGTGTCAATCTATGATGATCCAAGCAACTATGTAACCTTCTTTACTAGCTGATTAGATGTAATAGCTTGTACTAGTTCTTGGAGGACTCATCACTAGGAGGATGGCGCACATGGATCATGAAGATGGAGATCATCATGGTGAACAAGTTCTATGGAGATGGAGATCACCACTAGAAATCGGGCCATACTGTGTCACAACTGTGTGAATGCTATTCCTTCATGATGTGATGTTAGAAGTAGAATGATCCCTCACAAATTTTAAGTTAGTATGCCCTCCCAACTAAAACTTGCACCGCCCCATGTCTTCTACAATTGGTAGTGGGTCTATGAAATTAGAGTATCACTAGTTTTCCTTGACTAGACGGGTTTGTATCGGATACTTACACGTACAAGGGGTTGTTTGCTTCAACAAGGTCATCTTAACGGTTAAGGACTTTAGGGCATGAAGGTTGGTTGCCGAGACATGAAGATGTCACCCAACAACAGGAGTCATATGTGATTTGATTAGTAAGTTGTTGCTTACCGATCTACCTTGACTGCTAGCGGTGATGCTAAAGCTGACTAGTAGACTTGTTAATTGTGGATCCTGAATCACTAAGTATCAATAGAGGGATATTGATTTTAGTGGGAGTAGATTCTATTAAAAGTTCAATATGATTTACTCTGTCATGGGTACTTTCATCTTAGTATTTTTTGCATTATTATTTGTTGTAGATAAATGACACCTAGCAACACCACACCGTTTGCAGTCCTTGAGAAGGACAAGCTGAATGGGACAAACTATACGGATTGGATTCGTAACCTACGAATTTTTCTTAGGGCTGAGAAAAAGGAAGACGTTCTGGACACCCCATTACCAGAAGAACCTGCTGATGATGCACCTGCTATTTGTTAAGAATGCTTACAAGAAAGCATGTGATGCAAATCTTGAAGTAAGCTGTCTTATGCTTGCCTGCATGGAACCCAAACTGCAGATGCAGTTTGAAACAAATCATGAGGCGTACGATATGATCGTGGCGCTTAGAGACATGTTCTAGACACAGACTAGGACAGAAAGGTTAAATGTGTCTAAGGCCTTTGTTGAGAGCAAGCTAGCAGAAGGCGCAGCAATAGGACCACACATAATCAAGATGGTTGGTTACACTCAATGGTTGGAGAAGCTGGGCTTCCCACTGGCCAAGAGTTGGCCACTGATTTCATTCTATCATCTCTTCCATCTAGCTATGGGAACTTCATCTCGAACTACCATATGCATGGGATGGAGAAGGGTCTGAATGAACTGTGTGGCATGCTTAAAACAGCAGAGGCTGACATTAAGAAAAGTGCTAGTAGCAGCCATGTGATGGCAATACAGAACAAGCCTCGCTTTAAGAATAAGGGCAATTCTTGGAAGAAGAAGGGCAAAACTGTCTCCAAGCAAAACCTAGCGCCCATGGTTAAATCTGGACCTGCTCCAGATAAAGAGTGCTTTTATTGTCATGAACTTGGTGACTGGAAGAGAAATTGCAAGCAGTACCTAGCTTCGTTGAAGAATGACAGAAGTAAGAGTACTTCCACCTTAGGTACACTTGTTATTAATGATATAGACAACATAGTTCTCGCTGATACAATTATTAATTATTGGGTATTTGATACCAGATCGGTTGCTCATATTTGAAATTCGATGCAGGGACTGATAAGAAGTAGAAGCGTGGAAAGAGGAGCAGTTGATTTCCGCGTGGGCAATAATGCAAGAGTTGTTGCGTTGACTGTCGGGGCGATGCAACTCCACCTCCTGTCAGGATTTATTATAGAGTTGAATAATTGTTATTTTGTTCCTAGTTTAAATTGAAACATTATGTCTCCTTCATGCTTGATGAAGGATGGTTATTCATTTTCGAGTGAAAACAATGGTTGTGTGATCTCTAAGAATAATATGTTTATGGCTTTTGCACCCATTGTGAATGGATTGTTTGTTTTAAATCTTGATGATTTACATGTCTATAACATAAGTTCTACAAGGCCTCAGCCTAATGATTTGAGTCCTACCTACAAGTGGCATTGTCGTTTGGGTCAGATAAGTGAAAAGCGCATGAAGAAGCTCCATTTTGATGGACTTTTAACTTCATTTGATTTTGAGTCATACGAGACATGTGAAGCTTGCTTGCTAGGCAAGATGACCAAGAAACCTTTCACAGGTTTTCCTGAGAGAGCACTAGACTTGTTGGAACACGTACATACCAATGTATGCGGACCAATGAGCATGATAGCTACAGGACGGTTCCAATACTTCATAACTTTTACTAATGATTTTAGTAGATGTGGCTATGTCTACTTGATGAGGCATAAGTCTGAAACCTTTGAAAAGTTCAAGGAATTTCAAAATGAAGTTGAAAATCAGCGTGGCAAGAAAATTAAGGCCTTATGATCCGATCGCGGAGGCGAGTATTTAAGCCACGAGTTTAGTAATCATCTGAAGAGTTGTGGAATTGTTCCACAGCTTACGCCGCCAGGAACACCTCAGAGAAACGGTGTATCCGAGTGATGTAATTGAACCTTGTTGGACATGGTTTGATCAATGATGAGCCAGTCGTACCTACCATTATCATTTTGGGGATACACTCTAGAAACAGCAGGTTTCACACTTAATAGGGTACCATCTAAATCCATAGTTAAAACACCATATGAGATACGGATTGTAAAGACTCCCAGTTTGTCTTTTCTAAAGATTTGGAGATGTGAAGTGTTTGTTAAGTGACTTCAGTCGGACAAGATAACACTCAAGTTGGATAAATGCATTTTCGTGGGATATCTAAAGAAAACTTTAGGATATTATTTCTACAACCGATTAGAGGGTAAAGTGTTTGTTGCTCGGAACAGTGTTTTCCTAGAGAAAGAGTTTCTCAAAGGGGAGAAGAGTGGAAAGACAGTGCATCTTGAAGAAGTTCAGGATGAGCCAATTGGGCAAGAATCAACGAGTGATGCTAACGTAGCAGAACAAGTTGAGATACCCATGGCAAGAGAAGCACCACCACAACCACGAAGGTCGGCAAGGCTCCGCAAAATATGGGAAATATTATTGTTGGACAATGATGAGCCTGCGACATATGCAGAAGCAATGATGGCCCCAGACTCCGAAAAATGACAAAGTGCCATGCAATCCGAAATAGAGTTCATGGGAGACAATCAAGTTTGGAACTTGGTTGACCTGCCTGATGGTGTGAAAGCCATAGAGTGCAAGTGGATCTAGAAGAAGAAGAGAGATATGGATGGAAATGTCCATATCTACAAAGCTCGACTTGTCGCAAAAGGTTTTCGACAAGTTCAAGGAGTTGACTACGACGAGACCTTCTTGCCCGTAGTGATGCTTAAATCAATTCGGATTATTCTATCTATAGCTGCATATTTCGATTATGAGATATGGCAGATGGATGTCAAGACAGCTTTTCTAAATGGAAATCTAACTGAGGACGTGTATATGATGCAGCCCAAAGTTTTGTCAATCCGAACAATGCTAGAAAGGTATGCAAACTTCAAAAATCCATTTATGGATTGAAGCAAGCATCCAGGAGTTGGAACAATCGTTTTGATGAAGTGGTCAAAGGGTTTGACTTCATTAAGAATGGAGAAGAGGCTTGTGTCTACAAGAAGGTTAGTGGGAGCTCTATAGTATTTCTAATCTTATATGTGGATGATCTATTACTGATTGGAAACAGTATTCCTATGCTTGAGTCTGTCAAGACCTCATTGAAAAATAGTTTTTCGATGAAGGACTTAGGGGAAGCAGCATATATTCTGGGTATCAAAATCTATAGAAATTGATCCAGAAGGCTTATAGGATTAAGCCAAGATACTTACATTGACAAAGTGTTGAAATGGTTCAACATGGAAGAGGCAAAGAAAGGGTTCTTATCTATGTCACATGGCATACACCTTAGCAAGACTCAGTGTCCTTCGACAACTGATAAGCGGGATTGAATGAGTAGAGAGCCATATACTTTGATATCGGATCTATCATGTATGCAATGATAAGTACTCGTCCAAATGTTTCATATGCGCTAAGTATGACAAGCAGACATCAGTCTGATCCAGGTGAGAGTCACTGAACGGTGGTGAAAAACATTCTTAAGTACTTAAGAAGCACTAAAGATATGTTCCTCATCTATGGAGGTGAGGAGGAGCTCGTTGTAACAGGTTACACCGATGCTAGTTTCCAAACAACAAAGACAATTCAAAGTCACAATCAGGATTTGTGTTTACGATAAATGGTGGTGCTGTTAGCTGGAAGAGTTCCAAGCAGGAGACGATGGCTAATTCTACGACAGAAGCCGAGTACATCACGACTTAAGAAGCCACGAAGGAGAGTGTTTGGATAAGAAATTTCCTTATTGAACTTGGTGCATTCCCGAATGCGTCCAGCCCATTGAATCTCTACTGTGATAACAATGGGGCTATTGCGCAAGCAAAGGAGCCAAGGAATCACCAGAAGAACAAACACATAATGCAACGATTTCATCTCATTCGAGACTTTATTAACCAAGGTGAGATCAACATATGCAAAATACACACAAAATTAAATATTTCTAATCCTTTGACAAAGCCTCTCCCGTAGTCTAAGCATGATACGCACATAAGAGCTATGGGTATTAGATATCTTCTAAATTGACTCTAGTGCAAGTGAGAGATTGTTGGAGGTATGTGGTATGCCCTACAAGCAATCATAAGGATGATGATATTCCATTGTATCCATGATTTATATTGTGTTCCTTGAATATCCGTTAAAGGCTACTTGAATTGATTTACAATTATGTGAATTGTGAGTGAAACTCTTTACTTGTATGGTTATTCTAAAAGTTATCCCTAGTTGGAGTTCGTGTGAGGACACACACATGAATATTAGACTAGCACATGTATTAGTTGATGACTATGTTTCACAAGTCATGGACATGGAGATGTCAAACTAATAATGTGGGCACGTGTAGAGACATGTGCAAGGACTGACCCAACGCGTGTTACATAGTTCTCTCTTTACACAACGTGTACGCTTTGTCCTTAGACCTGAGATTGTCGCATGTACTCAAGATATGGATCAACTTACTTAGGGGCTAACAAATGCTACACCGTAACTGGGTAGTTATAAAGGTAGCTTTCAGGTTTGTCAAGAAGCATGCTATGAGGCATGGTCAGTCAAGATGGAATTTGCCCCTCTCTACTTGAGATATCTCTGGGTCCCTCGAGTGATCGGATCCAAAAATGCATGGCCATGCTACGTGAGGTTAAGAGTTAACCTAGAGAGGGATTTCGAATAACAGGATCGAGAAAGAGAGGTCGGCTTGGAGCTAGACCAAACATCATGAGGTAAAGGGAATAGCATGTACGTGATGTTGTGATGGTTCATCTGATTTGATCTTTGTGTGTGTATAGGAGTTGGCACGTCTTGCTAGAGGCCGCTACCAACTATTGGCCGAGTAGGAGTACTTGCGCCATGTCTATACGTATACGAACCTATAGGGTCACACACTTAAGGGGCCAGAAGCCCAATGAGGATATGATCCGAATTGGAACAGGTTTAGGAGTACTAATGGGCCTCAGACCTAGAGGCCCATCAGGAACCCCTATATATTGAGGGGTGAGGGCGGCTTAGGGTTTGATCCCTTTTTGCATGAGCAGCAGCCACGCCTCCCATGCCCTCACCTTGTTGCACTCGTGGACCTAGCAGTCTGGCTTGCGATGCTTCCTCCCCGCACGTGTGGATACCTTGGAGGTGTTACATCTGCAGCACTTGGACGAGCCACCGCACGAGAGGTTGACGAGCCGACGAGGAGCCTGATGAGCCAATGAGGAGCTTGACGAGCCGTCACACGAGGAGGACATCGCTGCACGTGGACGAGCTGTTGGACGTGCTACCCCGACGCGGTGATCGAGTACACTACCCCGACGCGCTTCATCAACTTCCAGATCTGTGCATGTAGTAGTAATCCCGTGATCTATAACAGCAGTATTCCTGGTTTATGATGTAGAATTTTTTTTTGCGCTAGCGTAGACTACCTAGTAACCCTTCACATATCACTCTCTTGGCCCTTCACATGCTGGGGGCTCAACATGATTGGTTCACTCCCCACGGTGCCTAGAGGATTCAACCGAGTACTGGTGGCAATTGACAAGTTTACCAAGTGGATCGAGGTGAAGCCAGTAACCTACCCAAAGGCAGATAGAGTACTCAACTTCCTCGATGAAATTATCCACTGCTACGGCTCCAATTCAATAATCATGAGTTCTAGGAATAATGCGAGAACAGTGGGATCAATATCCGGTATGTCTCTGTCACTCACCCGCGGGCCAATGGCCAGGTTGAGCAGGCCAATGGGATGGTACAGGAAGCTCTCAAGAAAAGGCTCACGATATCGAAAACATAAAAGCAGGCAAGTGGCTCAAGGAACTACCCAATGTCCTCTGGGGGCTCTGTACCCAGCCATGCAAGACTACAGTGCAATCACCCTACTTCTTGGTCTATGGATCCGAAGCTATCCTTCCTGCCAACATCATGTGAAAATCTCCAACAGTCGAGCAGTACGAGAAGAGCGCAGTAGAAGAAACAGGACGTTTAGACTTAGACAGCCTCGAACAAGCTTGTTGTGCAGCACTCGTCCAGTCTGCAAGGTACCTTAAAGGAATCCATCGCCATCATGATCGTAATGTCAAAGAACGTTCGTTCAATATAGGTGATATGGTCCTCAAGCGTATCCAAGATACCAAGGGGCTACACAAGCTAAACTCACCATGGGAGGGACCGTTCATTATCTCCAAGGTCACTGGACCTAGGTCATATAGGCTCCAACATCTCTCTGGTGAAGACATCAACAACTCATGGAACATCGAGCAACTCTATCAATTTTATCCCTAAATTTTCATTTACATATTCATGTACATTGGCCATCGGCCCTAGTCGTAGAATTACAATTCAATAAAGCAGACATATTTTTTGTCATAATTCGACTACTTATTTCTGCCTAATTACAGTTTGTAGAAGCAAGTTCGTAGAGCTATTCAGCTCCCTGGGCAAAATTGCCCAAATCGCAGCTTGTAATAACAAGTTTGTACAACTACAGCAAAGCTCCTTGGGCAAAATTGCCCAAATGCAGCTTATAATAACAAGTCTACAAAATTTTAATGAGTTATTCAGCTCACTGGACAAAATTGTCCAATCTCGGCTTGCAAAAGCATGTCTGCAGTAAACTTCATGAGTTAGTTAATTCATTGGACAAATCTGTTCCTTAGCGGCTTGCAGAAAAGAAGCCATCAGTACCTCAGGAGTTAACTAAACTACCTGAGATAGTATCTACCAGACAAGTCTGTCTAGTCGCGGCTTGCAGTAACAAGTTTGCAGTTCCATGCTTTTCAAGAATGCAACATCAATACAACTCAGAGAGGTTGAAAAGATAGGCTCTAGTCAAAAGAAACTCTGAAGAGACTACTCGCCCAAAGGTCTACCTACAAGATAGCCTGAGTACTCGTGACCCACAAAAGGAGAATGTGATCTCAAAGGACTCTACAATATGCATCTGATGAGGCTCACAAAGAGAAGTGTTGTGCGCAGACACTCACATCTACCATACGAGCAAATATTAGGGAAGATCGTGGGATACACTAAAAACAACAAGTTGAAAGCAACAAAGATTGCAACAAGACTTACGAACATTTACATTTCAAAGCATTCATATTATGTTTACAATAACTAACTAATGTTTTCCTTTGATACATAACTACTCAAGGACTAGACGATTGGCTACTTCTTCCGCAATGGGGTCCATATCTTGCAAGTACTGCTGAAAAAGTTCGTCCGAGCAATCCTCCGCTATACCCTCCGCAACAGGAGTCAGATTAGCTTGAGGATAGAAAAATTTGATAAAACTCAGTAGTTACTTGGATACGGACTTTGCCATCTTCTAAATATAGCTGATGAACTTCGTTGGCACGTCCTTGAGTACTTCGAACAACGGGCGGGAATTTACACCCTCAACTGGAGGCTCCACCATATCCGCTATTGGCTGGGCTGCTTCATATATTTCCTTTAGAGCAAGTTTTGCAGCTTCCAGCTCAGCTTCGCGCTCCTAGATGGTCTTCATGGCATTGACCAAGTCGACTTCACCATCTTTGCGCATTTTCTTCTCTTTCTCCAGGTGATCCTCTAGATTTTCATATTTTAGTACCAGCTTATCATGCTGATCAGTTATGTGGTACTACGCATTCTTCCAATCGTTGACTTGTCCCTGGAGATCTTCTTTTTAACTTTTCAAGTGCTGCACAAATAATACACAAAGAGGATCAGTATTATAAACAGAATCAGTACTTATCCAACAAGGAGAGCATTTACCTTTGATTTGCTGGTTCAATGACTTATTCTGCCCCTTGAGACGGTCTTTCTCCTCCTCAAGCTGCTGGATGCGGTTATGATACTCAGCAGCAACTCCATCATACTTCATCAACAATCGGGAGGAGTACTCCCTCTCCTTGGCAACATCTTTTTCAAGGGCATCAGCACGGAGTATTGTGTCCCCAAAGCCTTGAAGCATCTGAGACTTGCGGCGGGAGCATTTGATGACATCCTACGCCACACAATAAATACTCGTATCAAGGCATGGGTACTAATTACAAGTTATGGAAGAAGCCGAATCAAGCATACCTCTGCGTAAGCAGCGATATGACGGCGCATCTCCATCATTCTAGCTACTATGTCCACATTCAGCAAAGGGTCATCGATCAATTCGATATCTTCAAGACTAATTTCTCCAACCACCAGTGGATCCGCGTGAGCTTCAAAATCCATTGTACTCAGTGGAACCATGGCAAGACTTGTCGACAGACCCGACTCGGAAGACGCGTCGGCAACCATAACTTCCAACACTGTCGCCGCTTCAATTTCCACCTCTAGCTCGAGGGCTACGAGTGTAGCCATGGTGCTATAGGTAGTCGTTGCCACTTCTTCAGGTACTTGTCACTCGGGGGCTGGCACTACAATGTTAGTCAAAGATGATATGACATCTTGCATCAACTCTACTACAAGAGACACAAAAACTGAATTGCTTGTCGTCACAAGGTGTTATTTTGGCTACAGACTTGCTTAGACTGGGAAAACATCCTGGACCGAGTGGCTACTGCCATCAGTCACGGGCCTTAAGCTAGACCCTCCAAGATCCACATTAGAGGATTTCCTGCATAAGGCAAATTTTTGGAGACACAACAAGTCGATCATGAGTTACAATTAGTACTCAAAGGAGAAGCAAGACATACCTCGTAGATCTCTTCAACTTCAAAGAGGGTTCCCCTGTCAGGCATAGTGGCTTGATGGTCGGAGATGGCTTCTTTGGCACGGCTTGAATGGTCGCAGCACGATCATCACTAGCCTTAGCCACCACCTCTGTTCTTCGAGTAGTTCTTGTGCCGGCAAAGTCCACCTCAACAACAGGAGGTTCTGGATCATCTTCAATTTTGATCACCTCCTTGATGACTGGCAATCTGTTTTGCACAGCCAGAGCAGTCGCCTTTTTAGCATCCATCACTGGCTCGAGTACCTGCAAACCACCAATGTCGTCTTGAGTAGACATGGTGGTGATATTGGAATCGCCTACCGGGAGTACACCATCCTCAGGATCTTATCCTTCCTCATAAGTGATTACCACGGGAGGCACATCTTCTGTGGTGACGGACTTCTTCATGACCCGTTTTTCAATAATGGACCGCTTCTTCTTTGGTGGCAGAGGAATTGCAGCTTCATGCTACTCATCAGCTGCGCGCTTCTTCGATTCAGAGGATGACCCAGCCTTAGCAGATGGCTAAGCCTTGCCTTCAAAGTCCTTTGCAGCATCAGCACTAGATCTGCTGGAGGTCTTGAGTACTTCCTCCTCATCATCATCACTCTCAGCGCTCTTCACCATATGCACGCAAGGAGCAGCTTCACAAATATCTTCCAATCTAGGAGGAGGAGGAGGAGCAGAGAAGTACAAGCTGACATCTTCTTGCAAAGAAAAGATAAGTTAGCAGAGAGGAAAAACTCCAAATAAGTACTCAGGGGCTATGGCCATGGGTACTTACAGGCTTTGGCGGGTTGACGGCACTGAATTCTCGCACAATGGTGGGGCTATCGCCCACATTTTTGAACATCCGCCTCAATCTCACCATAATTTCCTCTATACTGAGCTCTAGATGGGTCATTGACACCAGTGTACTCATAGCCCCAGTGGCATCGCTACTGTAAGGGCTGAATTTGCCGCTTCATAAAGCTGAAGGCTACTCCCACTCTAGTGAGCGCTTTTTGCTTCAGTTTGGGTATTCTATCAAGGAGTTCGGGTAGTTGAAGGCAATCCTCATGAATTGGCTCATCCAGCCACCGGTTATTCCAGGTGGGACGATGTCTTGTCAGCTTGGGTAGTTTGGGATCGTGGTTGCCAATATAGCACCACTTCTCCTTCTACCTGTCATTTGAATCTATCAGTTCGTAATCAACGTACAGGCTATTGAACTTCTCCTGCATCTAGATACTGGCACCTCCAACTACTTGGGTATGCTCCCTCTTCGGTTGCAGCTTCACACGGAAAATTTTCCAAAATAGTTGGAAGTGGGGCCTGATCCCCAAGAATGCTTCACAGAACTGCACAAAAATAGCAGTGTGCAGAATTCCGTTGGGGTTCAGATGAACCAGCTCCAACTTATAATACTCCAGCAGACTGCGCTCGATGAAGTGAGCGAAGATTACCGTTTCATCAGGATATTCCTCCAATAGCCACGGGTTGCCGTAGGCGAATCTCCAATTAATGAAGTCATGATCTTGGAGCAAATTGGTGGCCACAAGCACCTTGATCTCCTGCTCTTTCAAGGTTGACCGCTTCCAAGCGCAAGCAGGAGTTGGCAGCACAATCTTGTCAGTCTTCCCATACTTGGGCGCAGCCAACTGCGTCTCCTTCTTCTTGTCATACTTTTTCTTCTTTTCCTCCATGGCAGGCTTGACAGCAGCAGCTTTTCTCCCCATCCTTGATGTCATGAGTTTCTTCTGTCGCATAAGCTTGGGGCTGAGTGGTGGAGGCGGCGGCGCTAGCGCTCAGAGATCAGGTAGCAACGGCGCTGG
Source organism: Setaria viridis (assembly GCF_005286985.2). NCBI lineage: Eukaryota > Viridiplantae > Streptophyta > Magnoliopsida > Poales > Poaceae > Setaria > Setaria viridis. The sequence goes on from NC_048268.2 coordinate 12,909,443, forward strand.
ACCTAAAGTGTGGGAGTTGGAAAGGCAGATGGTAAAGGTAAAATGGAAGGGATGATTTCCTCCGTTATTTATAACTGCAACGTAGTAACAGCAGCGCGAATAAAGGGGTTTTTTGTTTAACGGATCACCTGGATTTTGAGCACCTGATTGGCAGTTACCTCTATTTTCGGAGGAGATGGTCACGTTGACCAGAGATTGACCCTTATATCCACCAAACTAGTCGGATAAAGGCTCAGGGGCTGTGTACCAGGTGCCCATCGGTAAAAAAGTTTTTCTTTAGGTTTTGAAGGGAAAGTTATGCAAATTACAGATTGACCTTCAGCCTGATTCTTCAATTGAACCTAAGGCTTGGGGACTACTCCATATGGAGTGCAACTTTCGTCGCACGTCCATATAAAATTCAAGATTAAAGGATACAAGATTGAGTTAAATGAGACTTGAGCACATTCTAGCCGCATGGCAGTTTTTTTGGTACCTTTGAAGATTCAACCAGATGAAGTACTCAAAGAGCACCAAAACTAGTCGGTGAGGTCTACAAAAGTACTTAAAACTGCTACATTTGACTAAAACGTACTCGGAGGCTTGTCATACATACATCTATGGGTCCAGAAGGTTTGGACAGTCTTAAATATAGGGCTGGAAACCGATACGTATCTGACATGAAGACTATGGCGCAGGACGGCGTAGTTTACGTGGAAAGATAGGAACTAGTCGAGGACTAGGAAAAGTACTCGTGATAATACGAATAAGAGTCGTGTAGTCGAATCCGACTATTATTGTTGTAACCAACCGACCTGTAACCTTACCCCCAGCAATATAAGGTGAGGTAGAGACCCCCACCAAAGCAATTCAATCCAACCAACACACAGGCGTAGGGTAATACGCAATCTAGCGGTTCGAACCTGTCTAAATCGTGTGTCTGCGTTCGAATTCGAGTTCCTGATCTTAACGACGAGCCCCACTAACCAAAACACTACCTCGAGCACCCTCTCGGTAGGTTGCTTGATTTAAACATCGATAGTGTGGCCGCTCGGGCTCGGCACAGGGGCGCCTGGCCGGGGGCTCCCCACGGAGGGTGCGGCCACCCCACCCTGATTGAGGGTTGCGGCCTACAGGCGGCAGGTGCGGCTGTGCGCAGGCTACGACCCAACGGCAGGCGGTGGATCCAGCCTCCACAGCACAAGGGCAGCCAGCAACGGCTGATGCAGCCCTGATGGCACATGTGACCCTCACGGCGCGCACTCCTCTAGCAGCGACCGGTGCCTTGGCAACCCACGACGCGCAGCGTGGTTTGGCTACCGGGATGCAGCACATGCTGGGCATCCTGATTTTTTTATATTTTTTAATTTATCGAGCAGGCCATGAACCGCCCATGCAAATCACTATTTTTAGCTTAAAAATGTAGGGCGGATGGTCCAGCCGCATGTGGAAATACGATTCTATCCAGTGCTATGAACTATTTTTCAAAAATGTTGGCTGGACAGACCTGTCTGATTAGCCTCGTGTATACCTGCGAAACTACTATTTTTCTATAATGTTAGCTGGACAGACTTTATATAATTAGCCTCATGTATACGCACGAAACTAGACCTGCCTTGTGAATGTGATGCGTGACATGCACACTTCCGCGTGTGTCCCTATAGCATGTATCCCCGTCAAATCAAAATCTTTCCCCATTTTTACTAAAAATCAATCAACTTCCTTTATGCAGGCTACCTAAAGGGAAACATATTGTTGCCATTTTTTGGCATGCAGCATGAGAATATAAGCAAGACAGTTCGTTTCACGAGCTGAGCATCGGAGGTCAGTGCTTTGGATATTTGCGGAGAAGTAATAATCGAAAGTTTTTTATTTTTTATTCTCTCTTCCTTTATAATAAAATTTTCTATTATTTTGTATTCTCTCTTCTTTTACAATGGTGCTCAGCGTTTATGCTAAGAATATTGTTAAACCTTGGTTGTGTCTCACGCTTTTCCCACACCTACTTGCACATACCTCCATTTTGCAAAGCAACGGCATGAAATGTGCTCGATATATCAACGGGACGACACATGGGGTTAGTGACGAAAATTCGCTCACGACTCTCTCCCGCACTCGCCCTCGACCTCGGCGGTGCTCCTGGCGTTTTTTTATTAAAGACCATGTAATATATTTAAAGAAACAGCAGTTTTACTAAAAGGTCCTCGAGGAAGACCGAAATACAAACCAGCCTCAAACGCCCAGATGGACACGAACACACACGCGTCGCCGAGGCTGACCCAAGAGGGCCACACGTCCAGGCTGCAGGTCGTCGTCGCCACCGTCGAGGAGCACACTGGCGAGGGCCACCAGAGATGCCAGCGTCACAAAGGACCCATGAAGGCGCTTGGGACTGGTGCGTGAGGTTTTGGTTGGGTGAAAAGGACGATGTTGAAGAGCATTGCCGGCGACCGAAAGGTGAAGATGAATACTAGAAGACATCCTCTTCAGAGCCGATGATGACGAGCAGCTCAACCAGGAAAGAAAACATGCAAGAGGCAAGCACAAGAGGAGCTCAGCGCTGCAACGGAACGGGCGGAGGCGAGGGTGGAGGGGGTGGAGATGGACACCTCCCCGCAGATCCGGCGAAGCCTAAGCAACAGGACTCAGATCCGCAAGATGGAGAACCAAATTCAAGGGTAGACTCGCCGGAACAGGAGGCAGGGACGGAGGGGAGCGGGAGCAAATCCAAGCGGGAGTGGGGGAGGGGGGTTTGAAGGAGGGAGAGGGATCTGCTCTGGTGAAGGAGAGGGAGGGATTATTTTATTCGGGCTCACCTTGATGCTGCTGCAGCCGACGGCCACCTCGACGACAAGGACGGCGACGAAGATGCCAGCCATGGCAGCCAAAGAGAAGGAGCTGCCGAACGTCCATCCGAACACAAGCATCAGAATACAAACCTAACTTACACGAAAAGAGAGGGGGCGGCCCACCTCCCTCTCACCGCCGGTGAGACCGGCGGAGGAAGAGAGGAACGGGGTCGGAAGCGGCGAGAAACAGGAGCGCTACAAAAGAGAGGAGAGCGGAGGGGATAAGGATGCCAGATCCAAGGTGTTGGCGGTGATCCTGGCGTTGTCATCCCCGTCGGTTGGTACGCTCACTCCCCATCTCGTTCGTCCTGCGCCCCGTCCAGTTCGTGCTTAGGGTTTCGCGTGTTGCATCGCCTGGCCCTGTGCTAGATCTGCGGTGAAATGAATCGACGTTAAATTTTGGGCTTGGACAAGGCGGAGAAAGTTTTGGCCTAACAGTTTGATGTGCCATCGTTTGGCATTTCTAGGCTATGTATGATCTTTCCAGGGCTCGTGATTTTTTTTCTAAGGGGCAAACCGGGCAACGCCCAGTACATAACACATGCTCTTTACAAGATCTACAGACATTTCAGGCTGATTAAAACACACGGAAGTCCAGCAACCAAAAGACCCAAAATATTGCTACTCCTGTTTAACTGATCTATAAACAACACAATCCACCTGCTGGATCATAACCCAGAGCTGCACGAATCAATCATTCTATTGACATCACACTACCAAACACTTTACACCCATGCATACAGTTGATACCATTACTAAATTATATGAACAATACACATGGAAAATAACATGTGCAAAGGAAATTCAAAACAGCTAACCAAGATGCTAACAATCGTTTCTCCCCTCTTTCTTGAACTTTATGTTTACCATGTCAGCAGAGTAAGCTCACGCATTTCTTCAACTCTACATTCTACAAGAGCAGTAGATACGACTCTTGCCTCAGCTACATCTCAGAGAATCATTAGCCCTCCACATCAGAACCAACCATAACATTTTGGTGATAGCTGCACGCCTATGTTACTATCATGAGACAACCATGTTTTCAATCATCACGAGACATGAGCAAAGACCCATACAGATTATCCCACGGATCCTTTTACATCCAGCCACCGGCTTGGGATAACACTTACTGATCCTACTACCAATGTACTTCAGCTAAATACTACCATTACCTATACTCTCAGGGCCAACTGATCCTGCCATGAAATCTTCCTCTTCCCAGCTCGTCCCGTCGGGCTCCGGGCATCCCAGAATGCAGGAATTCTCACCTCGCTAGGAACGGCAGCGGCATCACCTTCCATCGGGTACCTCCTCACCTTGTCGATGGCAAGAGGCTCCGGGTAACCATGATGATCACCCATTTCCATCTCTTCATAACCCTGAAATGAGACAAACCTGTTCAGATAACAAACTTCAGAGATATTGCAAGAAATGAAATGAGGTTTATCACAAATATTACCGGCTCACAGGCCTCATTGAGGTCAATCACCGGAGACACCCTTGGAGAACCATCTTGTTTCCAGTGCACCGGCTGGCTTCTGCTGGAACTCCCAATGGCTTGAGATGCCGTTGGAGAACCATCTTGTCTCCAGTGCACCGGCTGGCTCCTGCTCGAACTCCCAATTGCTTGAACCGACCGGTGCTGAGCGTCATCAGCCCAAGCAGCAGCAGTCCGAGATGCAGGCCGCATTGCTGGATTCCTCACTCTACACACAATTGTCTGAGATGGGTTTTCAGACATGGATTTGTATCTCTTCCGCAAGAATCTGCAACACCATAAGTTTTCACTAGAAATTAGAAATAATGCCAGACACACACATACACAGAGAGATATAACACAACACACGCGGAGAGATATCACATAACACACAGAGATATCACATAACACACAGACATATCACATAAGACACACATGCACATACACGCACACAGATATAACATAACAAACTAGGGCGAAAATGGTATGATAGGACGATTACTTGACTTCAGCCAGAAGCCTCTGCTTGCTGAGCCTCTCCATGTGCAGCCTCCTCTTCTTTGCTTGGGCTTCCTGAGCAATTCAACATGAGCTAATCATCATCAGATACCACCAAAATTGAGATAATAAACCAACAAAATAGTTAAGTTCTAACGCCTCATTTATGAAGCCCCTTCACACCACTCATAAAAGGCTCAAGCCTCCAATAAAAAGTGAACTGCAAATCACGGAGAAATAACCTAGATGATGCTAACACCGTCAAGCTAAACTCGCAAGCCCAAATCGATCTCAAACGTCGTAACGAACAGATTGAACCAAGGAAGCGCACGAGATCCACAAGGAATACAACAAAACCGCCAAAAAAAAAATCCAACGCACAGGGACAAAACCGCAAAGAAAAAAGGCAGATCGATCGAGCACCGCAAAGCTCACGAGCTGTGAAACCCAGCAGATCAATCGCAGCTCCAACAAATCCCTGAAAACTACAGATCAATCGCAGCTCCAGAATAACCGATCAGAGGCCGGCCGCAAAACCCCCCAAAACCCAGATCAGGCGAAATCAGATCGGCATCGGCACAAGCTGAGAAGGGGGATCCCCGCGGCTTACCTTGACGAGCTCCTGGTAATCCTGGAGGAGGGCTTGGTACCTGAGCCTTGCCCTGTACGCCGCCTCCTCCCCGGAGCCGCGGACCGGGCCGTGCACGCGCGAGAAGTGCGGCGGGCGCGGCGGCGGCGGCGCCCCCGCCGCCGGCTGCGCCAGGACGACCCTGGCCTTCTTGCTGGCCGCCATGGCCTCCTCGCCGGACCGGACTTCAGCCGCTCACCTCAATACCCCAAGAACCGGGCCGCGAGGGAGGAGAGGCGAGGGGAAGGAGAAGGAACCGAAGAGGAAAAGGCGGAGCAGGGGGGAAGGAGGAGGAGATAGGACCGAGGAAGGAGACGACAATATCGAGTAGTAGAAGAAATAAAGGCGGAAGGCGAGGAGGTGGGGGAAGTTTCTTGCGCCTGCCCGCAGGCCGCCTCTCTCTCTCTCTCTCTCTCCTGCCGCGGGCGGCGTGTGACGGGGAGAGCTCCTCTGACCTGACCCATGGGGGGTGAGGTGAGGTGAGGTAGAGGTCGAAAACCCAAAAAGGCCCATGGAAACAGGAGGCCGGGGCGAGTTTGAGGAAGCACGCATGACCGCCCGGCAAGAAACGCCACCGACCGGCTGGATGGATGGAGTTGGAGTTTCAACTCCCTCTCTCTCTCTCTTTCTCTCGTCCTGTTTCTCTCTCCACCCATCCATCATCCTATCAGCAGTGGTGGTGGGAGTAGTAGACAGCAGGGTGGGTGGTAATGGTGGTGTGTGGACGGGAGCAGTGGGGTTGCTCGGCGCGCGCTCCAGGGTCCTGATTCGGTTACCGCTTCCACGCATCTCCCGGGGAGAGAGGGAGGGGGGGAAGCAGGTGGTGGCGTCAATGAGGGGGATGATGGATGGGATGTAGCACGCGGCAAGTGCACCACCGTGCACGCCTGCGCGTCCGCTGTGCGCCCGCCCCCCATTCTCTTTCCGGGAGAGTCGCTCGCGCCGCTGTTTCTCTCTCTAGAAAAGTCACGCTCCATTAGGAAAAAGGAAGGAGACACGGTCATGGTGTCTCTTTCTCTCTCCTCCCGGTGTTCCCTCTCTCCCCTCCACGGATGGAGGCGAGCGAATGGAGTGGTGGGGACTCGGCGATGGGGGCGCAGCCGCGCAGGGATGGGTGTGGTCGAATGGATGATGAGCTGTGCTGTGCAAGTGCTGCTGTGGGGAGGAGAAGGGGACGGTAGGTGGTGGTGGTGGCAGTCCCCTGCCAATTTAAATACTCCCACCACCTCCACGGCACCACCCCCGTTCGCAGCTCGTGAGGTTACCGTTCTGCCCCTACCTGTGCCTGTACCGTCTCGGGAAGGCAGACGGGGACTGGCCTGGAATTCTGTGACGATGGCGATGTGCACGGCAGCACGGCCGGCACGGTGAGGCAGCAAGCCTCTGTACGGCAGAGGCGCAGAGCCAGGAATTATAGCCGATCAAACACGTTCATCAAAATATCATGTGCGCAGGTATCAAGGGCATCAAAATTTAATAAGGGTTAAAGTTTTAACGGGCCTGTTCGCTTCAGTTTATAAGCCGGCTGAAAAGCTGAAACAGCTGATTTGTTGTGAGAGGAAAACACTGTTTGATGGCTGATAAGCCAGCTGAATAAGCTGAAGCGAACAGGCCAAACACTCTCAAATAGAGTACTAAAGTTTAACATATTGGGATGTTTGGATAATGGGTTAAACTTTAACACCTTTGGTGGGAAATGACTCCATTACCCCCTCATTTATGGCCGGCGGAGAGAGAGGGAGGAGAGAGAAGGGGTAACCTGAGAAAAAGTGGAGAGGGGATCACTTTTAACACCTTTAGCAAGTTTTAACACCCTCTCCATGTGTTTATAAAAAATAGGATGTTAAACTTTAACACCCCACTTTTAACACAAGTGTTTGAATAGGAAAGTGTTAAAAGTGGGGTGTTAAACTTTAACACCCCCTTCCCAAACAGAGCCTAAATTTATAAAAAAAATACTAACTTCTATTTTGCTTATAATGCTCTTCATGTCGCTTACAAATTATTTTTTTACGGAAATATTGCTTACAAATTATTGGTAAGTGTATTTGTTTATCTATTATAAAACTAATAGAGATCAAATTAAGAAGTGGACAATTATTTTCTCACGTATTCCCACCGTTCCAAATTTGATTTTTTCTAAAAGTTTGGTCCTGAACTTTACAACAAGGGTCAATTTCGTCCCTCAACTTTTAAATCGGTCAATTTAGTCCCTCAACTTTTATTTTTAGGTCAAACTCATCATTGTACTGATGTGGTGCTTGTACGAGACTAATGTGAAAAGTTCATTTTACCCTTGGCTCCGATAGGTCAAATATGTATATGATCATGCTCCCTAGATACACACATCAATATATTTTTTTAACTAACACAAAATATAGTTTCTAAAAAAAGTATGTACTCATATTTTTTAAAATCGTGCATGTGCTCACACGAATTAAATTTTGATCTGCAAAATGTATGTACTCATATTCTTTCATGATATACACAATTTAATGTATGTACATATACTCTAAAGTTGGCATGTACTTATATATTCGTGGTACTATATACATGCTCCATGTGCGTATTCATAGTCTCGGTAAATATATTATTTGTTGACGGTCGTTAAGTATCAAATATGACCATCAATTTACTCAAGAATAAAGGAGGATTGGCATTTCTTATATTATTTTGAATATAATGTAGTTCCACTTGTCCTTGGAGAATATTTAGTTGCAGGTGAAATAATACAAAAGGATGGAGAAAGCACACTCTATGGATCCAAGAAACATACTTCCAACTAATGGGAGGCTGCCATGATGTGAACCCATTGGGTTGAATCCCGATCTTTCGATGAGAGGGGAGTGGATAACTTGTGGCAGAACCGCCCAACTTAAATTGGCTTAAGTGCGTCTAATTGCTGTCAGATCAACAATTATCCAAAATGCACTTAAAACAGTGTAAGTTCGGTAGTCTATCAAGGGTTCTGTTCACAGAACTCCTTGAAAATCTCCACGCTGTGTTCCATAGCCATACATCAGGATCGCTTCCGCGATGGGATAGCATCAACAAACCTTACATTTTTACATACATACTGAAGGTATGATTTATTACAAACCATAGATAGAAAGAAACTTAAGAGTGCATGTTAAACCATTACTAAGAGTTTAAGATATAAACCAATTCGGGGCAAGTAATTAAACATCTAAGTTTATTCTGGGGTATCATGAGACTCGTAAGATACCCTACTTCTTCGGAGCTTCCTCCTCGGTGGGTCCCTGCTGGGTTTCTGAAAACAACAACATAGGATCCCCTGAGTACGAAGTACTCAATAAGTCTGACCCGTCTAACCAATATAAATACTTTTTGTATAATGTATGATATCTTTATGGTGTATTGGCTGACTCACATTTTGTAAAAAGAGCTTACTATAAGTGAAACCTTAGTTTTATCTTTTACTTCAGTTTGAGTTCGTTACCTGACCAGTCTAGATGACGAAAAATATTTTAGCAACCAGATAGAACTAAGTCATACAACATATTTATTCAAAGCAAACGGTTCCCTTCTCTTTGTTACACAACGATGCTCAAGCAATGATCAAGTGCATTCATATCCGAGAATTGCGACGATCCGAACCGTTTTACATCCTGCAGGAGATACCCGACCACCAGCCATGTACAACTGTCCGGGTTGCACATAACGACCTTTCGATTGGTTGTACCCAACGATCGGAAATATGACTACTCGAACCCAGGGATGCACACCCACATGGGACCCCGCGTAGATCTCCAATGTGAGTTTCAGGCTATGCCCCTACCCTTCCACTGCACGCCAAGCACGGATACGAAATATTTCCGATCAGAGAGCCAACTAACCTACCGGGCTTGCTGGTTTCCATATGGCAGTAAGCAACCAGGTAATATCACTTGATCATTGGTTAAAACAACGATCGGTCCTTAATCAAATTAACCGAGTAGACGGAACTACGGAACTCAAGACTCCTTTCTTGATTTCATCCAAGCTTCCGTCCACTATCTTCCAAAACAGGTCATTTCCTTGGTATACATGTGTATGACAATGTTACCTTAGGTTGCTGAGTACCATAGGTACTCAGAAAGGATAAAGGTAGCGCGACTATGCTTTACTAAGCATGGGATACTTACTAATTATTGCACAAGTGGCAAAGATGTCCTTAATAACAAGGTTGGATTATGCACAAAAGTAAGTTTTCAATCAACTCCTAGACTTAATGCATTCATAAAGAAAATAACCAATAGTTGGACACAGGAAATAATAACTCCAAAAGTAGATAGGCTTAAATGCACCGGCGCTTGCCTTGATCTGTAAAAATGTTAGCATTGTCCGACGGTCCGACTTCACAGGGGATCAACTCAACAATCTCCTCAAACTCCGAAGGTTCTTTAGAAATTTCCAGAATTGCTGCTTCCGGAGCTTCAGTGCCTACGATAAAGTGCATGCATGAGTCAGAAATGCAACTTTTTAAGCACGGACTATACAACTTCCTTCATGATAAAGTTGCAAGCCAACAATGACTTAGACAACTTAATTTCAGGATAAGGTTGCAAGCCAACAAAACTCTACCCATAATGACTAACCCACCATTTAAACCTCCTTTATTAAACCCATTTTAGGCTTTTATTTTTATTTTTGAAAAGCTTTTGAATTAATTTCTAATGTAAAAGAAAATGCAAGACTAATAAAAACATTATTTAGAATTTTATTTATTTATAAAGCTTAAGCATTTTCTTAAATATTTTAAGGAAAAGCATTAAATAAATACTTAACTTTTATCTTTTATTTAAAAACGTAAGCCTTTTGTTTTTATTTTTGAAAATTATCATAAATATTTTCTAACCTTAAACTCCTAATTACTATAGATTATGGTTAATTTGTAATTAGAAAAGCATTAGTTCATATTTTATGTATTTTGGAATTATTAAGTATTTATATAATACCTTTAATTAAAGGCACTAAATAAATCCCCAAAATGTTACTATAAACAAATAAGTTTTAACAATTTTAATGTGCAAAGGAGATAAAACAAACTTATTAAATTTTATTTCACTACTTTTGATACTTCTACGAATTTTGGTGAATTAAAATGTGCAGCAGTTATTTAAATTTATTTTAAAACCGAAAATTCCTCACCCTTATCCGAAAACCCCCCTGGAAATCTTTCCTACCAGCCCTCCCCTACCCAATCTCACAGACACGTGGGGCCAGCCGGCCAGGCCTCCCTGCCCGACGCCAAAGCAGGGAGTCGGGGCGGGCAAGGCCGGCGGCAGCCTTGCCGGCGTCGGGGCTAGGCCGGGGAGCACCCCCAAGCCTAGGCGCACCCGTGGACGGCACTAGCCCAACCAGAGGCGGCCTGAGCCAGGCCTTCCACGGGCGGCGGCGGCCATGGCCTCGGCCGGCCGGCGCAAGGCTCGACGACGGCACTAGAACGGCCGGTGGAGGCGCCCTATAGCTTCTACACGACCTAAGTAGCCCCTTGACCCGAGCACAAGACCAGAGGAGGGGCGGCGCGGGGAACTCACCGGAGGAGCAGTGGTGGCGGCGGACGGACAGTAGATTCGGCGGTTGTGTGCTCGCCGGCAGGGAGCTGGTGAACGGAGCGGTGTGGGGCGTTGAGGAGGAGCTGGCGGAGCTTTGGGCGGATGGAATTGCAGAGAGGAGTGACGGCGCGGTGGAATCAGCCGGCGGCGGTGCTGCTCGTTTGAGCTCCTACTTGTGATGGTGGTGAAAATGGAGGCAGGGCAAATCGGATGAGTGTGGGAGCGGTACAAATACAAGTTTTCACCGCGTGCATGAAGGCCACATCGACGAGCTGCAGGCGTGCTTGGCGCGGTTATGGTTGTCGCGTTGGCCGGCGGGCAGAGGTGCCGGCGGCGGCACGGCTCTGTTTCCTGTTCGCCCCCTCCCTTCTTTCTTCTTTCTCTTCTCCGAAATTCAGACCTCCACATTGACCAATTTCAAATCCAAATATCCAAATGTTCCTTAAGCAAACTTGTAGATTAATCCAAGAACTTTATTTGATAGATTGGCCTCTACCCGAGATGAGCATCCTAACACCGAGATTTTGAAGCTCAAAGTTCGGCCACAAATTTCCTGTAGCCGAATCCTTTCAATTCAGTTTCATCAGGTATGGTGCAAGGCCATTTATATTTCTTTGAGCTTGATTTAACTTAGGCAAACTTGTTCCATGCAGCTTGACCCTCACCCATCCTTGTTCTACAACTAACAATGATTCCATTTTGCACAAGAACCATATAACTTTTACACTGGATTTTTCTGAAATTGGCTTCAAACATTGCTAATCAATGTTGTTTTCAGACAGGATTATCTCAGTGAGAAGGCTGAAATCTGCTTATTTGCTGATTTTGGGCTTCACTTTAAATTTGAACCTTCCACTTTCTCTGGCCAACAACTTTTCATTTTCCTTCTCTATAGTCCATATTTCACTAATGTCCAAAAACATCTGCTCACTTACAAGAACAATTCTCCAGAAATTAGCTCCAAAGTTGTGTACTCAATATTATTTTCAGATTTGCTCATTTTCGGACGATGCATAGTAACTTCATCGATTCCATTTTTGATTGTATTTCTGAGAGGTTTATGACTTGAATTAGACCCCAAGCTTCACTCTCTTGAGTTCTAAATACTCTCAAGTCTCAATTTCATATTTTTGCCAAATTTATCCAAATTTGAAACTCCAAATTGCAAATTTGGTCGAATTCGGCTCAAATTTGACTTTGGCTCAAATTACCTTCCTTTAATCCAAACGTCACCATTAGCTTCTTAATGTCACACTTAAGTTGTCATTAACACTGGGTGTTATAGGCTCTCCCCCTTAAAAGAATCTCGTCCCGAGATTCCAAGTGTTGAAGCCTCGGCTGATGAGTGGAAAGGAAACTGCGTCATACCAACATCTTTCATTATTCTTCATGAAGAGATTTGGGGTGGTTGTTTATCAACATCTGTTTATCTGATTTTAGCAGTCTCAAACAATTCAGGGTATTTGGATTTCAACTGCTCTGCCTGTTCCCAAGTGGCCTCATTTGGAGTGTGATTTTTCCATTACACTTTGTAAAATTTGATACTCTTAGTTCAAGTATCTCTGGTCTTCTGATCCATAATTTTTATGGGCCTTTCTTCATAAGTTAGATCTGGTTCTAGTTGCACTTCCTGATCTTCCAATATTTCTCCTTCTGGGACCCGCAAGCATTTCTTGAGTTGAGATACATGAAATACGTCATGTATTGAGGCAAGTTGATCTGGTAATGAAAGTTTATATGCAACTGGACCTTTTCGTTCCAGAATTTCATAAGGACCAATATATCTCAGAGCTAATTTTCCTTTAACTCCAAATCGTTGTACTCCTTTCATCGGAGATACTTTGAGATATACAAAGTCTCCAACACAAAACTCCAAAGATCTTCTTCTTTTATCCGAATAACTTTTTTGTCGGGACTGAGCTATTTCAAGATTCTTACGAATTTTCCAAACTTTTTCCTCATCTTCAATGACTAGATCTGGTCCCAAATGTGCTCTTTCTCCTGGTTCCGACCAATTTAAAGGTGTTCTACACTTGTGGCCATATAATGCTTCATAGGGTGCCATTTGTATACTAGCTTGGTAACTATTGTTGTAGGAGAATTCTGCTAGAGACAAACATTCATCCTATTTCTTCGAGAAGGTAAGAGCACATGCTCGAAGCATATCTTCTAAGATTTTGTTTACCCTTTCTGTCTGACCATCAGTCTGTGGATGGTAAGCGGAGCTCCTAATAAGGGTAGTCCCCATTGTTTCATGCAATTGTTTCCAAAATCTAGAGACAAATTGGGAACCTCGATCAGAGACAATTGTCTTGGGTACTCCATGTAAACATACTACTTGAGACATATAGAGTTCCACATAAGCTGGCATACGGTAAGTGGTCTTGAAAGGAATAAAATGAGCCGACTTAGTGAGTCGTTCAAAAATAACCCATATGGAATCATACCCCTTTGAGGTAGTAGGCAATTCTACTATAAAATCCATGGAAATGTCTTCCCACTTGCATTTAGGAATAGTTAAGGGTTGCAATAAGCCAGCTGATTTCTGATGTGTGGCTTTCACCCTTTGGCATGTATCACATTCAGATACATACTTGGCTATTTCCCTCTTCATTCTTGTCCACCAAAATTGTTGCTTCAGGTCTTGATACGTCTTAGTACTTCCAGGGTGGATAGAGAATCTTGACAAATGAGCTTCATCTAGGATCTTCTCCCTCAAGCCCATCTTCTTGGGTACTACTATTCGGTTCTTGAAATAGAGCACACCTTTTTCATCCTGGGTAAAACAAGTAACATCACCTTGACTTACTCGCTCCCGAAGTATTCTCATTCCTTTGTCCTTCTTCTGGGCTTGTTCTATCTCTTCCTTTAAGGTATCGTACAAGATAAGATTATGCAGGGTACCTTGCATTACCATTCTCAAATTCAGATCTTCTAATTCTTCACACAATGTCTTAACATTTGGTTGAATCGTAATGCAGTGACATTGAGCTTTTCTGCTCAGGGCATCAGCTACTACATTAGCTTTACCCGGATGATAGTGAATTTCCAGCTTGTAGTCTTTGATCAGTTCCAACCATCTCCTCTGCCTCATATTCAGATCCGACTGGGTAAATATGTACTTCAAACTCTTGTGATCAGTAAAAATATGACAATCACTACCCAAAAGATAATGTCTCCATATTTTCAATGCATGAACCACGACAGCCAGTTCTAAATCATGGGTAGGATAATGCTCTTCATGATGCCTCAATTGTTGTGAAGCATAAGCAATGACTTTTCTTTCTTGCATAAGAACACATCCTAGCCCAGTTCCTGAGGCATCACAATAAATATCAAAGGGTTTCTCTAAATTGGGTTGGGCTAACATTGGTACTGTGGTTAATAGCTTTTTCAGCAATTGGAAGGATTCTTCACATTCAGAAGTCCATTCAAATTTCTTTTCTTTCTTTAGCAACTCGGTGATTGTCTTAGAGATCTTGGAGAAGTTCGGAATAAACCTTCGGTAATATCCGGCCATTCCAAGAAAACTTCTTACTTCATGAACAGTTGTTGGCGATTTCCAATCCAATATGTCCTTGACCTTTCCAGGATCCACTTCAATTTTCTTTTTCGGACAAAACATGCCCAAGGAATGGAACCTTCTTTTGCCAAAACTCACACTTACTAAACTTGGCATATAGTCGGTGCTCCCGGAGTCTATCCAAGACAACACGCAGATGCCACGCATGTTCTTCCTCACTTTTTGAAAATACTAGGATATCATCAATAAAGACTACCACAAATTTATCCAGTTCTGGCATGAATACAGAGTTCATGACATACATGAAGTGGGCTGGGGCATTTGTTAAACCGAAGGACATGACCAAGTATTCATATAACCCATACCTAGTTGAGAATGTTGTTTTAGGTATGTCCTCAGGTTTGATCTTAATCTGATGATATCCAGACCGAAGGTCAATCTTAGAAAAGACCTTGGCTCCAGCCAATTGGTCAAATAACAAATCAATCCGTGGTAACGGATACTTGTTCTTAACAGTTACAGCATTCAAAGGACGGTAGTCTACACACAGTCTTGGAGTATTATCTTTCTTCTTGACAAAAAGTGCCGCGCAGCCCCAGGGTGAAGTACTCGGCCGAATAAAACCCTTATCCAACAATTCTTGCAATTGAGCTTTCAATTCTGCTAGTTCTTTAGGTGGCATCCGGTATGGCCTCCTTGAGATAGGAGCAGTACCAGTGTGGTGGATCCACTTCGGATCTACTGGGTTAAACATGCTTTAGCCGCCTGATATGCGACACTCATGCCTAAGCCGAGTAAACACGAAGTGCCGTCGGATGTTCCTCCGATTTAACCACTTTGAACAGGATCGATTTAGCAGACTCACATGAAGGTGAGCGGTTCTAGAGAGTACAACAAGTCCACCAAGTTAACAAATTTTACATACTGGATTTAGTTGCGAAAAGAACATCAGAGTTTCTACAAGATTTTTGGAAAACATCAGAGGATAAACAATAGCGGAAGCAATCGTCGGGGTCGGATGTCCTGGTGAGGCCAGCCGGGACATCACTGATCCCTCTCCTCGCCGTCCGAGGAGGGATCCCACTCGACCGTCCAGCCCGGCGGGAGCTGGGGCGGCCAAGCGTCAGCAAAAGAGGGGTCGGGAGCAGCAGCTTCACCTGAAAAATAGGAGCCACAACAAGGCTGAGCTACTAAGCTCAACAAGACTTAACCGATAGGAATAAAACCACTCCACACTTCTAGACATGCAGGGCTTTCTGGCTGAGGGGTTTGTTTGCCAAAAGCACTAGGTAAGACCTATTTTCAAGTTTTAGCTCCGTTTCTACGTTCATTAACCGGTCTAGGTTTGCAACCTAGTCTAAGCAATCATAGAGCCAAACAAGGTATGAATATATATCAACAAAAACCATGTCATCATCAGATTCCTCATTTACTCAGGGTGACATAGCGATCAAGCATTCTCAAACTGTGAGAGGCAGACGAATCGATTCGAGTTATTTAACCATGCATGGTGAACCTAGCCTCACGACATCCGCGCACCCGGAGGTTGCTTCCTATGTTGGCCTTCCCCATCAATCCTCTAACCCGTGTCGGGCCCATTTCCTTTGGTGCAAGGTTCCACAGACCCGGCCTCTGCCGTTCTGTGACCACGCATGCCACCACGTGTGACATCCAGCAGGGCAAACTCCGTTCCAAGAACAATGGGGCGACCGCTCACGTCTAGGTTCAATCCGGTACTAGGCTTCCTTATCCCATACTAAGTATGAGGCTAGTACTTTCAAACACTTAATCACGAACACCACCACTGTCGGGCCTTAGCAAGTTTTTCATAGACAGACGGGGCAACCATCCGTCCACCAAAGAGTTACCCAAACCCTGCCCCGTCCATCATCCTTATAGTTGTAACAGAAGGGTAGACATCCAACTCCTACAACTCGCGAGTGACAGGAGATCACTCGACTTTTACCGTCTCCTAGTTTAAGCAATGCAACTACTCGGTCCAACAGCTAGTGTTCAAACAGGGGGATAACTAGGTCATGTGCATCTAGGGTTTCAAACAACTCCTATACGTAAATGCACAAGCATGTTACAGAAGGCATGCACAAGTCTGGTAAAACACGCAGGGTTTTCATGCAACCGGGGCTTGCCTTCGAGCAAAGAGGAAGGAAACTGCTCGACTTCGGGGGCGACTTCGGCTTCAGCGGGCAAGAGCTCAGCTACAGCTTCGTCTTCTGGCGCCGGGTGCAGCTCGTAGAAGCCGTCGGTGAGGTGCAGCTCTACACGAATGCAATGCAAGAGTTAGCATAGACGGTTATTTCAACAGCAACACTGGCTCGCCTGAGCCTAGAAACTTGCGACAAAGAGCAGGGGGTTGGGGAGGTTCAAGAGAGCGGGTGAAGATCAAGAGGCAAGGGTCGGAGAGGAAACTTATGATCTGATCCTTGAACTAGAGGATGTGGTATACTAGGGGTCCTCATACGCAAGCGCTGGAGGGTTCCTAAGTTTTACACATATACCCTCAGTTTGAAGAAAAAGATCACAGCCGGGCCCTCGGGCGAGGTGGATAAGGGTCGACGGGACAGATAGGGTCGGGCGAGACGGAACCGGGGTCGGGCGGATAAGAGGGGTCGGGCGAAGCGGACTGGGGTCGGCAGCTTACCTTCTTCCTGAAAGGAAAGCTTGGGGTCGGGAAGAGGCAGACTTGGGAGGAGGGACTAAAGCTTTGAACAACGGCTAAGACCGGCAATGCTCCGGCGGCGGCGACGCTTCTTGCGGATCACAAGTAAGCTTTTACACAGCACGGAGGAGCAAGCGGCTGGGTGACTTGGAGAAAACTGAGGGGAGAGTTCCTCAAGAACTTGGCGTGTGGCGCTAGGAGTTTGAGCAGGGAGCAAGAGAATGGCTGAAGGCAACAATGGCGGAGGGAACTCCGGCGGTCTTGTGTACTCCTCTTTATAGCTGCTGGAACGGCAAGGGAAGCGGCACGGAAGAGAGAGAAGGGGAGCGGCGCGAAGGCCGGGGAGAAGCAATGGAGTGCTCTGCCGGGGCGGCGATTGAGCGACGAGGGCGGTGGTGCAGGACTCGGGGATGACGCCAGCGGTCATTGGGTTCTGTCGGCAGGGCGGCGGAGGAGCGGGTATGCCGGTGGTTGAGATTTGGCGGTGGCGGGCGTCGCCGTGCGGAAGATTTGATAGAAGCGACCAGTTTAACGGCTCTAGAATCGAGGGCGCACAGGTGCGAAGACAGGCAGCCGCGGGCGCGCGGGTGAGCGCAGAGCAACAGATTGTCGGGCGGCTTCTGACAGGGCGAGGAAAGGAGCTGTCGCTGCCGTGGTCGGGGTTGGCGATGGAGGAATCGTCGTGTAGCGGAGACCAGGCGGCGCGACTGAGATTGAAGTGACGGAAAAGACGGGCGACATCGGGCTTTGCGGTCGGGATCTGGCGGTGTGATGATGGGCGCGGGAGGCAAGGCGCTGCAGAAAGGTTGCAGAGGGGCTTCCGCTGCCATTGGGGAAGGGGGCGCGAGAATCCATTCGGTCGCGAGCTAGAGACAAAACTGAGCGGCGGGCGTCGGAGAAGATGAGCCACGCGGCGGGGAGACTCTGAAGCGGGCATGCAACTCGAGTGCGCCTGTCGCGGAAGATCTGGAGGAAAAAGATCTCGCGGGTCCACCGGGCGGATAGAACAGACGTTTGAGGAAGACTTAGAAGGATCCGATGGTGAACTGAGTTTGCCGGGGTTGGGACCGAAGCGAGGCGGGGAGGGGTCGGGTCTCAGGGGTCAGAACCGGGCGGAAGGATGAGCACTTAGGCCTGGAAAACTAAGACAGGGATCAGGGCTCCGATTAAGATTAACTTGGGAGATTAGGGGTCGGTCGTCACAGCCTACCCCTCTTAAAAAGAATCTCGTCCCGAGATTCAGGCATCAAAAGCGGGGTGCCGTTTTTACCTCCTTGACGAGATAGAAAACCTGGGAAGCGCTTGTTCAGATACTCGTCCGTTTCCCATGTTGCTTCATCTTCGGTGTGGTTTCTCGAGAGGATCTTGTACATTTTTACCACTTGGCGCCGGGTACGCCTTTCCTTCTGGTCAAGAATTCGGTTTGGGTACTCGGCGTAGGTCAGGTCGGGCTCTACCTGAAGCTGTTCTTGCTCTAAGATCTTGGTTGGAACTTGTACACACTTCTTCAGTTGAGACACATGGAAAACATCGTGTATGGCCGATAGCTGCTCTGGGAGTTGGATCCTGTAAGCAACGGGTCCACATATCTCCACAATCTCATAAGGGCCAATGTAACGGGGAGCCAACTTGCCTTTTACTCCAAACCGTTGTACTCCTTTAGTCGGGGAGACTCGAAGATACACATGATCACCAAGGTCGAACTGCAGGGGTCTTCTCCGCCGGTCGGAATAACTCTTTTGTCGAGATTGGGCAGCCTTGAGATTGGCTTGAATTACCCTCACTTGCTCTTCGGCTTCTGCCACTAAGTCAGGGCCATAGACCTGTCATTCTCCTGCTTGGGACCAGTTCAAGGGGGTCTGACATCTCCGGCCATACAGGGCTTCGAACGGCGCCATCTTCAAACTGGCCTGGTAGCTGTTGTTGTAGGAAAACTCTGCCAAGGGCAGGCATTTGTCCCAATTCTTGTCATAGTGGATGACACAAGCTCTTAACATGTCTTCAAGGATCTGATTGACTCTCTCGGTTTGGCCATCGGTTTGAGGATGATAGGTTGAGCTTCAGATGAGCTTGGTGCCCATGGATGCTTGTAGCTGCTCCCAAAAGCGTGCCACAAACTGAACTCCTTGATCAGAGATGATGGTCTTGGGTACACCGTGTAGGGAAACTATGCGGTCGAGGTACAACTCTGCATACTGCTTGACTGTGTAGGTGGTGCGAACAGGAAGGAAGTGGGCGGTCTTGGTCAAACGGTCCACTATAACCGAGATGGAATCGCATCTCTGCGATGTAAGGGGCAATCCAACTATAAAATCCATGCTGATGTCTTCCCATTTCCAAGAGGGAATAGGTAGCGGCTGCAGGGTACCAGCTACCTTTAGATGACTGGCTTTGACACGTTGACAGGTGTCACATTCTGAAACATACCGAGCTATTTCCGGTTTCATTCCACTCCACCAAAAGGTTTGACGGAGATCATGGTACATCTTATTGCTGCCAGGATGGATTAAGAACTTGGAGAGATGAGCTTCGTCTAAGATTTGCTTCCTCAGCTCAGGGTCGGCTGCCACAACTAGTCGGTTTCCATAATGCACACCTCCAGTTTCGTCCTGCCGGAATTGCTTATATCCTTCGTCCTTTACTGAGATCCTCCTGATGATCCGTCTTATTTCTTTATCCTTTACTTGTGCTGATCGGATTTGGTCTTCCAAAACCGAGTCAAGGGTGATGTGGCTGAGGGTTCCATGGGGAATAATCTCCAAACTGAGTTTTCCCATATCGTGACACAAAGTCTTGGTGAAAGCTGTTACCAACAAGCAGTTGCAACGGTGCTTGCGACTAAGGGCATCGGCCACCACATTGGCTTTGCCGGGATGATAGTGAACTTCCAAATCATAGTCCTTTATCAACTCCAACCATCTTCTCTGGCGCATATTGAGGTCGGCTTGAGTAAAGATGTACTTGAGGCTCTTGTGGTCGGTGTAGATGTTGCAGTGAGTGCCCATCAGATAGTGTCTCCATATTTTTAAGGCATGAATCACTGCTGCCAACTCAAGATCATGGGTCGGGTAGCTCAGCTCATGAGGTCGTAATGCTCGTGAGGCATAGGCAATGACTCGGTTGTCTTGCATAAGAACACACCCAAGTCCAGTGCCGGAGGCGTCACAGTACACATCAAACGGCCTAGAAGGGTCGGGCTGAGCCAAAACTGGGGCTGTGGTCAGCAGGTGCTTCAGGGTCTTAAAGGCTTCTCCACACTTGTCGTCCCACACAAATTTGACCTCTTTCTTCAACAACTCTGTCATCGGCTTAGCTATCTTAGAGAAATCCAGTATGAAACGCCGATAATAGCCTGCTAGTCCAAGGAAACTTCTGATCTGGTGCACTGAGGCAGGAGGCTTCCATTCCATGACTTCCTGTACCTTACTGGGGTCGACGGATATACCATCCTTGGAAATAGTGTGTCCCAAAAACTTGACACTATCTAACCAAAACTCACACTTGGAGAACTTGGCATAGAGTTGGTGATCTCTTAGCCGTTGGAGAACTACATGGAGATGATCGGCATGCTCTTCTTCGCTCTTCGAGTACACTAGGATATCATCAATGAACACCACTACAAACTTGTCCAGCTCGGGCATGAACACCGAGTTCATGAGGTATATGAAATAGGCGGGTGCATTGGTGAGTCCAAAGGACATGACCAGGTACTCGTATAGTCCATATCTAGTAGAGAAGGTTGTCTTGGGTATGTCGCAGGGTCGGATCTTGATTTGGTGATAACCAGAACGAAGATCGATCTTGGAGAACACTTTTGCTCCGGCTAACTGATCAAACAAGACATCAATGCGTGGCAGTGGGTACTTGTTCTTGATGGTCACAGCATTGAGGGGTCGGTAATCCACACACATACGTAGACTGCCATCCTTCTTCTTCACAAACAGGGCAGGGCAACCCCAAGATGACGTGCTAGGTCGGATGAAGCCTTTTTCTAACAGATCATGCAATTGGATTTTCAACTCGGCTAACTCAGCAGGTGGCATCCGATAGGGTCTCTTAGATATCGGTGCAGTGCCAGGGATCAACTCTATGGAAAACTCCACTTCTCTATCAGGTGGTATACCAGGCAAATCTTCCGGAAACACATCAGGGTACTCACAGGTAACAGGGAGGCTTTCTAGACGGGCTCCCAACAGAGGGTATGCACAAGGAAGTGCAGACTCAGGATGTGTCAAGGATATGGTAGAACTGCCATGGAAGGGTGAGTTGATGTAGAGAGATCGAGCTGCTGTATCTAGAACCACGTGATGTCGGGCCATCCAATCCATACCAAGGATGACATCTATGCCTTCTAGGTCAAGGATGATAAGGTTTTCCTTGAAGAGGGTCGGGCCTAGCTGGAGAGGTACAAGAGTAACAATCCGGTCCGATGCTATCTTCCCTCCAGGAGTGGCGATCACATAAGGTTCCTTAGTGTGACCGACATCCAGCTCACATCTGTCCCTAGCCTTACTCCCGATAAAGCTATGAGAGGCTCCCGAATCAAACAACACGACAACAGTTTGATTTAGAGCAAGGAAAGTACCCGTCATTACTGGCGCACCTTCGGGGAGTTTGGTCAAGCTGGTGTAGTTGAGTCGGCCTTGTCGGACTTGCACCTTAGGCCTTTTTCCTCTGGCTGCCATGGGGTTCTGACCTTGATGCTGATGCTTGTTCCTGGGGCAGTCCTTTGCAAAATGCCCTTCATTGCCGCAGGTAAAACAGCGGCTATTAGCTGCAGGGCGGGGTGGTGTTGGTAGGGTTGGCCGGGGCACCTGTGGTTGGAAGCCGGGGAAACGGGGCGCTGCTGCTGGTGGGGGTCGGGCAATCCACCTTCCTGACTATTGGGGTCGGCCGGGGGCTTGTGGAGAAACCATCCGGAACCTTCGGGTGGGCTGATTCGGAAATGCCACGGAGGCTTTCCTCTTCTGGTCGGCCTTGAGAGCTTGCATGCAATCCTCTTGAGAGATGGCCAGATTGACCAACTCATTGTAGGTGTCCACCTTGATGGGGTTCAACCTTTCCCTGAGCTCCAAGCTCAGCCCTCGGCAGAATCGGTCCCGCTTCTTCTCATCTGTGTCCGCATGGTAGCCGGCATAACGGCACAGGTCGTTGAAAGCTTGAGCGTAGTGCAGCACATCTCGGGTTCCCTGGGTATGGGCCAGGAACTCGTTGAGCTTGCGCTCCAAGAGACCTTCCGGAATGTGATGCGCTTTGAACGCTATTTTTGAACTCATTCCAACTGACCACATGGCTAGCCGGCAGCATGGCATGGTAGTAATCCCACCAAAGCCGCGCGGAGCCGCGCAGCTGTTGAGCTGCAAATTGAGCCTTGTTGTTGTCGGGGCATGGGGCGGTGAGAAGCTCAAACTTGGATTCGATCGTACGAACCCAGGCGTCAGCGTCGAGCGGTTCTTGTGTCTTTTGGAACAAAGGGGGCTGTGTCCCCAAAAAGTCCTCATACCGAGCGATATGCGGCTGCTGCTGAGCCCTTCCACCATGGGGCTGTTGCTGTTGCCCTTGTACAAGATGCCTTAGCAGCTCAGTTTGAGTTGCTAGGATTGCCTCCAGTGGCGATGAGGGCGGGGGTGGGGGAAGATCCTGTCGCTGTTCGCTACTGCCGGGCACAGAACCAGACCTGGTGCGATGCGCCATCTGCAAGAGTTAGCGTTCCATTAAATTCATAACCTTAGGAGTACTCCAACAAATGGAACGTATAAGTTAAACTCTCCAATGCAACTCTTGCCGATGATGCAACACACTTTCTCATACGGGAAAGAGTACGCTTTTCTCATTCTCATATTTGTTAGCACCTATCTTAGCCTTGTACTCAACTTCGGGCAATCATGTCCTACTCAGACTCCCATAATCCAACTCAGGCCAAGGGGTCGGGCTAGGCGATCTTTCCGAGAAAAAGGGGTCGGCAACGATCCACACTTAAAAAGGGTCGGACGAGGCGGAAACGGCCTCGAAGGGTCGGCGCACCCGATCACACGAACCGGGGTCGGCAACCTGAATAGACTCCCAGAAAACAGCATGTGTGGTCGCGGAGCAACTCACTTAGCTTAGCATTCCAACATTTTGCAAGGGTTAAAGGCCAGGCACCAGAATTGACTTTATATACAGCGGTGTTCCAACATAGGGGGTACTTGACTCAAGGCTAACCTATTACAATCTTTCCAAAATTTAGGCTACCGAGGAGTACAACAAAAGAATGATTCCCTGAGAACTCTTAATCTACAAATGGACACTATGAGTAGGAGAAGGGGCGCCATCTTCCTCGATGTCCATGCTGGACGCTCCTTCATCTTCCTCAGGGTCCTCTTGAGCTTCGAGCTGCATGTTGAGGGCATGCATATCATCGAGCTCAGCTTGATGCTCCTCCAAATGAGCATTGGCAACTGCCAGCTCCATTTCTATCTCCATCTTCTCCTCCGACAGCTCTATCATGCCGTCCACTAGGTCGGCGACTTCTCCCTCGAGCTCGAAGATCCGGTCTTGCATGTCGTGGATCTGGATACCCCGTTGGATAAGCTGGTAGGTTTGGCCTACCATGTCTCTGCGGGCTGACTGGAGGTACCCGTGAGCATCCGCTGCGGTCCGGGCAAAGAGGGTCATAGCTCTCCCTTGAAGCTCGATCAGCCGATAAAGGGCTGCCATGCACCTGACATTGGTGGAGATGGTGATCATGGCGTACGTGGTGGCGAGCACCTCAATATTTCCGACGCGGTCGAGCCATGCCGGGTCCAGCCGGTTCCTGGTGGGAAACAGGCCGATCGGGTCGAGCATGATCTCCAAGGGATGCAGCTGGCAGAACTGGGTGAGAAGCTGGAGGGCGGCAGACTCCCAAGTGTCCTCCGGAGCAAGGCCATAGGCTGATATGCCGAAAGAGGGCCAGTCGGGCCGCACAGGGGGAGGAGGTACTACTGCCTGTACTTGGCACGTCTGGATACCCTGCTCCAGATATAGCCGTCCGGCGTACAAGGGTGAGGACTGGTACCCAAACCACTTCAACGTGTCCCACAAAATCGCGGGGAAACCCTCGAAATGCAGACATGTCGACTGGAAAGTACCGTCCACTCCAAATAGAACATGCCCGGGAACAGCCATCTGGAACCAAGAAACCGAAACCACGTGAGATAGACTCCAAGGGTCAGGGGTCGGACAGAGAAGCATTCGGCTTTAACCGAGAGCAACTGAAAGAAACTAGAAATCCTTAGATCCGGAAAGGACTCCTCCGAACAAGGTTGCTTTTGAGAAGGAAACCTTACAGCTTTCTGGTTATGACGCATGCACGGCCTACCTTACTCTTAACAAAACAACTGCCCGAAACTCAGGTCTTACGCGGTTAGTGCCGGTGACAAGGCAACAATTACGTCTCTCCCTATAATAGCTAGTCGGTTCTAACAACGTCTCCTAAACGATCGCGGTTAGTGTACCTGCAGAAAACACCAACACACGAGCCTTTCGTGCCAGCAGCCACGAAAGTGTTCCCAAACATTACCGCTCACTATAGGAACGGCACCCATGCGTTTAAGGCTGCATGGACAGCACTCAACCGTGGAAATAGGTTCCCTTTGAATGGAACCATATAACCCTTCGCATACTCGTGATGCGGAATCAGCACACGTATGACAAACGTGGCGAACCAACCGTGCTAATAGGTTCAATGGAATCGAACCGTACCAACCTTCGTATGGAGTACATACGGAACCTGCGCATGTGTGATAGACGTGGGCGAGAACAACCACGATAATAGGGTCCTTTGAATAGAACTCCCTATCAACCTTCGCATACTTGTGATGCGGAACTCGGCACACGTATGATAGACGTGGCGAAGTGCTGGAAGGGTTAGCAAGATAACCAAGTAAAATATTAGTCACCTAAAACAACCCCAAAATCCGCTAGGGCCTCTCGCACTAAAGCCATCCTTAACGATCATATGAAATTTTTCAAAAGTTTCTTGCAACTTTTATTCTTTCAAAGAAGTGTTAGGGCTTGTTGTGTTCTCTGTACTGCTAAACCTGCTCTGGTACCAGCTGTGGCGGATCCACTTCGGATCTACTGGGTGAAACATGCTTTAGCCGCCTGATATGCGACACTCATGCCTAAGCCGAGTAAACATGAAGTGCCGTCGGATGTTCCTCCGATTTAACCACTTTGAACAGGATCGATTTAGCAGACTCACACGAAGGTGAGCAGTTCCAGAGAGTACAACAAGTCCACCAAGTTAACAAATTTTACTACTGGATTTAGTTGCGAAAAGAACATCAGAGTTTCTACAAGATTTTTGGAAAACATCAGAGGATAAAACACTAGCGGAAGCAATCGTCGGGGTCGGATGTCCTGGTGAGGCCAGCCGGGACATCACTGATCCCTCTCCTCGCCGTCCGAGGAGGGATCCCACTCGACCATCCAGCCCGGCGGGAGCTGGGGCGGCCAAGCGTCAGCAAAAGAGGGGTCGGGAGCAGCAGCTTCACCTGAAAAATAGGAGCCACAACAAGGCTGAGCTACCAAGCTCAACAAGACTTAGCCGATAGGAGTAAAACCACTCCACACTTCTAGACATGCAGGGCTTTCTGGCTGAGGGGTTTGTTTGCCAAAAGCACTAGGTAAGACCTATTTTCAAGTTTTAGCTCCGTTTCTACGTTCATTAACCGGTCTAGGTTTGCAACCTAGTCTAAGCAATCATAGAGCCAAACAAGGTATGAATATATATCAACAAAAACCATGTCATCATCAGATTCCTCATTTACTCAGGGTGACATAGCGATCAAGCATTCTCAAACTGTGAGAGGCAGACGAATCGATTCGAGTTATTTAACCATGCATGGTGAACCTAGCCTCACGACATCCGCGCACCCGGAGGTCGCTTCCTATGTCGGCCTTCCCCATCAATCCCCTAACCCGTGTCGGGCCCATTTCCTTTGGTGCAAGGTTCCACAGACCTGGCCTCTGCCGTTCTGTGACCACGCATGCCACCACGTGCGACATCCAGCAGGGGAAACTCCGTTCCAAGAACAATGGGGCGACCGCTCACTTCTAGGTTCAATCCGGTACTAGGCTTCCTTATCCCATACTAAGTATGAGGCTAGTACTTTCAAACACTTGATCACGAACACCACCACTGTCGGGCCTTAGCAAGTTTTTCATAGACAGACGGGGCAACCATCCGTCCACCAAAGAGTTACCTAAACCCTGCCCCGTCCATCGTCCTTATAGTTGTAACAGAAGGGTAGACATCCAACTCCTACAACTCGCGAGTGACAGGAGATCACTCGACTTTTACCGTCTCCTAGTTTAAGCAATGCAACTACTCGGTCCAATAGCTAGTGTTCAAACAGGGGGATAACTAGGTCATGTGCATCTAGGGTTTCAAACAACTCCTATACGTAAATGCACAAGGATGTTACAGAAGGCATGCGCAAGTCTGGTAAAACACGCAGGGTTTTCATGCAACCGGGGCTTGCCTTCGAGCAAAGAGGAAGGAAACTGCTCGACTTCGGGGGCGACTTCGGCTTCAGCGGGCAAGAGCTCAGCTACAGCTTCGTCTTCTGGCGCCGGGTGCAGCTCGTAGAAGCCGTCGGCGAGGTGCAACTCTACAGGAATGCAATGCAAGAGTTAGCATAGACGGTTATTTCAACAGCAACACTGGCTCGCCTGAGCCAGGAAACTTGCGACAAAGAGCAGGGGGTTGGGGAGGTTCAAGAGAGCGGGTGAAGATCAAGAGGCAAGGGTCGGAGAGGAAACTTATGATCTGATCCTTGAACTAGAGGATGTGGTATACTAGGGGTCCTCATACGCAAGCGCTGGAGGGTTCCTAAGTTTTACACATATACCCTCGGTTTGAAGAAAAAGATCACAGCCGGGCCCTCGGGCGAGGCGGATAAGGGTCGGCGGGACAGATAGGGTCGGGCGAGACGGAACCGGGGTCGGGCGGATAAGAGGGGTCGGGCGAAGCGGACTGGGGTCGGCAGCTTACCTTCTTCCTGAAAGGAAAGCTTGGGGTCGGGAAGAGGCAGACTTGGGAGGAGGGACTAAAGCTTTGAACAACGGCTAAGACCGGCAATGCTCCGGCGGCGGCGACGCTTCTTGCGGATCAAAAGTAAGCTTTTACGCAGCACGGAGGAGCAAGCGGCTGGGTGACTTGGAGAAAACTGAGGAGAGAGTTCCTCAAGAACTTGGCATGTGGCGCTAGGAGCTTGAGCAGGGAGCAAGAGAATGGCTGAAGGCAACAATGGCGGAGGGAACTCTGGCGGGCTTGTGTACTCCTCTTTATAGCTGCTGGAACGGCAAGGGAAGTGGCGCGGAAGAGAGAGAAGGGGAGCGGCGCGAAGGCCGGGGAGAAGCAATGGAGTGCTCTGCCGGGGCGGCGATTGAGCGACGAGGGCGGTGGTGCAGGACTTGGGGATGACGCCAGCGGTCATAGGGTTCTGTCGGCAGGGCGGCGCAGGAGCGGGTATGCCGGTGGTTGAGATTTGGCGGTGGCGGGCATCGCCGTGCGGAAGATTTGATAGAAGCGACCGGTTTAACGGCGCTAGAATCGAGGGCACACAGGTGCGAAGACAGGCAGCCGCGGGCGCGCGGGCGAGCGTGGAGCATTAGATTGTCGGGCGGCTTCTGACAGGGCGGGGAAAGGAGCTGTCGCTGCCGTGGTCGGGGTTGGCGATGGAGGAATCGTCGTGTAGCGAAGACCAGGCGGCGCGACTGAGATTGAAGTGACGGAAAAGACGGGCGACATCGGGCTCTGTGGCCGGGATCTGGCGGTGTGATGATGGGCGCGGGAGGCAAGGCGCTTCAGAAAGGTTGCAGAGGGGCTTCCGCTGCCATTGGGGAAGGGGGCGCGAGAATCCATTCGGTCGTGAGCCAGAGACAAAACTGAGCGGCGGGCGTCGGAGAAGATGAGCCACGCGGCGGGGAGACTCTGAAGTGGGCATGCAACTCGAGTGCGCCTGTCGCGGAAGATCTGGGGGAAAAAGATCTCACGGGTCCACCGGGCGGATAGAACGGACGTTTGAGGAAGACTTAGAAGGATCCGACGATGAGCTGAGTTCGCCGGGGTCGGGACCGAAGTGAGGCGGGGAGGGGTCGGGTCTCAGGGGTCGGAACCAGGCGGAAGGCTGAGCACTTAGGCCTGGAAAACTAAGACAGGGATCAGGGCTCCGATTAAGATTAACTCGGGAGATTAGGGGTCGGTTGTCACAACCAGGTTCTAATTCAATCGTAAATTCTACCGCTCTATCAGGCGGCAAACCTAGAAGATCCTCAGGAAAGACATCTGCATACTCATTAACTATGGGGATGGAGTCTAGAGTCACGGCTCTGGTTTTATTACCCATTTGGTCGAAACATGGACGTGTGGGTAATTGGAGTTTGAAAGGATGTCCTCGCGAATCTTTTAAGCTAATGGTTCGACTGAACACATCAATCTGAACCTTATGCTGTTTCATCCAATTAACTCCCAAAATAATATCTATTCCCTGATCTTCCAAAATTAATGGAGTTGCACCCACTTTCCATCCCTCTAAATTTAAGACCACATCATGAGCAACTTGACCGGTATTTTGGGTGGCTCCAGTGGCTTGTATAGCATAATTAGTATTGACTGTGTATACTTCCATTTGGTGCCGCTTCACAAAGTTCTTACTTATAAAAGTATGCGAAGCGCCAGAATCAAATAAAACCATGGCAGGGTGATCATTGATAGAGAACATACCTGCTAGAATAGGCTCACCCTCCGAAATTTCCTCAACATTCATGTAATGAACCCTTCCAGTTTGGGTGTTCACAAACTTCTTCCGGGCTAATTTCTGATTCACACCCTGGCCCAAAGTCTGAGCCTTTACATTCATGTTTCCTCCGGCCTTGGGAAAATGGCAAGGGCGAAATGTCCTAGCCTTCCACAATTAAAGCAAACCTGCTGATTTCCCAAAGGAGTGGGGTTACGAAACGCGGAAGCTGGTGTACTCACTGGACGAGGAGGATTCATGGGGCTCCTGGCAATCCAGGGTTGGGGTGGCCTCTGCTGGAATGAAGGCCAGTATGTGGGTCGAGGAGGACCTCGATAGATGACCTTCATCCTCTGTGAAGCACCTTCAGATGCCCCAGAAGGAATATTCTTCCTCTTTAGGGACTCTTCCTTTTTATAGTCTCATCACGGATTCTCATTTTCTCTTCTGCGGTAATGGCCACACTTACCACAGCACTATAATCAGCGAAGGTGCAGGTAGATAACTTGTCCTGCATCCTCGCATTAAGTCCTCGAAGATAGCAATCCCTTTTCTTAGATTCTGTGTTCTCATGCTCTGGGGCATATTGAGCCAAATGGCCAAACTCATGAGTGTACTCCAGTACACTTCGACCTCCCTATTGAAGCCTTAGAAATTGCTCTAGCTTCATCCTTAGGACTCCCTCAGGTATGAACTGGGTACGGAACGCATTCTTGAAATCTTCCCATATGATGTCCCTTCCCACGGGTTGCCTTGCCAGATAACTGGTCCACCAAGTTCCGGCAGGATCTTGAAGTTGAAGTTCAGCAAACTCTACCTTTTGTGCTTCCGTGCAATGCGGAATTACATGAAACTTTTGCTCCAATGTCTGGAGCCATTCATTTGCTTGCAGTGGGTGTTCAGCTTTTTGAAAGATAGGGGGACGAATCTCCATGAACTAGGTGTAAGTCACACCCCGCTCTGGATCCCTCCGACCACCTACATTTCTTGTGTTCCAAGCAATCATTTGAAGCAGCTGGGCTTGCTCAGCGCCAGAGTTCACCAGGCTGGCAATGGCATCGGCCAGCGTTGGAGCTTGTGGTGGAATTTTGTCATTAACCCTCATCCCGGAAGCATTGGGCCCCTTAGGATCTGACATTCTGTCAAGAAATTGTACAGAAATCCATTAAACCTTTGCTCCCATCTATTTCATATGTCATATCTTCAATAGTTATATGTGCATATGTTAGAACAACATTTGAAACTAAATTCCTCGAACTTCATCATAAACCACTCAAAATCTCAGGCATGCTTGAAGTGATGTTCTTCCATAGTATCATAGTGAAGCTGGTTGCATCAAAGGATTCTAGATCTATTTATCTTCCTTGGTACTTTCTTCTTCGGTCGTCTATTTGCACCGGTCCTGACCACGTCTAACTTCTAACGCACGGAACGGATTTAGGTCTAACAACACTCACCAAACCCAAAAGTTTTTAAAACATGCTATGCAATTATGATCAGTGATTCCTACGTACTTTCAAACTCATATACACACTCGTAAGAAAATTGGTGGCATCGTAAACTCTCCCTAATAAAACGCTACCGATACTAACGACACGCAGCAAACAGTTAGCATCAGCAAAACAATCAACCAATTAACACTACTGCCACCTAAGACTCATGTTTTCTTTGTTTAAAATAGAGTCTCAATTTTTAAACAGTAATATCTATTTATTATCCCAACCTATGGCTCTGACACCAGCTGTGGCGGAACCGCCCAACTTAAACTGGCTTAAGTGCGTCTAATTGCTGTCAGATCAGCAATTATCCAAAACGCACTTAGAACAGTGTAAGTTCGGGAGTTTGTCAAGGGTTTTGTTCACAGAACTCCTTGAAAACCTCCACGGTGTGTTCCATAGCCATACATCAGTATCGCTTCCGCGATGGGATAGCATCAACAAACATTAAATTTTTACATACATACTGAAGGTACGATTTATTACAAACCATAGATGGAAAGAAACTTAACAGTACATGTTAAACCATTACTAAGAGTTTAAGATATAAACTAGTCTGGGGCAAGTAATTAAACATCTAAGTTTGTTCTGGGGTATCATGAGACTCGTAAGATACCCTAGTTCTTCAGAGCTTCCTCCTCGGTGGGTCCCTGCTGGGTTTCTGAAAACAACAACATAGGATCCCCTGAGTATGAAGTACTCAGCAAGTCTGAACCATCTAACCAATATAAATACCTTTTGTATACTGTATGATAGCTTTATGGTGTATTGACTGACTCACATTTTGCAGAAAGAGCTTACTATAAGTGAAACCTTAGTTTTATCTTTTACTTCAGTTTGAGTTCGTTACCTGACCAGTCTAGATGACAAAAAATATTTTAGCAACCAGATAGAACTAAGTCATACAACATATTTATTCAAAGCAAACGGTTCCCTTCTCTTTGTTACACTACGATGCTCAAGCAATGATCAAGTGCATTCATATCCGAGAATTGCGGCGATCCAGACTGTTTTACATCCTGCAGGAGATACCCGACCACCAGCCATGTACAACTGTCCGGGTTGCACATAATGACCTTTCGATTGGTTGTACCCAACGATCGGAAATATGACTACTCGAACCCAGGGATGCACCCCCACATGGGACCCCACGTTTGGCCTGATCTCCAATGTGAGTTTCAGGCTACGCCCCTACCCTTCCACTGCACGCCAAGCACGGGTACGAAATATTTCCGATCAAAGAGCCAACTAACCTACCGGGCTTGCTGGTTCCCATATGGCAGTAAGCAACCAGGTAATATCACTGGATCACTGGTTAAAACAACGATTGGTCCTTAATCAAATGAACCGAGTATATGGAACTACGGAACTCAAGACTCCTTTCTTGATTCCATCCAAGCTTCCGTCCACTATCTTCCAAAACAGGTCATTTCCTTGGTATACATGTGTATGACAATGTCACCTTAGGTTGCTGAGTACCATAGGTACTCAGAAAGGATAAAGGTAGCACGACTATGCTTTACTAAGCATGGGATACTTACTAATTATTACACAAGTGGCAAAGATGTCCTTAATAACAAGGTTGGATTATGCACAAAAGTAAGTTTTCAATCAACTCCTAGACTTAATGCATTCATAAAGAAAATAATCAATAGTTGGACACATGAAATAATAACTCCAAAAGTAGATAGGCTTAAATGCATCGGCGCTTGCCTTGATCTGTAAAAATGTTAGCGTTGTCCGACGATCCGACTTCACAGGGGATCAACTCAACAATCTCCTCAAACTCCGAAGGTTCTTCAAAAATTTCCAGAATTCCTGCTTCCGGAGCTTCAGTGTCTACGATAAAGTGCATGCATGAGTCAGAGATGCAACTTTTTAAGCACGGACTATACAACTTCCTTCAGGATAAAGTTGCAAGCCAACAATGACTTAGACAACTTAATTTCATGATAAGGTTGCAAGCCAACGAAACTCTACCCATAACGACTAACCCAGAATTTAAACCTCCTTTATTAAACCCATTTTAGTCTTTTCTTTTTATTTCGGAAAAGCATTTTAATTAATTTCTAATGTAAAAGAAAATGCAAAACTATAGATTAGCATTTGTTTGGAACTAATACAAACATTATTTAGAATTTTTTTTATTTATAAAGCTTAAGCATTTTCTTAAATATTTTAAGGAAACGCATTAAATAAATACTTAATCTTTATCTTTTACTTAAAAACGTAAGCCTTTTGTTTTATTTTTGAAAAGTGTCATAAATATTTTCTAACCTTAAACTCCTAATTACTATAGATTATGGTTAATTTTTAATTAGAAAAGGATTATTTCGTATTTTATGTATTTTGGAATTATTAAGTATTTATTTAATACCTTTAATTAAAGGCACTAAATAAATACCCAAAATGTTTCTATAAACAAATAAGTTTTAAGAATTTTAATGTGCAAAAGAGATAAAAACAAACTTATTAAATTTTATTTCACTATTTTTGGGTACTTCTACGAATTTTGGTGAATTAAAAGGTGCAGCAGTTATTTAAATTTATTTTAAAACCGAAAATTCCTCACCCTTATCCGAAAACACCTTGGAAATCTTTCCTACCGGCCCTCCCCTACCCAATCTCACAGACATGTGGGGCCAGCCGGCCAGGCCTCCCTGCCCAACGCCAAAGCAGGGCGTCAGGGCGGGCAAGGCCGGCGGCTCGCCGGCAGCAGCCTCGCCGGCGACGGGGCCAGGCCAGGGAGCACCCCCAGGCCTAGGCGCACCCGTGGGCGGCACTAGCCCACCCGGAGGCGGCCTGTGCCGGGTCTTCCACGGGCGGCGGCGGCCATGGCCTCGGCCGGCCGGCGCAAGGCCCGGCGACGGCACAAGAACGGCCGGCGGAGGTGCCCTACGGCTTCTACACGATCTAAGTAGCCCCTAGACCCGAGCACAAGAGCAGAGGAGGGGCGGCGCGGGGAGCTCACCGGAGGAGCCGTGTTGGTGGCGGACGGACGGTAGATGCGGTGGGTGTGGGCTCGCCGACGGGGAGCTGGTGAACGGAGCGGTGTGGGGCGTTGCAGAGGAGCTGGCGGAGCTTGGGGCGGATGGAATTGCAGAGAGGAGCGGCGGCGCGGTGGAATCGGCCGGCAGCGGTGCTACTCGTTCGAGCTCCTGCTTGTAATGGTGGTGAAAATGGCGGCAGGGCAAATCGGATGAGGGTGGGAGCGGTACAAATACAAGTTTTCACCACGTGCATGAAGGCCACATCGACGAGCTGCAGGCGTGTGTGGCGCGGTTGTGGTTGTCGCGCTGGCCGGAGGGCAGAGGTGCCGGTGGCGGCACGGTTCTGTTCCTTGCTCGCCCCCTCCCTTCTTCCTTCTTTCTCTTCTCCGAAATTCAGACCTCCACATTGACCAATTTTAAATCCAAATATCCAAATGTTCCTTAAGCAAACTTGTAGATTAATCCAAGAACTTTATTTGATAGATTGGCCTGTACCCGAGATGAGCATCCTAACACCGAGATTTTGAAGCTCAAAGTTTAGCCACAAATTTTTCTGTAGCCGAATCCTTTCAATTCAGTTTGGTCAGGTATGGTGCAGGGCCATTTATATTTCTTTGAGCTTGATTTAACTTAGGCAAACTTGTTCCATGCAGCTTGACCCTCACCCATCCTTGTTCTACAACTAACAATGATTCCATTTTGCACAAGAAACCATATAACTTTTACACTGGATTTTTTTGAAATTGGCTTCAAACATTGCTAATCAATGCTGTTTTCAGATAGGATTATCTCAGTGAGAAGGCTGAAATCTGCTTATTTGCTGATTTTGGGCTTCACTTTAAATTCAAACCTTCGACTTTCTCTGGCCAACAACATTTCATTTTCCTTCTCCATAGTCCATATTTCACTAATGTCCAAAAACATCTGCTCACTTACAAGAACAATTCTCCAGAAATTAGCTCCAAAGTTGTGTACTCAATATTATTTTCAGATTTGCGCATTTTTGGATGATGCATTATAACTTCATCGATTCCATTTTCGATTGTATTTCTGAGAGGTTTATGAGTTGAATTAGACCCCAAGCTTCACTCTCTTGTGTTCTAAATACTCTCAAGTCTCAATTTCATATTTTTGCCAAATTTATCCAAATTTGAAACTCCAAATGGCAAATTTGGTCGAATTCGGCTCAAATTTGACTTTGGCTCAAATTACCTTCCTTTAATCCAAACTTCACCATTAGCTTCTTAATGTCATACTTAAGTTGTCATTAATACTGGGTGTTATATAACTTGATTGGTGGATGGAGACGACGTTGAGAGCTCGACTATAGCCTTCCAAGGACGCTGCGCCTTAGCAACCGATACACCAACTCCAATGACTACCGTGATCTTGTGCAGCGTGGCACCCCGGCCACTAAGGCACTCGTCCTGCAAGCAATCGAAGAACTAGTAAGAATAAGTAGAACAAGTACTGAATTACTAGATATAAATGAAGGTTTCAAACTCAATCTCCAATATGGTGGAGTTCTGAAGACAAGAAGATGGGCGACTGATCCAGCACGCACGCTTACAAGCAAGTGAAAACCTAAACTTAATCAAAACAAAACCCAAGTGTTCCTGGTGGCGGCTATGGGGTATAAGAATATTGGGGTCATGCTCCAAACCCTAGGACGTATCCCTAATGGACCCAACTTGATAGCGATCCATTGGGCCAAAATAAGGTGACGCATCACCTTGGACAGAAAAACCTCTCGGTAGTAATTTTATCATTGCGGCCACCTCAGAACCGATATGGATATAAGTCTGGATCCATATAAAAGTAGACTTCATAAGGATTCCATGAAGTGCTTTAACGCCCTAATTCGAGTTCGTATGCGACTGTGGTGACCGTCACAAGTTGGTGCTGTTCTGGAGTCCGAATCCAACTCCGAAACGTGTTGGATTTGATCTGTTTCTTTCCTTGGCTAAACGTGACATGGTGGCCTGGTGGAGGACATTGAAAATACTTGGACTTTGCCCCCAGTCAACTTCATTGGTCCTCCATGCCTTTCATGTGTGTTTAATACTCTTTTTGATCCACGTATGTATTTTTGAAAATAACAATGATCACACATCATGGTGCAGCATCAATTCATCAAATGTATCAAATAAAATCATGATAAAGAATTATTTCATCTTGGAGTCAAAAGTTACCAATGTGGTTGTATCCGAGCAGGTGATGTCCTCATTATGCCATGTGTTCATCCTATGGATTGAAGGGCCTACAAACTACCACAACCGCCTCAATCCACTGGATAACGCACACAACCACCATTGGGACCCACATGTCAGACTACCACGCGAATGCGGTTGTAGGAGGGGCCACCTGGGGTTCGGCTGAACCCTTGGATCGACTGAACGGCCTTTGTGAAGCGTCCCCACACAAGTAGAGACTAAATGTGATACAAATATCAGTCCTAGGAGGCTGATAACACATTTATTCGACAGATAATTCAGTTACCGTACAACTCCCGAGGGAGTGGGCGTGAAAGCCACGCAGCGATAAATAGTAAATAAATAATGGCGGCTAACCAAGCGACTGCCAAAAGACAGCACTCGGGACTACACGACAGCAACAGCATCTTGGGCAGGACAACACCACAGGCAGCGTCGGGTGCGGACACAACCTCTACTCGAGGTCCTCTGCGACGAAATCGGGGTCTTCCTCTGTAGCAATGAAGCAAGGGTGAGTACTATCGTACTCAACAAGTCCAACCCCATCCACGGAGGGGATACAAGCAAGTTTATGCACAAGTATAACAAGGATAGGCTAGAGTTTATTTGCGGAAAAGCTAAATTTTAACACATGCAGGGGGTTGTTTTTGAAAGGGTTTTTGTAAAGCTTTCCTCTAATACCTAGGACATTGAGTGGGGTTGACCCTACACCAGGATCCACGCTTTTATCGCTATCGGACTCCCCGTCCGTCATAGCGCACGGCACAGCTGCCGGACTTTTCCGAAATTCCACACACACACACACACAAGACATTCTTGCCCAAACACTAGTTATGTGACCAAGCCGTAACTCGACCAATGCCGTGGACACGGCTACTCGGATAGGTTTTAACTCTGCAGAGGGTGTACACTTTTCCCACAAGTAGGGTACCGTAGCACGACCACCTTGGTGACGATACGGATCCTATCAAAGCCATTACCCACCTTAGCTAAGACTGGCTAGTTCTCGCGGAAACACCCAAGGGGTTCACGGCTCGTCCATGAGACCGTAATCGGGACCTAAGTCACCAAGATCTTACTCCTTTTCCATGGGTTCCCGTTGCTCACCAGCACCCCTGAGGACTAACAGTCCCGCTAGTGGGATTTATGCTAAGCCGTTGCCCATACAACGGTCGAGTGGTTGCACGATAGTGGAATTAGGCAAGATGACACATCAACTCGGTCCTTAATCACGACAGGATGGATATCTCCCGACATTGCTCAACCACCAAGGTACGAGCACAACAACATGGCATCCCACACGAGGAACACCCATCCATCCCGTCTACACATCCTTTTTCCCCGAACCCAAAAGCCATTTCTCTTACTTGGACACACGCACACATATATTTTCCGAATACACCATTGTAATAATGATTGCATTTGAGTAACAAATTCCTAAGCGTTCTAGCAGTGGTTATCATCTAAACAGAGCGAGTCATATTTAGAGATAAGCATAGGACAACAAGGAATGTTCATAACAATCAAGGGGTGGCTATCCAACCATGTCTTGCGGTGAAATAATATGCATTTTGTAAAACAGGCCAATAGGTTGTGTTTGAAAAACTAGGTATTAAGTATGCATCAAAGGGTGAGATTGGACTTGCCGTCTTCAAAGCCTTCCGGGAGTTCCGGTTCGCGGTACTGGTCCTCGGGTTCGGGCTCGCGGTCAAACTCCTCCTCGGGCTCCTCCTCGGTCAATCCGCGATCTACGGCACACACAAACAGACACACAAATAAATAAAAGAGGAAACGGTTTTTAACCGTGAGCTCCGAACAGGAAACGCGAACGGAAAATAGGTAGAAGGATTATTTTTGGGAAATTTGGATATAGATCGGCGAAAGTATTCTGGAGGAGGACGTGGTAAAGTTTGGGGTTAATTGGAGGAAGTTTGGCGCATGAAATGACGGGTTAAACACGGATTAGGGGCTTAAACGGAGGCTTAAGGGCTGATTTATAGTAACCAGGGACCTATTTGTAATTTCTTTCGGAAGTGGAGGGGCCTATGTGTAATTTGGGGAAACTTGGGGGTCGGATCTAAAATCAAAGGTAATATTCTCTTCTTCTCCAGGAACTTGGAGAGAGAGAGGGAGGGAGAGGATGGGCCGGCGGCCGGCCGGCCGGGCGTCGCTGGCGGCGAGCTGGGGGCGGAGGGGCGGTGAAGGGAGTCGAGGGGCCCTATTTTGCTACTTACTTTGAGGGCTCGGGTAGGGGAAGGGGTGCGGCCGGCGGTGGATCTTGGCGGCGGTGGTGGTGGCTCAGGCGGTGGAGGTACTGGTGGCGGCGGCTATGTGGCGGCGGCGGTTTGTGGTGTAGGAGGATGGGGTGGGCGTGGGGGAGACGGCCGGGGCGGTGCCCCTTTTATAGGCCGGCGAGGTGGCGTGCTAGTCGGCGGCAGGGGTGGGGGTCCGGCCAGCGGGCGGTGTACGGCGGAGGTAGGGGCCGGGCAACCCGGGTCGATGGCGTGGGCGGCGGAAGGTGGCGTCGCGGTGGCCGGCACGGCAAGGAGCGGGTCCGGCGGCGTGCGGGAGGTGGGGGACCGGGGAGATGGCGCGTCGGCCTGGGCGGCCGGCGGGCCAGACCGGCCGGGGAGCCGGCGTCGGCGGCGGCACGTGGCCCGGTGTGGGCCCCAAGGCGGCCGGGCGGCGTGGCGCCAGTGAGCGCACGCACCGGCGGGAGTAATGGCGCCGGGCCAGGCGGAGGAGTGGCGCCAGTGGATGGGGCGCCGGGTGCCACGAGAAGAAAGGAGAGAGAGAAGAAGGAAGGAAGAAGAAAGAAGAAGAAGGAAGAAAGGAAGAAGGGAAAAAGAAAAGAAAGAAAGGGGGAAAATGAAAAAGAAAAAGAGAGGGACCGGCGGCGATTGCGGCACGCGGTCAGAGCACGCGCGCGGTCTGACAACGGCACGCGGCGAGATTCACGGGCATAGATAAAAAGACAGGTGGGGGTCGGCATGGGTACCGGGATGGCGAAAACGCCGGGGAGATTTCCGATTTCCGGGAGCTCAGCGGTAAAAAGATTTTAAAGGCAGTTTTTAACGGGTGCTTTTTAGTTGGTGATTTTCTGCGGGCGTTACACTTTGGCTCCTCTACTGATCAGTTTTCACGTGGCGACGGTTGATGGGCCCCCTACATCGGTTATGGGATATTCCCCGAAGATTCCTTGGCAGCACCGTCTCTTGGAGCCTATAAAGAGAGGCACCCCCTCCATTCTAACACACCCCACAAGTTGAATCACTCACTCCCTCTTAGTTTCCATGTTAGTGGAGTTAGGCTAGAGTAGCTTGTTGACGACAGTTAGCACGCCAGTTTGTGAACAGCAAGCGTACGGATCATCATAGCTTTTCCCTTAGAGTATTCCATCTAAGGTTTATCAATCCATGGATCGGCAGCGAACTAACTAGGGTTTTCCATCTAGTCTAATGGATCTAATTCTAACATGAAGCATAGATTGCATATGAAGAGGGAAACCTTGGTGTAAAGATGAATCATGAGAACAGGTAGATCACATCCACATATATGTATATGATATAACATCACTAAGGGTAGCAAGATCCTATCATCTTCTAGTCGCAGTTCTAGCTAATAAGCAAGCACAACATGCATCTCATCCAAAGCAATATTTAAACTACAACCTCCAGTCAACCTCCCGAAAACCCCCACCTTAGACAAGCCAGATCCTATCACCATCCTCTCTACCAGCGCAGGCAGTTTAAGGGCACGATCACAAGTGAACATGTCTAGCTATCAAGAAGGGTCAACATACTAGATCTAATCACTATGATTACATAAAGTATGCTATGTAGTCTAAACTAGCATTAGACTAAGGAATAAACATATTCATGATAGGTAGAAAGCATAGAAGGAGACAACGAGTCACTAATAGATCGGATTACATGAAGAACATTGCTCATATAATAGATGTATTTAGATCATCACCTCCGAATATATACTATCGATGATCTACTACTAGCTCTCCTGAACTCCACCATGGCACAACCGCGTAGGGAGGCCATGGTAGCTAGGGTTAGCCTAAGCCATCTTCTAAACAACTTCGAAGACTTGTAGCAGCCCTCAGCTCCCTTTGGTGTATGCCATTGGTTTCGTCGAGTTGTGGTGGATGAATTCCGGGGATTGGTGAATTTTCAGAGTATTCATAGTCTGGAGAGCGCGTGGCAGAAATTGATAGGTAATCGGGCGAAGGAACACCCCAGGTCGATCGGCCTAGGGGGTCTAGGTCGATCGGCCTAGGCCTTCCTTTCATCGTCTCAGATCCTCCTTCGTCGCCAAGTCTCTCCTGTTGTTTGAGAACCTTATTTTTGTATGCATGTGGGCCTAGCTTGTTGATAGCCCTAGGATAAGGTTGAATCTTGATATCTTTCCAAAGTCCTGCTTGCTTCCATCTTTGATCCAGAGTGAACTTGCCATATCTCGTGAAACTTAGCCCCTAAGTCTTCTTGGAGGAGTGCTCGTCAAGAATGAGCATGATCAGGTCCCTAAGGACCCTAGGCCGATCGGCCTTGGTCTCTATAGGCCGAGCGGCCTAGGCCCTTTTTGGGCCCATTGGCCTTCGTCTTTCTCTGGGTTGTTGTTTGTCTAGGGTCTTGTCCAATTATGCTCCAATATAGTCCAATTTCCTGCGAAAATAGAATTCCTCCAAAATACAATACGTATGCGAAAATAGGGTTATTTCAAGTGCCAAGTGGCAGGTTAGTATAAGAATATGTATGAAAACACCATTTAAATGGTACTAAAAGTGTGTAGATAACGAGCGTCAACAATTCCCCCATGCATGAACCTTGCTCGTCCTTGAGTAAGTCTAAGTTACTTGTTTGAACCTTGCTCGTCCTCGAGTAAGTCTAAGTTACTTGCTTAATCGGGAAATCACAATAGCCCTTCGATGTCATCCCTGCACTCAGTCATACCAACTATCAAACTGACGAAGAACTCCTAGAAGTACTGGTACCCCTTTATAGTTCATAAATAACTTCCCCAACAACGCCTCAACATCATCATCAGATATGTCATCAAAGGATTCGCGACGGGTCATCAAAACCCGAGTACTCTGAGCCTGAGCGAGCTCGTTGCTGCAAAGGCTGAATCCTCTGCTTGAGAAAACTGGAGGCCATATTGATGCCAGTTAAACCCAATGACCTCAACTCAGCAATTTGAGTCAGCAGATTAGCAATTTCAGGGGTGTCCTCAGGCTCGCTCACCCAATTATCTGCATGCTTTGGAGCATGGCCGGTGACCACTAGCAAGACAGGATCATGATTTCCAACATAAAACCATCTTTTCTTCCAGTCGCCATGAGAGTCAGGTAGGACATACTCAAGATAAGCACTCAAGTTCCTCAGCTGAAACCCAGCCCCTCCAAACACCCCTGTCCAAGTTACACTAGGCTGCGGCTTACAGCGAAACAACTTCCTAAAAAGATCAATACTAGGAGGGACACCCAGGTACACCTCACACAAGTGTACAAAGATAACCATATGAAGCAAACCATTCGGATTCAAGTGAACTAATTGGAGGTTGTAGTACCCAAGAATACCTCTGAAGAAGTCGATAGTGGGCACCGCTAGTCCTCTCTGGGCAAAATGAGCAAGCATGACTGTCTCCTTTGGGTGCTCTTCAAACTGCCACGCATTCCCAAATGTAGGCCTCCACTCAAGTTCAACCTTTGGTTGAAGAAGCTTCGCGTCGACCAAAGCTTGGACCACTGGCTCCTTCATCACAGAGTGCTGCTTGGTGATCCCAGGGGATGGCGACACAGTCTGGTTTGTTGGACCACACTTTGGTGCTGGCAGCGCGAGCTCCTGGCCTTTCTTGGATTTAGATCTCAACTTACTGGTGGCCGCAGCTTCCCTCTGGGTCTTCTTCGGTTTCTTCCCCATCTTCTTGACGTGCATCAGTCGATCCCAAGAAAGATGGAGGAGGGAAGGAGCTGTAGCAGATCTCCTTCGAAGCACAGGCAAAAAGCAACAATGGCGGCGGCGGCGCAGGGAAGAGCGGCGGCACTGGATGCACAGGAAAGGGGCGAAAAATACAAATCTGCTAAAAACGACGTACTGCTAATCACCACTGGGCCTACCCCATTATATCTGCATCACCTCCGGATTCAAAGCGTCAATCAAGCAACGGTCAGATATAAATCAGATTTACCACCATAATTTCCAATGGATACTCTGGCCAAAGTTTTGACCCCTTCACCGACTACAAGTGCTCGCCTAAGTAATCACAGATTTGACTCTCAGCCTGATTCTTCGATTCAACCTAAGGCTCGGAGGCTACTCCATATGTTGTGTGATTGTCATCGCACTAGCATATAAGAAAGTTTCAAGGTGAAGGTTACTCAAACATCAGAGGATGCTGGGAGTACCTGTGGCGGAACCGCCCAACTTAAGCTGGTTTAAGTGCGCCTAATCGCCGTTAGAACGGCAATTATCTGAAACGCACTTAAAACAGCATAAGTCCGGTAGTCCGTCGAGTGTCCCTAGGACTCCTCGAAGGATCCACGGCGTGTCTCATAACCATACATCAGGATAATATCCGCGATGGGATAATATCAACAAACATTACATTTTTACATACATAATTAAGATGTACGAGTTATTACAAGACATAAGTTGAGGCAAACTTAGTGATGCAGTGTTAGACAAGTTCTAAGATTAAACATAAATAGTTCAGGAGAAGATGCGTAGATAAACTTTTCTCTAGGGTATTGTGAGACTCGGATCGATACCCTAGGGCTTCGGGGTCTTCTCCTCGGTAGCCTCCTGTGGAGCTTCTGAAAGATAACCACAAGGGGAAAACCCTGAGTACGGGGTACTCAGCAAGTCTTACCCGACTAACCAATATAATAGTTTTTCTTTGGAATGCATGTCAGCCTTTGGGTGTGCTTGGTTGACACAATTTTGCCAAAAAAGCTTACTACGAGTGAGGCCTTAGTTTTATCTTTTATTTGAGTTAAGTCATTACCTAACCATTCTAGATGATAACGAAAGTAAAAACAATCATAGCTGTTAAATCATACATTACTTGACAACAGGAGATTTTATATTGCATGAATTAATACTACGATGCTCAACAGCGATCAAGTGCATTCATAACCGAGAATTGCGGCGATCCGGATCTAATTACATCCTGCAGGAGAATACCCTGATCACCAGCATTATACGACTGTCCAGGTCGTACTAACAACCTCTCGATTAGCAAAGTCAATGATTAGGAATACGACTACCCGGACCCAGGGATGCACCCCCACATGGGACCCCACGTCTGGCCTGATCTCCATGTGAGTTTCAGGCTACACCCCTGCCAATCTCCAGCACGTCAAGCGCGGGTACGAAGCATTCCTGATCATAGAATTTACTAATCTACTGGGCTTTTCTGGTCCCATACCCAGTAAGTGATCAGATGCTTATCACTTGATCAAAAGTTAAGACACGAATCGGGCCTTAACCAGATTAATCTAGCAGACAGAACTACATCTCTAGCTTCTGTCCGTTTTCATATTCCAGACTATCCTTCATAAGCAACATGTATGATTTAAGAGTTTTCCTTAAGGTTGGTAAACCAAGCATGTAAGCGAGTAAGCAATTCTAGACTTGGGTAGTTTCTAAGATTTGAACAAGTGGCAAAGATGTCCTTAAATCAAGGCATGATCATACATAAGAATAGGTTTCAATCAACTCCTAGACTTAGTGCATACATATACAATTAACCTACAACTAGTCACATGAAATAACGACTCCAAAAATAGATAGGTATAAATGCACCGGGGCTTGCCTTGTTCGTTAAAAAGATTAGTAGAAGCTGACGGATTTGCTTCACAGGGAACAAACTCAAACACCTCGTCGGACTCCAAGGGTCCTTCTGAAAATTCCCAGTAATCTTCTTCCGGTGCTTCTGGATCTACGGCACATATACATGCATGGGGTTATAATGCAAACTTTTTGAATAACAGACTATACAACTTTCCTTCATGATAAAGTTGCAAGCCAACAAGGACTATACAACTTATCATGATAAAGTTGCAAGCCAACACACAAGAATCTAAAAAGATTAACCTATACTTTTTATTTTTCTTATTTAACCCTCCCTATAGCTTTTTATTTTAATTTTAGAAAAAGTGGTAATTATTTTCTAACTTAAAAATCTAATCTCCTATGGGTTAAGAATTATTTATGATTGATAAAGCGTTATTCATATTTTATACATTTTATAAATATTAAGTATTTATTTAATTACCTTAAAAGGAAGGCATTAAATAAATAGCCGAATTTTTATTATTTTCCTAGGGTGTAAAAATTTTAATGCATAAAGGAAAATAAAACAAGACTAACAAAATTGGTTTCACTAATTTTGGACACTCCTACAAATTTCTGTGATTAAAATAGTGTAAAACGAATTTAAACGAATTAAATTGCTAAAGGAAATCTAATTTTTCCCGAAATCGCCCGGAAAACTTTTCTTACTCACCCACTCTCTACCCTCTCTCACGCACACTAGGCCCCACGGCGCGGACCCCACCTTTCCCTATTCAATCTACCCGCCGGCCT
The DNA here is from genome assembly GCF_005286985.2 of Setaria viridis. NCBI lineage: Eukaryota > Viridiplantae > Streptophyta > Magnoliopsida > Poales > Poaceae > Setaria > Setaria viridis. Next base: position 12,953,696 of record NC_048268.2, read on the forward strand.
TTTCTTCCCCCGACGGGCCCCGCGGGCCGATTTTCTTTTTTCTTCCTTTTTCTGCGGCCCAGCACCGGCCTTTCGGCCCACCTTACTTTTTCTCTTCCTCTGCGAAAACGGCCAGCTCCACTGGGCCTTCGGTCCTTTTCTTTTTCCATTTATATGCGCGCGTTGCTGGGCCTTCAGGTCACGGCCCAGCAACCGACCGCGCGCTGCCTCCTGGGCCTCCGACGCGCCGGTCTGCCACCGACCGCGCGCTCGGCCTGCCTGCTCCCTCCCCTTTCTTCTCTGACGCGCGGGCCCGGGCGCCCAGCGCCTTCTTCTACCTCCCGCCCAAATGCGCCCGTGACAGGGGGCGGCGCGGCTCGCCGGCCGGCGCCCTCCCGGCGGCGGGTTTAGGTCGCAACACCACTCCTAGACCTACACGACCTCGTGCGCGGCAACAGCTCCCCGGGAGATGGCCGGAGCCATCCCCTCCACGGCGACAGGCGGCGACTCCCTCGGCCGGCCGTGGCTTCTTACGACAACAGCTTAACCGACTCAAACGACTACCTCTACTCCATCCTAGGACACTACAGACTCGACTATGACTACTCAAGACAGAAGAGAAGCAGCGCAAGATGGTTCTCACCGTGAGCGGGCGGCGCGACGGTGGCGGACAGAAGCGGCGGCGAGCACGGCTACTCCGGCAAGGATGTGGGACAACGACTGGCCTGGAGTGTAGCTAGGGTGTCTGTGGAGGAGTGGGTGAGAGGAATCGACGGGAGACGAGATGTGGCGGCGGAATTTTGCTCGGCGGTGATGCTGGACAGAGGAGAGCGGGCGGCGGTAAAAAGAGGAGGCAGTGAAACGGTGGCGCGGGAACTTAACTATTCAAGCGATTCACCCCTCGCATGGATGACACCGTGGCCTATCCGTAGGCTTGCGTGGTGAGGAGGTGGCCTAGCTAGTTGCCCTGGCGGTCGACCGACGACGGCGGCGGCGACACGTCTTGATGCTCAATCACCGTTCCTCTGGCGCCCGTGACCTTCAGAGCCGACTGGTGGTCGATCTTCAATCCGACAGCCGCTAGCGTCTGAACCGAAGTTGGAGATAATCTCAAACTCTCCATCTTTTATTTTGACTCCATCCCGAGATAAACATCGAATTCGACTCAATTTTGATTTGTTTCTCGGGTTCTTTTGGAGTTCACTGAAGAAACTGACATTTAGTTCGTCAGTTCTAACAGTGGCGTTGATCTCACTTTGGGAACCAAATTAAGGACTCAATCCTTGTTCTGTCAATCCAACTTCTGCCTAAACATGTTCTACTATGTCCCAATGTTCCATTTTTCTCATGAACAAGTACCTTTCTTGATCCACTTTGCTCTGAATTTAAATTCCAAGTCGACCTCCTACTGTTGGTTTCAGACTTAGACATTTTCAAAGTTTCAGTTAACTGTGATTTTGTGCTGACTTTGAGCTCGAGTTTGACTTCCTTCCCTTCACTGTTTCTGGCCAACAACACATGAATATTGTAGTCCAAAGTTCATACTTCAAGATGGTATAATTGCCCTGGTGCACTTAGTTGCAAAATTCTCCAGAAATTAATTTTGAAAACGGACTCTGTTGCTGTTTTACTGGACTGCTGTTTTCGGACGGTGAACAGTAGACGTCATTTTTCCTTTTCTTTCTCTGATTCCTTTGAGATAACTAGCACTAATTTGGTTCCAATTTCTTGATCCCTTAATTCCAAGTACTCTTACACTTATACTCCACATGTTTGACAAATTTTTCTGAATTCCAAATTTGAAATTCAAATTTCGGTCAAATTTGACCGAATTTGATCTTTTTGCCAATTTCTTTTCTTTTTCTTTTGGATTTCTTTCGGATTTCTCATAATTACTTTGATACTTCAGATGGCAATTATTACAGTACCTTCTAGTCATGCGACAGCACTAGTACTCGAAGGATTGGCCGCATCTACAACTCAGAAAGCACCTAGGGGAACTCGGGCGGCGTCCTCAAGTACCCGGAACTGTTCCTCTCGACTACGAAGTACTTAGGGGCTTGTCGGGCATACATCCCCAGGCCCACAAGTAGCCTCTTACGGCCCACTCAGGGACATACTCAGACGTGATCAGAACATGGGAGGCTACACCGCAGGGTAACGTAGCCTGCACGGACTAATGATTACTAGTCGGAATACACAAGGAAACTACTCTACCGATTAAGAATAGAACTCTGTAACCATGTTTGACTAGGACTCTACCCTGTAACCCTACTCCCCTGACTATATAAAGGTAGGCACGGACCCCATCAAAACAGTAGCTAAGAAGTTCAATACAAACCAACATACAGGATGTAGGGTATTACGTGATCTAGCGGTCTGAACCTGTCTAAATCGTGTTCCTTGCGTCACCATTGACTTCTTGATTCTCAACGACACCTGCCGCACAAAAGACCACCTAGGGTACCCCCTAGGTGGGTTGCTGGTCTAAAACACCGACACATATGAGCAGCTCGATCAACAAAGCTCGATACATTCAGTTTGACACACCTCATCCCATCATGGTAGTAGCCTTAGGCAACCAAGTCACAATAAAGGCACCAGACCATGTCGAATCAAGGGTGCCAGACCAAGCCAAAACAGGGTAGAGCGTAGTCGGGTGGAACCCTCGGGAGGCCGTGGCCACCGTGGGCCCCACCTAGGGCCTGAACCTCCAATACGCGACCTCCGTTAGAAGATCAACAACAGCCGTGATGCCCATACAATCAATGAATGGCGCCGCCATGAGCGCGAACAAGAAGTCGAGTACCTTGGAGAAGATTCTAACAGGTTTCCCGCCTTCTCAAAATGAGTACAAAAGATGGTTCTACCGAACAAATTCAAACCTGTAGGTATCACCAAGTACGACGGTAAGCAGGATCCAGTCCAATGGCTGTGGTGCTATTCATTATCAGTTCAAGCGATGGGAGGAAACGATGACACCAAATCATCTACTTCCCCATCTGCATGGAGGTAGGGCCACTCACATGGCTCGAGCCTTAGAAAAGAACTCCATCGACACATGGAGTCACCTCAAGGCGGCATTCACAAACAACTTTGTAGGGGCCATGTAGTGTCCTGGCAATAAGATCGAGTTGTCTAAGGTCAAATAGCAACAAGGCGAGACCCTGCGCAGCTATCTACGCTGTTTCTTCGACAAGAAGGCCACTATAATGGACATCATGGAGCGGGACGCCATAGATGGCTTCTAGAATGGTCTCTATGACCACCGGATGTTCCAAGATTTTTGCAGGAGACGCCTGGAAGATATCAAATCTCTCAAGATCATGATACAAGCTTGGGCGGATCAAGAAGACAAAGAGATTGAGAGGTTTGAGTCTAGTCATAACAGAGGCCAGAACAACAGCAACAAGAATAATGGCCAGCGCAACGACAAGAATCGTAATGATCGACCCAATAATGACAACTGAGGCAGCTACTCGGGTGGTCAAAATCACAGGAGGAAGCCAGACAATACTGTCACGGTGATGTTCTAGTGTTCTAAGAAAGGCGGCAGGAATCAAGAAAGGACTCCATTCAAAGAGCTCCTGAAAAAGCAGTGCCCGTGGCACCCACATTATAAGCACTCTGCGATGGATTGTTATAGCCTGCGTAGAGTCATGAAAGATCCACCGAAACCTTTTGGAGCAAAGGAAAAGGGCAAAGCCAAAGAAGATGAAGACGATGGTGACAACGGTAAATTCTAGAACCTGTCCAACATCGTCAACGTCATCTTCGGTGGCACACCGGAAACTGCCACCAAGCGGTCCCAGAAACTAGCCCTATGGAAGATTATGTCCATTGAACCAGCAATACCAACATTCCTCAAGTGGTTCGAGGTGCCAATCACCTTCTCCAGGAAGGATCAGTGGACTAGTTTCTTAGACCCGAGATGCTACCCTCTCATCCTTGACCCAGTAGTTGCAGTCTCTCGACTCACAAAAGTACTCATCAATGGCGGCAGTGGTCTCAACGTACTCTTCGCCAAGACTTTGAGGAAGATGGGCCTCGACGTTATGGATATGCTCACCCCGATGAACTCTCCGTTCTACGGGATTGTCCTAGGCAATGCGGCTGTACCCCTTGGTCAGGTGGTTTTGCCAGTTACCATCGCGACCAAAGAACACTACCGGACAGAGTACATCCAGTTCGAGGTAGCTGATTTCGAAACTTTGTATCACGCTATCCTTGAAAGACGCACCTTGGCCAAATTCATAGCCATCCTGCATTACGTGTACCTAGTACTCAAAATGCTGGGACCCAAGGGAGTACTTTCCCTGCACGAAGACTTGAAAAGATCAAACAACTATGACCCAGAAGTTGTGGAACTAGCAGCGACTACAAAAGTGCCAAATTCGATGATGCAAGTCTTCACCGCCTCCAAGAAATTATCCCCGACAAAACTCGAGATCCCAGAGAAGAAGTCAGGGGCAACCAAGGTCAAGCTGGCAAGTGAAGTCGATATCAAAGCCATTAACCTTGAGACCGGTGATAGCTACAAGACAGTCCTGATTGGCTCAGGGCTGGACCCCAAATAGGAAGACATGCTCATTAGCTTCCTCTGGACCAATCGAGACATCTTCGCATGGAAGCCAGCAGATATGTCGGGGGTGCCTAGGGAGTTGATCATGCACTCACTAAATATGGATGCCAAAGCTACGCCCAAACAACAACAACTACATCGATTCGCCCAAGACAAAAGAGAAGCAACCAAAAAAGAATTGGCCAAACTACTCGCGGCTGGCTTCATAAAAGAAGTCTATCATCCAGAGTGGCTGGCCAACCCCATTTTGGTGCGGAAGAAAAACAACAACAAGTGCATGATGTGTGTCAACTACACGGACCTTAAAAAGCATTGTCTAAAGGATCCCTTCGGGCTGTTGGAGGTATGCCCTAGAGGCAATCATAGAGATGATGATATTCCATTTGTATCCATGATTTGTATATTGTGTTCATTGAATATCCATTAAAGGCTACTTGAATTGATTTGCAATTATGTGAATTGTATGTGAAACTCTTTACTTGTATGGTTATTCTAAAGTTGCCTTAGTCGGAGTTCATGTGAGGACACACATGAATATTAGACTAGCACATGTATTAGTTGATGACTATGTTTCACAAGTCATGGACATGGAGATGTTGAACTAATAATGTGGACACAAGTGGAGACATGTGCTAGGACTGACCCAACACGAGAAGTAGTTCTCTCTTTAAACAAAATATACGCTTTGTCCTTAGACCTAAGATTGTCGCATGTATTCAAGATGTGGATCGACCTACTTAGGGGCTATCAAACGCTATGCCGTAACAGGGTAGTTATAAAGGTAGCTTTCGGGTTTGTCAAGAAGCATGCTATGAGACATGGTCCATCAAGATGGGATTTGCCCCTCTCTGATTGAGAGTGATATCTCTGGGCCCCTCGAGTGATCGGATCCGAAAATGCATGGCCATGCTACGTACGGTTAAGAGTTAACCTACAAAGGGATTCCGAATCACAGGATCGAGAAAGAGCGGTCGGCTTGAATCTAGACCAAATATCATGAGGCAAAGGGAATAGCATGTATATTATGTTGTGATGGTTCGTCTGATATGATCTTCGTGTGTGTATAGGAGTTGGCACGTCTTGCTAGAGGCCACTACCGACTATTGGGCTGAGTAGGAGTACTCGGGCCATGTCTATACGTATCCGAACCCATAGGGTCACACACTTAAGGGGGCTCAAAGCCCAATTCAGATCTGATCCGAGTTGGATTAGGTTTAGAAGTACTAATGGGCCTCGGACCCAGAGGCCCGTCAGGAACCTCTATAAATAGAGGGGTGGGGGCACCCTAGGGTTTACACCTTTTTGGCGAAACACATCTGCCGCGCCTCCCACGCCCTCACCTGTTGCAACTCGCGGATCTAGCAGTCTGGCTTGTGACGCTTCCTCCCTACACGTGTGGATACCTTGGAGGTGTTGCGCCTGCAGCACTTGGACGAGCCGCCGACGAGCCACGACGAGCCGACGATGAGCCGCGGCACGAGGGCGATCTTGCTGCACGTGGACGAGCTGCTGAGGAGCTGCTGGACGTTGACGTGATGACTACGTTAGGACGCTTAACTCTGTTTTGCAGGATGTATGTATCTTGTGATCAGTATGGCCCCTTTGTGTATGTGATGCATGTGTGTAACTCATTCATGACCTGCGTGTCGCGCGTATGGCAACACGGCAGGAGCCTTATGTGTTGTCACTTTATTGTATTTAATGGTCTGCGTACCAATCTGTGATGATCCAAGCAACTATGTAATCTTCATTACTAGCTATTAGGTGTAATAGCATGTTCTAGTTCTTGGAGGACTCATCACCATGAGGATGGCGCACATGGAACATGGAGATGGAGATCACCATGGTGAACAGGTTCTATGGAGATGGAAATCACCATATGAAAATGGGCCATACTGTGTCACAACTGTGTGAATGCTATTATGTTTATGTTTTACTTTCTGCATGCTGTCATGTTAGAAGTAGAGCGATCCCTCACAAAGTTTAAGTTCGTATGCCCTCCCAACTAAAACTTGCACCGTCCCATGTCTTGTACAATTAGTGGTGGGTCTATGAAATTAGGGTACCACTAGTTTTCCTTGACTAGACGGGTTTGTGTCGGACACTTACATGCATAAGGGTTAGTTTGCTTAACAAGGTTATCTTAACGGTTAAGGACCTTAGGGCATAAAGGTTGGGCGCCGAGACATGGAGATGTCACCCAACAACAGGAGTCATATGTGATATGATTAGCAAAAGTTGCTTACCGATCTACCTTGTTTGCTAGCGGTGATGCTAAAGCTCACTAGTAGACTTGTTAGTTGTGGATCCTGAATCACTAAGTTTCAATAGAGGGATATTGATTTTAGTGGGAGTAGATTATGTTAAAATAGTTTAATGTGATTTGCTCTATCATGGATACGTTTGTCTTAGTGTATTTTGCATTACTTTTGTTGTAGATTAAATGGCACCTAGCAACACCACCACATCATTTGCTTTGCGTTCGGTCCTTGAGAAGGACAAGTTGAATGGAACAAACTACTCGGATTGGATCCGTAACCTGAGAATTGTTCTCAGGGCCGATAAAAAGGAAGATGTTCTAGACACCCCACTACCACCAGTACCTTATGCTTGGTTGCATGGAACCCGAGCTGCAGATGCAGTTCGAAACAAATCATGAGGCACACGATATGATCGTGGCGCTCAAAGACATGTTCCAAACACAGGCTAGGACTGAAAGGTTCAATGTGTCCAAAGCCTTTCTGGAGTGCAAGCTAGCAGAAGGCGCAGCAGTAGGACCACATGTAATCAAGATGGTTGGTTACACTCAGCGATTGGAGAAGCTGGGCTTCCCAATGGGCAAAGAGTTGGCCACTGACTTCATTCTTTCATCTCTTCCGCCTAGCTATGGGAACTTCATCTCGAACTACCATATGCATGGGACGGAGAAGGGTCTGAATGAACTGTGTGGTATGCTCAAGACAGCAGAGGTAGACATTAAGAAAAGCGCTAGTACCAGCCATGTGATGGCTATACAGAACAAGCCTAGCTTTAAGAAGAAGGGCAATTCTTGGAAGAAGAAGGGCAAGGCTGGAACATCCAAGCCAAACCCAACGCCCAAGGTTAAAGCTGGACATGGACCTGCTCCAGACAAAGAGTGCTTTTACTGTCATGAACTTGGTCACTGGAAGAGAAACTGCAAGCAATACCTAGCTTCGTTGAAGAATGGCGGAAGTAAGAGTACTTCTACCTCAGGTACGCTTGTTGTTAATGTTATAGACAACATTTTTCTCGCTGATACAATTATTAATTCTTGGGTATTTGATACCGGATCGGTTGCTCATATTTGCAATTCGATGCAGGGAATGATAAGAAGTAGAAGCGTGGAAAGATGAGAAGTTGATTTCCGTGTGGGCAATAATGCAAGAGTTGCTGCATTGACCGTCGGGACGATGCAACTCCACCTCCCGTCAGGATTTATTATGGAGTTGAATAATTGTTATTTCGTTTCTAGTTTAAGTCAAAACATTTTGTCTCCTTCATGCTTGATGAAGGATGGTTATTCATTTGCAAGTGAAAACAATGGTTGTGTGATCTCTAAGAATGATATGTTTATGGCTTTTGCACCCATTGTGAATGGATTATTTGTTTTAAATCTTGATGGTTCACCTGTCTGTAACGTAAGTGCTAAAAGGCCTCGGCCTAATGATTTGAGTCCTACCTACTTGTGCCATTGTCGTTTGGGTCATATAAGTGAAAAGCGCATGAAGAAGCTCCATTCTGATGGACTTCTAACTTTGTTTGATTTTGAATCATACGAGACATGTGAGGCTTGCTTGCTAGGCAAGATGACCAAGACGCCTTTCACAGGATTTCCTGAGAGAGCAGTAGACTTGTTGGAACTCGTACATAGTGATGTATGCGGACAAATGAGCACGATGGCTAGAGGAGGATTCCAATACTTCATAACTTTCACTGATGATTTTAGTAGATATGGCTATGTCTACTTAATGAGGCACAAGTCTGAAACCTTTGAAAAGTTCAAGGAATTTTAGAATGAAGTTGAAAATCAGCGTGGCAAGAAAATTAAGGCCCTACGATCTGATCGTGGAGGTGAGTATTTGAGCCACGAGTTTAGCAATCATCTAAAGAGTTGCGGAATTGTTCCACAACTTACGCCACCTGGAACACCTCAGAGAAACGGTGTATCCGAGCGATGTAATCGAACTTTGTTAGACATGGTTCGATCAATGATGAGCCAGTCGGACCTACCGTTGTCATTTTGGGGATACGCTCTAGAAACAGCAGCTTTCACACTTAATAGGGTACCATCTAAATCCGTACTTAAGACACAATATGAGATATGGACTGGAAAGGTTCCTAGTTTGTCTTTTCTGAAGATTTGGGGATGTGAAGTGTTTGTCAAGCGACTTCAGTTGGACAAGATCACACCCAAGTCGGATAAGTGCATTTTCGTGGGATATCCAAAGGAAACTTTGGGATATTATTTCTACAACCGATCAGAAGGAAAAGTGTTTGTCGCTCGGAACGGGGTTTTCCTAGAGAAAGAGTTTCTCAAAGGAGAAAAGAGTGGAAAGACAGTGCATCTTGAAGAAGTTCAAGATGAGCCGATCGGGCAAGATTCAATGAGCGATGCTAACGTAGCAGAACAAGTTGAGATACCCATGGCAAGAGAAGCACTGCCACAACCACGAAGGTCGGCAAGGCTCCACGAAATGCGGGAAATATTATTGTTGGACAATGATGAGCCTGCGACATATGTAGAAGCAATGATGGACCCAGACTCCGAAAAATGGCAGAGTGCCATGCAATCCGAAATAGAGTCCATGGGAGACAATCAAGTTTGGAACTTGGTTGACCCGCCTCATGGTGTTAAAGCCATAGAGTGCAAGTAGATTTATAAGAAGAAAAAGGACATGGATGGAAATGTTCACATCTATAAAGCATGACTTGTCACAAAAGGTTTTCGACAAGTTCAAGGAGTTGACTACGACGAGACCTTCTCGCCCGTAGTGATGCTTAAGTCCATTCGGATTATTCTAGCTATAGCTGCATATTTCGACTATGAGATATGACAGATGGATGTCAAGACAGCTTTCCTGAATGGAAACCTAGCTGAGGACGTGTATATGATACAGCCCGAGGGTTTTGTCGATCCGAAAAATGCTGGAAAGGTATGCAAGCTTCAGAGATCCATTTATGGATTGAAGCAAACATCTAGGAGTTGGAACATTCGTTTTGATGAAGTGGTCAAAGAGTTTGACTTTACCAAGAACGAAGAAGAGTCTTGTGTTTACAAGAAGGTTAGTGGGAGCTCTGTAGTATTTCTAATATTATATGTGGATGACATATTACTGATTGGAAATAACATTCCTATGCTTGAGTCCGTAAAGACTTCACTGAAAAATAGTTTTTCGATGAAAGACTTAGGGGAAGCGGCAGACATTCTGGGCATTAAGATCTATAGAGATAGATCGAGAAGGCTTATAGGTTTAAGCCAAGATGCGCATGATGCGCATGTAAGAGCTATGGGTATTAGGTACCTTCTAGATTGACTCTAGTGCAAGTGGGAGACTATTGGAGGTATGCCCTAGAGGCAATCATAGAGATGATGATATTCCATTTGTATCCATGATTTGTATATTGTGTTCATTGAATATCCATTAAAGGCTACTTGAATTGATTTGCAATTATGTGAATTGTATGTGAAACTCTTTACTTGTATGGTTATTCTAAAGTTGTCCCTAGTCGGAGTTCATGTGAGGACACACATGAATATTAGACTAGCACATGTATTAGTTGATGACTATGTTTCACAAGTCATGAACATGGAGATGTTGAACTAATAATGTGGACACATGTGGAGACATCTGCTAGGACTGACCCAACACGAGAAGTAGTTCTCTCTTTAAACAACATATACGCTTTGTCCTTAGACCTGAGATTGTCGCATGTATTCAAAATGTGGATCGACCTACTTAGGGGCTATCAAACGCTACGCCGTAACAGGGTAGTTATAAAGGTAGCTTTCGGGTTTGTCAAGAAGCATGCTATGAGACATGGTCAATCAAGATGGGATTTGCCCCTCTCTAATTGAGAGTGATATCTCTGGGCCCCTCGAGTGATCGGATCCGAAAATGCATGGCCATGCTACATACGGTTAAGAGTTAACCTACAAAGGGATTCCGAATCACAGGATCGAGAAAGAGCGGTCGGCTTGAAGCTAGACCAAATATCGTGAGGCAAAGGGAATAGCATGTATATTATGTTGTGATGGTTCGTCTGATATGATCTTCGTGTGCGTATAGGAGTTGGCACATCTTGCTAGAGGCCGCTACCGACTATTGGGCCGAGTAGGAGTACTCGGGCCATGTCTATACGTATCCGAACCCATAGGGTCACACACTTAAGGGGGCTGGAAGCCCAATTCGGATCTGATCTGAGTTGGATTAGGTTTAGAAGTACTAATGGGCCTCGGACCCAGAGGCCCGTCAGGAACCTCTATAAATAGAGGGGTGGGGCGCCCTAGGGTTTACACCTTTTTGGTGAAACACATCTGCCGCGCCTCCCACGCCCTCGCCTGTTGCAACTCGCGGATCTAGCAGTCCGTCTTGCGACGCTTCCTCCCTACACGTGTGGATACCTTGGAGGTGTTGCGCCTGTAGCACTTGGATGAGCCGCCGATGAGCCACGACGAGCCACCGACGAGCCGCGATCTTGCTGCACGTGGACGCGCTGCTGAGAAGCTGCTGGACGTTGACGTGATCGACTACGTACGACTACGTTGATCGACTACGTACAACTACGTTGATCGTCTTCACTGCATCGACGCAAATCTACATCTTCCGCACCAGTAGTGCGTCGAGTGGTAATCCCGTGATCCTTATACGGCAGTTCTTGCTGGTTTTACGCGGTAAAATTTTTGATTTGCGCTAGTGTAGCCTACCTCGTGTCCCAACACGGGCTCCCTATGATTGATCAAGTCATCAACTCGATGGCTGGATGCTGTTGGGATATGAGGTAGGCTACGCTAGCGCAAAACAAAATTTTTCTACCGCGTAAACCAGGAAAACTGCCGTATATGGATCACGGGATTACCACTAGATGCGCAGATACGGAAGTTGATGAAGCGCGTCGGGGCAGTGTAGTCGATCACACGTTGATGTTGAGCAGCTCCTCAGTAGCTTGTCCACGTGCAGCGGCGTCCTCCTCATGCGTCAGCTCGTCAGGTTCCTTGTCAGCTCGTTAGGTTCCTCATCGGAGCTCTCGTGTGGTGGCTCATCCAAGTGCTGCAGATGCAGCACCTCCAAGGTATCCACACGTGCGGGGAGGAAGCGTCGCAAGCCAGACTACTAGGTCCGCGTGTGCAACAAGGTGAGGGCGTGGGAGGCGTCGCTGCTACTGGTGCTAAAAAGGATTAAACCCTAGGATGCTCCACCACCCCTCAATATATAAGGGTTCCTAATGGGCCTCTAGGTCCGAGGCCCATTGTTACTCCTAAACCTGGTCCAATTTAGATCATATCCGAATTGAGCTTCCAACCCTTTAAGTGTGTGACCCTATAGGTTCATATACATATAGACATGGCCCGAGTACTCCCACTCGGCCAATAGTTAGTAGCAGCCACTAGCAAGACAAGCTAACTCCTATACGCACACGAAGACAATATCAGACGAACCGTCACAACATCACATACATGCTATTCCCTTTGCCTCATGATATTTGGTCTAACTCCAAGCCGACCACTTCTTCTCGATGCTGTGATTCAGAATCCCTTTCTAGGTTAACTCTTGACCTCATGTAGCATGGCCATGCATTTCTGGATCCGATCACTCGAGGGGCCCAGAGATTTCTCTCTCAAATAGAGAGGGGCAAATTTTATCTTGACTGACCATGCCTCACAGCATGCTTCTTGACAAACCCGAAAGCTACCTTTATAACTACCCAGTTACGGTGTAGCGTTTGATAGCCCCTAAGTAAGTCGATCCACATCTTGAGTACATGAGACAATCTCAGATCTAAAGACAAAGCATACACGTTGTGTAAAGAGAGAACTATGTAACTCATGTTGGGTCAGTCCTAGCACATGTCTTTACACGTGCCCACATTATTAGTTTGACATATCCATGTCCATGACTTGTGAAACATAGTGTTGGCGCTAGAAACCGGCTGACCGAATCCCCAGCGTCTAACACACGACCCGGGAGAATCTGCTTAACTCCTGTTCGGGTGATTGCCCTGGTACGGTTCGCGCGGCGTGCCAACCAATCTGACCTGTTAATTGGCAAGGAAAAAGACGTGTCAGATCCCAGAGGTCGCGATCGGCTAAGTTTCCGATCTCGAGAAAGCGTATCAGCGAATCGGCCGATTTGCCGTAATAAAGAAATCGGCTATGAAGCAGCCGATTACCGGGCAGCGTGAATGAAAACTGCTGGAGCAATCAATACAACGCTACAGTAGCAACACTAGGAACAGATCTAGTTGGCTATGCGTAAAATAAGTAAATTAAATGACGAAATACGAGAAAAGCCAAGATTGCCGATTCCTAGCTGGATAACTGGTGATAAAACTAGAACAACAGGTAAAACCTATAATTCTAGTAAATATCGATAACTAGTGAATAAATCTAAACGAAACAACAGCGATGCGCCCGAAGTTAAAGCTTAGAATTTACTCGGTAAACGGAACTTACAAGATCGGCCGGAGGTCAAGTTGATGCTGCCCCGCCAACCCGTATGAACTCGTGAAAAAGAAGAAAAGTATTTGGCGAAGTCGCCTGCTTGAAAGTAAGTACGAGGAAATAGTAGTTTGTTGTATTGAGTTGTTGATGATTACAGATCTACAAAAGTGGCTATTTATAGCCCCGTACAGACGACTCCTTATCTGACTAGAACTCTATCCCTAATTCAAATGGAAAACGAATATTTACAAGTATGATTCGTACTAGGTCAATTATTATGCACTTCATGGGCTGATTCCCTCTTCATCTTTATAATCCTTTCTAAGCCCATACCGGCCCAACTATTCCAACCTCCTAATCGGCCGATTTCCTCATCGGCAAGGGGTAACCGATCGGGAACCGGGTGCGTCCGATAACAAACCCCAGGGGTCAAGCGAGGTAGAATTCTAAAGATCAATCGGCCGATCCTCGACTATAGCATCGGTCGATCCTGGACTGTAGCACCAACCAACCGATCTTTTAACTGTAGCGCCATTCAGCCGATTTCCAATTGTCGCCCCTTGTATCTCGCCGTATCTTCCAATTTCTTCCTCTCCTGACGCCGATTTTACTCGTGTCGAAATCTGGCGTCAACACATAGTCATCAACTAATACATGTGCTAGTCTAATATTCATGTGTGTCCTCACATGAACTCCGACTAGGGACAACTTTTAGAATAACCATACAAGTAAAGAGTTTCACACACAATTCACATAATCGCACATCAATTCAAGTAGCCTTTAATGGATATTCAAGGAACACAATATAAAATATGGATACAATGGAATATCATCATCTCTATGATTGCCTCTAGGGCATACCTTCAACAGTCTCCCACTTGCACTAGAGTCAATCTAGAAGATATCTAATACCCATAGCTCTTATGTGCGCATCATGCTTAGACTGCGGGAGAGGCTTTTTCAAAGGATCAGAAATATTTAAATCTGTGTGTATTTTGCATATCTTGATCTCACCTCAGTTAACGAAGTCTCGAATGAGATGAAATCACCGCATTACGTGTTTGTTCTTCTAGTGATTCCTTGGCTCCTTTGCTTGCGTAATAGCCCCATTGTTATTACAGTAGAGATTCAATGGGCTAGATGCGTGCGGGAACACACAAAGCTCAATAAGAAAATTCCTTATCCAAAAACCCTCCTTCGCGGCTTCTGAAGTCGCGATGTACTCGGCTTCTATCGTAGAATCACCCACCGTCTCCTGCTTGGAACTCTTCCAACTAACAACAGCACCATTTAGCGTAAACACAAATCCTGATTGTGATTTTGAATCATCTTTGTCAGTTTGGAAATGAGCATCGGTTTAACCTGTTACAATGAGCTCCTCCTCACCTCCACAGACGAGGAACATATCTTTAGTCCTTTTGAAGTACTTAAGAATATTTTTCACAACTGTCTAGTGACTCTCACCTGGATCAGACTAGTGTCTGCTTGTTATACTTAGCGCATATGAAACATCTGGGTGAGTACTTATCATTGCATACATGATAGATCCGATAGCCGAAGCATATGGCACTCTACTCATGTGATCCCGCTCATCAGTGGCCGATGGACACTAGCTCTTGCTAAGGTATATGCCATGTGACATAGGCAAGAACCCTTTCTTCGCCTCTTCCATGCTGAACCATTTAACCACTTTGTCAAAGTAAGTATCTTGGCTTAATCCTATAAGCCTTCTCAATCTATCTCTATAGATTTTGATGCTCAGAATATATGCTACTTCCCCTAAGTCCTTCATTGAAAAACTATTTTTTAGTGAGGTCCTTACATACTCAAGCATAGGAATGTTGTTTCCAATCAGTAATACGTCACACATATAAGATTAGAAATACTACAGAGCTCCCACTAACCTTCTTGTAAACACAAGCGTCTTCTTCGTTCTTAATGAAGTCAAACCCTTTGACCACTTCACACTACTAGGATCCAGCCCTATCTTGACGCCTATATTGGGTTGCAATATGGCTATTTTTTTTGCAATAAGGATCAATTACATCTATGTATGGTCGTTGACAGGTGGTTGCATTTGGAACGGTGCAATAGGTTTTTGCATCCTTTTGGAGTGGTGTTGCAATATGGTGGTTTTGTAATGCACATAAAAAACTAACGCAACTGCGATTTGGTTGCAAGCACGGATATTGCGACCATGGTTGCATGAATTATTTTTGCAATGAAATACATGGCTGCAATATGACTGTATTGCTATGAACAAATTTGTCGCAAAATAGGTTTATTGTCACCCCATAGTTACATGGGAATATGGCCATATTACCATGCAATATGCTCCATTGCATCAAATAAATATTGCAACGTAACAAATTTGGTGGCTAGAGTCACAATTGCAACGTTCACTTGCTGGTAGCAATAAAAAGTAATGCAACGAATCATTGTTAGTGGTAATAGATGGAAAATGCAACGAATCATTGTTGGTGGTAATAGATGGAAAATGCAACGAATCATTGTTGGTGGTAATAGATGGAAAATGCAACGAATCATTGTTGGTGGTAGACACGTCTTATAGCAACACATAAGGTTTGTGGCAATAATGTATATTGCAACAACAAACAGTGGTTGCGTAGTGGTTTGTTGCAACGAGGGCATTTTGGCTAGCACCTTTTTAATTTCGTTTTGTAGCTACAAATTTAATTGTTGTTACAAAATAATTGTGCCATAAGTATATATTTCATCATCACATATAAGAACTCAAACCTTCATTAACTTCAAATATATGTCTCAACCAAAGTAATAACACAATGACAATAAAAATATCATCTCTGACTACAAATGCAACTATGTTAAATATGAGTTCTCTTATTGATCTATTCATTCCCCATTGGCACCAGCAATCACCAATAAACCTTTCTGTAATTCATTCTTCTAGCAGTCCACATCGTCGAGCTACAGTGGCCACCACTTCCTCCTTGTCCCATGATCTGCCGCTGTCAAGGAGACGCAGATGGAGAGGGTGGCATGGTTGGAGGGAGGCACCAAGGTAAAAAAAAAAACCAGCTGCATCCTTGAAAAATGTAGAATTTATATCACTGGACTAAAAGCTTGCCAAAAAAATCATATTATATCCTAAAAATGATAATTTGTAGCTAGGAACGTTACCTTGCTGTAGTGGCAGAGCTAGTTAACTGTGGCATTTTGTCAAACATCTTTAGGATGGAAGCAAGAGAAGCTCCCTGCACCTGATGAGTATGCAGCTAATAAATCAGCACCTAGAACTACAATTAAAGACATCAACATAGCATCAACAACACATGACATCAATATGCAAAGAAGCGAAAAAAGATTTAGAGACTTGACATGGATAACTAAAATATTTAAGGGTTATATAACCAGCTTGGAATCTTTATCTTTGATTCCTATGGTCCTAGTTGAAAAGCTTGTTCGTATAAGATCTAATTGCAGAGGGAAAATATAGCTAAAATTACTGCAAAGCACAAATTGGTAGTCATACATACTTATAACTATTGCAAAGTACAGTGTAAGGACAATATTCAGTAGGACACAGTTTCCTGATAATGTTGGACAATTTTGTTATGCCTTAATATTTACAATATTTCCACAACAGATAGTTAGAAAATTCAATAGAAAGCTTGAGCAAAGTGGACACCAGATAATTGAATAATATGAATACATCTGCATTGCAATATGCTTATCATCCTATATGATTATCTATACTAGGTAGAAACCTAATTTTTTTACGGAACATGCAGATTGGTCTAAGAACCATAATATCTAGTTAACCCCACCATAAGAATTAGTTTGGCCATAGAAAAGAGATTAGAATGAAAACATGCATCTGAATAAATTTTATTAAACATGACATTGATCAAAATCAATCTTGTAAGCCAGTCAGTACATTGGTAGGATAGCTCCAGACATTCATCACAAAGTAGCACGTTAACAAAGACAAACTTTCATTCATTCATGTAGGTTCATACGTCATAACAATAGTATAGCTAACATTCGGAGCTAGGCTCATATATAACATCAAATTCTACATGTCCTAATTATATTGCAGGTAGACATATATGGATTGTTTGCCTCCAAAATGATAAAGACATGCAGGTAGTTCAGAACAAATCAATAACTGGATCAGCAATTTGATCCACTTGTTGTTGACAAGATCCTACCTAGCACGTCTTTGAAGTTCCTGAAACTCAAAGTTGGCATGCAATAAGTCACTTGGTAATTTCTTAGCATTACTAGCAGCAGCACACAGTATATCCAAGGATCAGAGAACACAGAATCATACCATTGTTCCAGCAGCTGCAGTAGGGGTAGCATAGAACAGAGCACTAATTGAACAGAGCACTAATCGAACAGAGCATAGCACAAATTAGGCACCAGCACCTGCTGCAGTAAAGGTACTAGTAACTTGCACAATACAAGCACAAAGGCACCACCCAGTACTCACATAAAAAACATCCTGTATGGCCCAGCCTCCACGAATCCTTGGTATGTCTTTTGTATTTTCTGCTAGGCATGATATTGAAAAGGTAAACCAGATGCATGATCAATAAAATCAATGATGGATACAGAATTCAAAAAGACTTTACCTGCTAAGCATTTCTCAGGTCCAATTTCCTAGCTGTAGCACTTTGATGTATATTAATCATACATATCCTAGCATACAATTTGTACAATGGCAGCATCAGTTGAATCTGGCTTGTCTTGTTTCATGCTGCTAGTCTTGTTTCAAAAGGAAGTTATTATACTTCCAGAATCTCAGCTTAAATTAATTTATGTTTCAGGGTGTTGTTCGACAACAAGAACATTGGGCTCATTCAGACCTCATCTTAAACTAAGCTATTGTGTTTATAAACAGACCATAAACAAAGTACCATTCGATGCTAATATCGAGATGCTAAGCATTTCAGATTACCTGCATCGCCATCTCCATGTTTATTGCCAATCACTCTTTCTCTGATACAAGATATGAGGATTATTAGTTTCAAGTTGATTCTAACTAGTACGATAACAGGCAGCTCAATACGAATTTTAAAACAACCACAATTGAGCATGACAAAATGAAGATATAGCTTCTGTAACTGTCGTATGTCTTGAACCAATAGAGCTACTATGTATTAAAGATCAACATAAATTGTTTCAAATGTAAGAGTATTAGTATATAGCTTTTGACAAGACTAGAACAGGGAACACACATCAGAAAAACAGGTTGAGATAAATAGGAGTATCAAGCTAACCTCGTTCTCCTTGTTATGTACTGCAGTATCTAGTCCCCCATAACTAGATTTTTGGTACCTCTCAGTATCTAGTTCTGTATTGAATATCTATAGATTATAGCAACACAATCTACTAGGCAATCTCAAATCCAAGAGCCTTATGAACAACAAGTGACAGTCTCATGGAAATACCACCTAGCTATACCAAGGTCAAAGATCTCATTAGCTTTCCTCAGCTTGTTCTTTGCCTCCAACAATGACGCATAGGACATGTAGTAAATGGCATGGCCCTGCCCAATCTGGTTTGCCTCCAGGAATTTGTATATCACCTCAGCATCAGCGCAATTTCCAGCCTGCAAAACAAAACAAGACCGGCAACCAAACAGGTATGTGAGATGCCTCCACTCCCCAGAAGATAACCAGAGAAAGAAAAATCAAGCTGGGGTCCCCACGACTCACGTATTCCAGCCACACTTTGAGGAAGCGGAGGTCGTCCTTGTAGCGCTCGTCATGCTAGAAGGTCTGCACGCACTGCTCGTACAACACCACCAGCTCTGAGCACTCACCACCGGTCGGGAACGACTCTTGAACCCACTTGATGCAGCTGCACGCGGAAGAAGCAGCAGAAGATCCGAAGAAATGAGCAATCTTTTGCCTCTGGCAGCTACCAAAAACCAAGAAATCCGACAGAGGCGAGTTAAGGGGATGGAGAAACGCTTACTCCAGCCACGGTTGGAGCGGATCCTCGCCCTGATACTCGTAGGAGCGTGGCTGAGGGGAGAGAAGGAGCCACGTCGGATCTTGCATCTCACGTGCTGGATCCCCGTGCGCCGCCGAAGGTCGGAGGCCCCGTGCGCCGCCCTGCCACCAGAGGTCGTCCCTCGCATGGAGGGGCGGTGGGTGGAGCTCCGGCGAGGGGCGGCGCGTGGAGGGGCGGCGAGAGGCAGCGGGACATGAGGAGGGGAGCCAAACTAGATGTGCTGGAGGACAGCGGGTGAATGGGAGTGAAGCTACGGTTCGGTATGGGCCGAGTCTTGTGCGCAAGATTAATGGGCCGGAAGTGCGGCAAAGGGAAATGGGCCTAAAGAACGTATCCCGACCGATAGTTGGATGTATATGTTGAGTTATGCCGACCAATGATTCGGTGGTACATCTAAATATATATAGCGTCGAATGGTGAGCCATAATAACGTGATATACCGATGAATGGTCCGTTGCTCCGCTATACCGATGAATGGTCCATTGTTATTTTTAGACTTATACCGTCGGATGTTCGACTGTAATTTTGGGCTGTGGTATTGTTGACGCCAGATTTCGTTACTAGTAGAATCGGCGCCAAGAAGAAAAGGAATCAGAGAAGCACAGTTGGGAATCGGCCAAATGGTGTTACAGTGTGAGATCGGCCGGAGACCTCTGTCTCGCTATGGGACGAATATACCTGAGTCCCAATCGGTAATCTTTTGCCGATAAGGAATCGGTCGATTAGGAGGATGGGCTAATTGGGCCTGTATGGGCTTGGAGAGGAATAGAAGGATAAGGGGGAAACCAGCCCACGAAGCATAGAGTAACCAACATAGCACGAATTGTGCTTGTAGATGTTTGTTTTCTGTTTGAATTAGAGATAGAATTCTAGTCGGTTAAGAAGTTATCTGTACGGGGCTATAAATAGCTACCTTTGTAAATCTGTAAACACAACAATCAATCAATACAACAAGTTACCTTCTTCTTCGTACTTACTTTCGAGCAGGCGACTTCGCCATTACTTTTTCTTCTCACGAGTTCGTGCGAGTTGGCAGGGCTGCATCATCTTGACCTCCGGCCGATTCTGTAAGTTCCGTTTATCGAGTAACATCTAAGCTTTAACTTCCGGCGCATCGTTGTTGTTTCGTTTAGATTTATTCATCAGTTATCGATATCAACTAGATTCATAGGTTTTTACCTGTTTTCCTAGTTTTTATTATCAATTATCCTGCTAGGAATCGGTAGTATCGGCTTTCATTATTTTCTGTCGTTAGATCCATTCGTTGCCGATTAGATCTTTTCCTAGTGCCGTTATTACTAGCTTTGTATCGATTACTTCAGTATTCTTCTATCTACAAGGCTATAGGGATCGGGCTGACTTATAGCCGATTTTATTATTACAGTCAATCGGCCGATTCGCCGATAAACTCTCTCGATCGGAAACTTAGCCGATCGTGGTTTCTGAACCTGACACGTGTTTTTCCTTGCCAATCAACAGGTCAGATTGGCTGGCACGCCGCGCGAACCGCACCAGGGCATTCACCCGAACAGGAGCTAAGCAGATTCTCCCGGGTCGTGTGTCGGTCGCTGGGATTCGGTTGACCGATTTCTAGCACCAACACACTTTTGGCACGCCCGGTGGGACCAATACAACCGCTATCATGTCAAAAGCTGCTGAAGTCTCCGAAGAAAACGTCATCGAAGTGACGGAAGCAGATCTAAAGGACGACCAAAAGGAAGATCTGAACAACTATTTGGAGCAAGTCCGAAAAACTTGCCTGAAATCCTTCAGTCGTTCCAGGAGCGGGGAGACGGTTAAAAAGACTCCTTTCCCTACCCCCCGTCAGATCACAATTTCCGAAGATTCGGATAAAATGTCCGATATGATTCAACAATCTCTTCATCACGCCTTCATCAATCAATCCCCGGTACTTTCAAACATGGTGCACAATGCTGTTGTCAACTCCTTCGCCGGAGGTATACCTCAAGGGTACAGGGGACCAACGTATTTTCAGCCGATTCCACCGAATCAGGCTTATCAGGCTTCACAGCCGATCCAATCTTCTGTCGGTGGATCCGGTGCTTCTGCGTCATCAACTCCCTTGGGATATGGTTCTATCCAACTCTCCTCTGCACCATTCCCTCCAGTCAGCCCTTTACCCTGGGGGGCACCTTTAAACACGGCCGGTTTGAATCAATCGGTCAGTCAGGGAAATCCTCCGTTCCAGACACCATCCCAAACGGCCACTCGGCCGATCATACCACCATACCAGCCTATCGCTCCGGAGGTCAACAAGACGTCAGATCTCATGCTATATGATGAGACAAGTGGTTCATACAAGCAGCCGTCCTTTACTACACCACCGGCTTATACTCAGATACCACCTCTTCATCAACCTCCTTTTATTCAGCCTCCGATTTATCAGCACGTGCCAATACCACCACCAATTGTTCCCCAGCAACAACCAGATTGGTCGGCGCAAATTGCAGAGGTAATGCAAGAACAATTCGGCTTGAAGCCGAAAGTGCAAACTTATACCTATAGAACACCCTACCCATCTACATATGACTTGTTGCCATTTCCCCATCGGTACAAGGTCCCTGATTTTACTAAATTTTCGGGGATGGATGACACTTCTACCGTAGAGCATGTGAATAGATTCATCATCCAATGCGGAGAAGCAGCTACGCAAGATGCCCTACGGGTACGGTTGTTCTCATCATCCTTGTCTGGATCGGCCTTTCAATGGTTCACGACTCTACCACCAAACTCAATTATTACATGGGCCGATCTAGAAAGACAATTCCACAAGTACTTCTATGCCGGGGTCC
Organism: Setaria viridis; assembly: GCF_005286985.2. Taxonomy (NCBI): domain Eukaryota; kingdom Viridiplantae; phylum Streptophyta; class Magnoliopsida; order Poales; family Poaceae; genus Setaria; species Setaria viridis. The sequence continues at coordinate 12,975,756 of NC_048268.2, forward strand.
ATGAAATGAAGCTGTCCGATTTGACTAGCCTTCGGCAAAGAAGTGATGAGCCGATACCCTCGTATATACAGAGGTTTCGGGAAATCAGAAACAAATGCTACTCCCTGGCTCTGACCGATGCGCAATTGGCCGATATAGCTTTCCAAGGCCTTCTGCCACATATTAAAGAGAAATATGCCTCGCAAGAATTCGAGAGCCTGAGCCAGATTGTTCACCAATTGTCCGGCCAAGAAGTGCGTCCGTTCGATCCGAGAAGGAATTTCCAGAAGAAAGTAGCATTCCTGGAGGAAGTAGAGGACGAGGAAGATGCCGAAATCGGACTTGCAGAGTGGATTAAGGGAAAGAAGCCGATATCATGCCCGTTCGGCAAGAAGGAGCCGGAAGCATTCGGTTTCGACACGACTAAAGCGGATAAAATCTTCGATCTTCTACTCCAGGAAGGGCAGATTAAACTCTCGCCTTACCATACAATACCCTCTACCGAACAATTGAAGAAAATGAAGTATTGCAAGTGGCACAATGCCACATCACATGATACCAACGAGTGCAAAATCTTCAGGCAACAAATACAGTCGGCCATTGAGCAAGGCAGACTCAAATTTGAAGTGCCGGCAAAATCGGCCAAACCAATGAAGATCGACCAACACCCCTTTCCTACCAACATGGTTGATACGGGAGAGAATTCCCTCCAAACAAAAGTGCTGACGTCCGAGTCGGCCAGAAAAAGTGGCGCTGTCGATCCCAGAAATCAAGTTACGTCTGAAGACGTCAAAGGAAAGCGACGAATGGAGGACGATGATGGCGAGTCAGAAAGGCCACGTATTACTTCCCAGTTCCTGCTCCAAAAGTACCAAAGCCAACATGAACGTTCGAGGTCTCGAGAGGAAGCGATGCGTCGGCACGAAGAGCACTGGAGATGCCCATTCTTCATTCATTGTTGGGAAAATAACCTCAGGCTACCGTCGGCCGATACTTGCCCAGAATGCAACGGTCCCTATCGGGGCAATCGGCCGTTCACCAGGTCTCGCTCCAGAGACGGAAGGCCAGAACCGATCAGCAGGAATTGGCGCAACCCAGATGATCAGCGCCCTCCCATGCGTGATCGGCTGGGGGGCAGAAGTGACCGATACGATCGGTCAGAAGATAGAAGCCATAATAGGCAAGGGGGCAAGGCCGATCGACATGACCAATCAAATAGCAAAGCCAGCGTTCACAGCCGGCTCGAAGACATGGCCGATGCTCGGGTAACGGACGAGGACCCGTTAGGACGCGAGCCGGAATGGGAACGCGCCGGGAAAGAAGGGAGGCCGATAAACCCCAGGTGGTGCCCCGATGGTTTAACCAAATCACAAAAACGGAGAATCCAACGCCTCCGCCAATGGGAACAGCAAGAAGAAGAGAGCACGATGGACAGGAAGGAAGGGAGGCCTCGGGTGTGGCGCCCCAAAAGAACCGACAAGGGAAACAATGAGTCGGCGGGTGATGAATCGGCAGCCGAGATCGGTATGGTTTTCATATTGCCGATGGAGTTCATGACCCCTACCGATCAACAGGACGTATCGGCGATAGAGGAACAAACAGCACGGTTGGCTTTAGAACCAATGATGGCCACGTTCGAAAAACCCGAAGACGACGAACGACAACACATGAAGGCGTTGTTGCTTAAAGGGCATGTTGACGGTCGCCCCCTCACTAGATTGATGGTCGACAGAGGAGCTGCCGTCAATATCATGCCGTATGCCGTACTCCGGAAGCTGGGGAAGAGCGACGACGACCTAACCAGGACGGACATGATGCTTAAGGACTTCGAAGGCAAGGTGTCAAACGCTCGCGGTGCCCTCTGCGTCGACCTCACCATCGGCAGTAAGACCCTTCCTACCACGTTTTTCGTTATTAATGGCAAAGGGTCCTATAATATGCTTCTTGGCCGAGACTGGATACACGCAAACTGCTGCATCCCGTCAACTATGCATCAATGCCTCGTACAATGGGTCGGCGATAACATCGAGGTGGTCAAAGCCGACTCCGCGTACAGCATCGCAACAGCCGATGCACAGCAATGGAACTGCGACACCGTCAGATGCATATCAGGTAGGGTGTGGGAGACCGACTTCCTAAAGGTCACCGATTTTGACCTACAGCCAATCCGAGCAGTCGGCTCCGAAGAAACGGAATAGATGGATCAGTTCGCCCGAGAAGACGGGAAGCTGGGGCACGGATTCACGTCGGCCGATTCATTAGAGATGATAGACTTAGGTGACGGGACCAAACCAAGGCCGACTTTTATTAGTGCAGATTTAGATCCAGAGTATAAGTGTAAATTGACAAATTTATTAAGAGAATTCAAGGATTGTTTTGCTTGGGAGTATCACGAGATGCCCGGATTAGATCGATCTATTGTTGAACATCGGCTACCCATAAAGTCAGGGTATCGGCCGTACCAACAACCCGCACGGCGATGCAATCCTAAAATCTTACCAGACATAAAAGCTGAAATAACTCGGCTAATAGAAGCAAAATTTATTCGGCAGTGTCGTTATGCCGAGTGGATTTCTAATATCGTGCCAGTTTACAAGAAAAACGGAAAGCTGCGCGTTTGCGTTGATTTCAGAAATCTTAATCAGGCCACACCGATGGATGGTTACCCCATGCCTACGGCCGATGTATTGATCGACGCCGCCGCGGGACACAAAATTATTAGCTTTATGGATGGAAACGCCGGGTACAATCAAATACTTATGGCCGAAGAGGACATACCCAAAACGGCTTTCAGATGTCCAGGCCATCTTGGTTTATTCGAGTGGGTAGTGATGACCTTCGGCTTGAAGAATGCTGGTGCTACATATCAGAGAGCCATGAACTACATTTTTCACAAACTCATTGGCCTCCTGGTGGAAATCTACATCGATGACGTTGTAGTCAAGTCCAAAAGCCACGAGGAACTCCTAGCCGATTTACGAAGGGTGCTAGAGTGTACCAAAAAGCATGGTCTTAAGATGAATCCCAACAAATGCGCCTTCGGCGTCTCCGCCGGACAGTTCTTAGGATTCATGGTGCACGAACGAGGTATAGAAGTCAATCGGAAGACCATAGCGGCCATCAACAAAGTCGTCACCCCACAGAATAAAACTGAACTACAGTCTCTAATCGGCAAGGTAAACTTCATCAAAAGGTTTATATCTAATCTATCTGGACGAATTCAGGCGTTCACGCCACTTCTGAAGTTGAAGCCAGACCAGGAATTTATATGGGGAGAAGAACAGCGCAAGGCGTTAGAAGATATCAAGCGATACTTGGTCTCACCCCCAGTCTTGGTTCCCCCTCAAACTGGTAAGCCGTTTAAGCTGTATTTATCAGCCGATGAAAAAGCTATTGGGTCGGCTCTAGTCCAAGAGTTTGAAGGCAAAGAGCGGGTCATTTATTACGTCAGCAGGAGACTCCTGGATGCCGAAACAAGATATCCCCCGGTGGAGCGTTTATGTTTGTGTCTTTACTTCTCGTGCACCAAACTCAGGCACTATCTACTGTCGGCGGAATGTATAGTCATATGCAAAGATGATGTAGTGAAATACATGCTGTCACTGCCGATATTGAAAGGACGAATCGGTAAATGGATCTTAGCTTTATCAGAATTTGACCTACGGTATGAATCGGCAAAAGCCGTCAAGGGTCAAGTCATGGCCGATTTCGTCGCCCAGCACTGTGGACCGGAGATCGCCCTCGTGGAACTAGCACCTTGGCAATTGTTTTTTGACGGGTCATCATGCGGGGTCGGATCAGGAATCGGCATCGTCCTCATATCGCCTCGGGGGGCAAGCTATGATTTTTCTCTGCCGATAGAAACCGCCGCCACTAACAATCAAGCGGAGTACAGAGCTGTATTGAAAGGCTTACAATTATTGAGAGAAGTCAAGGCCGATTCTGTTGAGATCTTCGGGGATTCTATGCTAATTGTGGATCAACTAACCGGAAGGGCTGAGTGCAAAGATGATATATTAAGAATCTATCACGAAGATTGCGTACAGCTTTTAAAAGAGTTCAAATCGGCATTAATCGAGCATGTTCCAAGAGACCGCAACGAGGAAGCGAACAAACTCGCCCAGCACGCATCTGGGTATCGGCCGATTCTGGGCGCCATGGCCTTAGAACTTGCAGCCGACGATTGGCGTAAAGAAATTACCGATTACCTGAAGGATCCGTCTAAAAAGGTGGAGCGACGAGTACGCTTTCACGCCACCAAGTACGTGCTGCTCGAAGATGATCTATTCTACCGGACGATCGACGGTGTCCTCCTTAAATGCCTCGGGACAGAAGAAGCCAAGACTCTAATGGGAGAAATCCATGAAGGGGTATGTGGAGCACACCAATCGGCACATAAGATGAAGTGGATGATCAGGAACAACGGGTACTATTGGCCTACAATCCTTGAAGATTGTTCCAAATATTATAAGGGTTGTCAAGAATGTCAAAAGTTTGGAAATGTCCAGCGGGCACCCGCATCGGCCATGAATCCCATCATTAAACCATGGCCGTTCAGGGGATGGGGAATAGATCTTATCGGCCAAATCTACCCACCATCAAGCAAAGGGCACAAATTTATTCTGGTGGCCACCGATTACTTTACCAAATGGGTTGAGGCAATCCCGTTAAGAGCCGTAACATCGGCTATCATGGCCGATTTCGTAAGGGAACACATCGTCTACCGATTCGGTATTCCCCAGACTATTACAACCGATCAAGGAACAATGTTCACATCAGGGGAGTTCGAGGAATTTACAACCGATATGGGAATCAAATTGTTAAATTCTTCTCCGTATTATGCCCAGGCCAATGGTCAAGCAGAATCCTCCAACAAAGGAATAATCAAGTTGATCAAAAGGAAAATTGAAGAACATCCGAAGAAATGGCACCTATGTTTGACTGAGGCCCTGTGGGCATACAGGATGGCTTGTCATGGGGCTACTAAGTTGTCTCCCTATCAGTTGGTGTACGGTCACGATGCAGTACTACCATGGGAATCGAGGGCAGGATCGAGGCGTATTTCGCTCCAGGACCAGTTATCGGCCGACGATTACTCATCACTTATGAAAAGGGAACTTGACGATTTGGCTAGCCAACGATTGAGGGCCCTGATAAGCATTGAAGAAAATAAGAAGAGAGTAGCCAGGTGGTACGATAAGAAGGTCAAAGTCAAACAGTTCTCCCCCGGAGACTTGGTATGGAAGTTGGTACTGCCGATCGGGTCGAAAGATCCTAAATTCGGAAAATGGTCCCCTACCTGGGAAGGGCCGTATAAAATCGGCAGATGCGCTCCAGGAAATGCGTACATTTTGGAAACGATAGAAGGAGAAGAATTTACTAGAGCTCTGAACGGAAGGTACTTAAAGAGATATTACCCCAGTATATGGGTTGGGGCGTAGGAATTAACCACGACACAACTACGCATAACCGATACAAATCGGTTCGAACACTTAGCCGATACGAATCAGTTCAAACATGTAACCGATGCAAATCGGTTCAAAAACATAGTCGATCGGATCGACCGATTGCATTCATTCGGTACGGGCAACGGGTTACATGGCCGACAAAACGTTAGTCGCCCTCAGAACAAAAAATACAAAAATACAATGTCTAATTATTCTTCTTCTTGCGCTCCCTCTCAGTCCGACCTAATTCTATCATGAGGCGGAGGTATTCTTCTTCTATTTCTTTCATTGAAACCTCCGCTTCAACTTGACACGGGAGAGGGTGGCTCCGATCCATGGCCGGGCACGAAGTTCCTGCCACCGTGTCCTCATGGACGACTCGCGAAGGAAGCGGATAACTCCTGTCGATTGGAGGTCGCCGGCGACCGTTGCTCTCCACAAAGTCCAGGACTACACGAGCCTCCGCGGTGACGTGATCTCGAAGCTCCTTACGATGAGCCATGATCAGCTTTTGGTCCTCCGGCGTCAGTGGGTCCTCAGAATGGATAAGCTCAATGGCGCGCATGAGCTCAGGACTAAGACGTTGAGGCTAAAACAAAAAAGGAGTAAGAAGGAGTTCCCTTCCTAAGATCTAAAAAGAAAGGAAGTCGAGGCCAAGATTTCACCTGGTTGACAGAAGAAGAAGAAACCGGCGAAGCCATGACAAGGAATCACGCCGATGAAAAGAAGAGGAGAGTAAGCCGAAGACCAAATTGGTACTATCAGGGGTAAACGCTGAGGTCGGTATTTATGGGAAAAGATGCGTGGAAATTTGGTAAGGCCACGTCCCATCGGCAATAGGAAAGGCAATAAATAGAAAGGGGGTCACGAGAGACAGTCAAAGAAGCTAGTAAATGTTCGTACAAAACGATCAGTGTTTTACAGGTTACCCAGAAGGGTATCGATAGCCGTGATGGCCCGACGCCGGATCTGATCGGCAGAGTCAAGAACCCGTTGGTCTTCTTCCGCCGATCCAGGGACCTCCGATGCGCTGCGATGGAGTCTCAGGGCCTCATGAGCAAAGCGCTGCCTCTCCCGTGTCAAATCGGCAATAACAGAGGGTAGCTCTTGGAGTTTGTTCTCTTCGGCGCTGATTGCCTTGGTCACTTGCTCCATTTCCTTGGCAAGCTCCGCCCTCCGACGCTTGAGGCGGTCTATCTCACTTATGATCGCCGGACGGGAATCTTCTAAAACATGGATACGCCGATGTGCCTCTTGAGCCTGACGCTTGAAAGCGTTTTCCTCTTCGCGAGTCTTGGTCAGCTTGGCGCGATCGGCCATGTGACGAAGGGCTCTGAAGACTGGGATCCTCATGGACTCGATGAAGGCCGCCGGCGCCAGGGCCTCCTCCGCCTCTTCTGGTACTCGTCCGCTGACGTCATTGAAGAGCTGCCGAATCGGTGAGCGTCTTCTACTAGTCGGCCGATGTCCCCTTGAAGGAGGGATCGGATGCTGGAAAGTTTGGCTCGGACGTCATCAGGAACGGAACTCAAGGCGACTTGGCGAGAAGCAACCTCTTCGTCGTCAGAAAGGGTGACCGCAAAAGAAAAGAGGCTGTTGTCGGGGGTGTCCTGTTCCTGAAGATAATAAAGAAAGAAAATAAATCGGCTGGAAGTAAGATCAAATCGGCTAGGTAGAAGCCGAAGTAGAGACTTACCATTTTGAAGCGAATTTCCTCATGTTGCACTTGTGAAACCGTCATGCCTTGCTCAGGGGCTCGCGCCATGGGTTCATCAGAAGAAGAAGACTCCACAATAATTGGCGCGGTGCTTGGACCAGCCCCCTGAAAAGAGATCGGTGGTCGAGGAGCGATTGATGTGCCGATGGCCTGTGTTAGAGGTTTGAATAAGTACATTACGTAAATGCCCAAAGGAAATCGGTAAGGCAAGTTCTATACCTCAACGGATGGGAGTGGGGGCGCATCAATGGCCGGTGGAGCTGCTACCGATTGTCGTATTTCCGTAGGAATGCTCTGTGCAGTTTAAGGTTAAAAAAGAGTTAACATCAAAATAACAATCGGAGGCAGTGAAACTCAGGTTTACCTGTATGGCTTCCAACAATAACGACGCGGCGGCCGCCCCGGCTTGCGTAATGGTTTGATTATCGGCACCTTGAAAGGCCTGAGAAGGTGGTGCGGTCGAAGTTTCTGCCGATGTGAGCGCAGGAGGATCCGCCGATTCCGTACGAGCCCGGACTCGGCGACTGGTCTTTTTAGTGGTCCTCTTATGAACTTGTTTCGATCGGCCAGCAATCACGTCAACAGACGGGGTGTTGTAACCGATAAGGGGATAAGTAGTGTATGGATGACTCTCTATTAGCCGTCCGCTGCGGCTGTGTGTTGGAGGGGTCCAATTCTCGGCCTGAAGAGATAATCATTAGTACTCAATCATGTTAAAGGGAATAAAAATCGGTTATGTGAAGTACCTCGGCGTTTGGGTCAATGTTGGCCGGGTCCAGAAGGTTGCAGTATGCCGATGCTGAGTTACAGAAGAGAAATTGTTTCCATTCGGCCCACCAGAGCTTGAACGGCTGGACAGCAAACGGAGCTACTAGCCAGTCGTTCAAGTTAATTGTACTGGAATCCGGAATTCGGTCTCGCAACCGACCGTAGTCTAGGCCAGATGTGAGCTCATCTCTAAACTTGATTCTGCCAGCGAAGTACACTTGAATCGGCAACTGACCCATGCCGAATTGTCGTGCTGCAACGGAAGGGTTGTAGAATTCGTATGTAGGGGCATCCTTCCCTGAAAAGAAGTTGGCTGGTAGGAGTCCCGGTTTGATCAACCCTTCATAGAGATCTTCATCAAATCGGCCGAAAGCCGAATTGAAGCAAGTGGGAAGCTCAAAGATCGGGTCGTCTCGCTGATACGGAAACCAAATGGTTGCAGTTTCATTAAATCCGTTATAGAAGCATCGGAAATACTCGGCTACCTTTGTAGCAGAATACGCGCAACCTGGAAAAGCTGACGCCGCTTCGCCAAAAGACATGCATCGGCGACGTTCGGTGGGGTCCTCTGCCGATTCGATGTTAGGGAACGTCATATGGTCCACCGGCTGCTTGGTGATTCTGCTCATATAAAGGTTCAGCCACAGATTGACGAACCACCAAGGACCGCCTTGGTTACCGATCGGTTCTCCCTTGGAAAGTTTTGTGCCGATTTGATGGAGCATATGGTATACAGCCCCTAACAGATGTTTCCCGAGGGGGATATGGCTCCCTTTGGACAATGCTTCAGCTAAAGCTTGGGTGTTGGTTGTTGGGCCGGCAGCTCTTCCGCAAAAGAAGTGTTTTTCTAGCCACATCATCAGGAAAGCTGTGTGCTCCCTATTCTCAACGGTCCCGGTTCTTTTATTACTTCTAATGAAGCCCTTCCATCTGCCGATTCCCCTTGTATCCAGCTGATGTGACGTTGTGGCTAAAAGGAGGAAGGGTGTATCTGGGGAGGATATGTCAAGGCCGGTCAACAGGACCACATCGGCCAATGTGGGGATCATAGGACCGTGCCCAAATAAGAATGCATTAAGTGCATCAGACCAAAAATAAGAAGCCGCCATCACTAACGGTTCATTTTTCTCCATCTGAGATAAGGAGAGGTTAATGCACTGGCCGATTTTGAGCTCTTCCCATGAGACGCTCCTTGATGCAGCCATCCGTTGGTACCACTCCCTCCAACCTGGGGTTTCATTCGGCCAGGATCTAAAAGTACCCACCCAGTGATCCAGGTTCATGTCGGACCGTTTGAAGGGTATCCGGTCGGTTTCGAAATTTATGAGATCTGTTGGATCTGGGTTTCCCATAGGACCGAGACAAATAAGGCCGGGGCTTCCCGTGAGGTGAATGGTAATTCTATGCCTAACTGCCTAAAAAGAAAGGGAGTATGGAAATATAAGAAACAGATCTAAGGTAAATACATTGCCGATAGGAGAAGGATTCGGTATTTACCTCTGGAATGAAGTTCTGAGTAATCGGTGTGGTCGCCGATGCGGATGCGGGCGACGGGGCCGCAATGGGGATCGCCATTGGGATCTCTGATGAAGCTCCTTCATCTGTGGAAGGGGTGACGGTCGTCGCTACCACCACCGGAGGCGCTATCTCTGGGGCATCGCGGGTGGGAGAGCTGCCGGAAGGAGCCGCCATTGGAAGAAGAGAGGGAGGAGTAACAGGAGGTGAAACTAGAAAGCTTCGGCGGCAGAGAAAAGGTGCTGAAGGAAGAAGAAGTCGCGCGCGCTGGGAAAAAGGACGTGAGCTTGAAGATGGAGTGCGGGTGAAGCGCTATTTAAAGGATGCCTAAAAGGGGGGTAAAACTGGAATTTTCACCGCGCCGGCGCTTCGAGTTTTTCGGGGGTAGTGGCTGTCGTGGGCGCCCGTTTCGAAAAAATTGCAATGATCAGCCGGAAGACCGCGAAACGGAAGGATGTTTTCTCTGCGGCCGTTTCGGAGAGGAAGTTATAAAGAATTTCGAAGTAAAAGACTATGTTTTACTCCGAAACTGGGGGGCATGTGTTGACGCCAGATTTCGTTACTAGTAGAATCGGCGCCAAGAAGAAAAGGAATCAGAGAAGCACAGTTGGGAATCGGCCAAATGGTGTTACAGTGTGAGATCGGCCGGAGACCTCTGTCTCGCTATGGGACGAATATACCTGAGTCCCAATCGGTAATCTTTTGCCGATAAGGAATCGGTCGATTAGGAGGATGGGCTAATTGGGCCTGTATGGGCTTGGAGAGGAATAGAAGGATAAGGGGGAAACCAGCCCACGAAGCATAGAGTAACCAACATAGCACGAATTGTGCTTGTAGATGTTTGTTTTCTATTTGAATTAGAGATAGAATTCTAGTCGGTTAAGAAGTTATCTGTACGGGGCTGGCAGGGCTGCATCATCTTGACCTCCGGCCGATTCTGTAAGTTCCGTTTATCGAGTAACATCTAAGCTTTAACTTCCGGCGCATCGCTGTTGTTTCGTTTAGATTTATTCATTAGTTATCGATATCAACTAGATTCATAGGTTTTTACCTGTTTTCCTAGTTTTTATTATCAATTATCCTGCTAGGAATCGGTAGTATCGGCTTTCATTATTTTCTATCGTTAGATCCATTCGTTGCCGATTAGATCTTTTCCTAGTGCAGTTATTACTAGCTTTGTATCGATTACTTCAGTATTCTTCTATCTACAAGGCTATAGGGATCGGGCTGACTTATAGCCGATTTCATTATTACAGTCAATCGGCCGATTCGCCGATAAACTCTCTCGATCGGAAACTTAGCCGATCGTGGTTTCTGAACCTGACACGTGTTTTTCCTTGCCAATCAACAGGTCAGATTGGCTGGCACGCCGCACGAACCGCACCAGGGCATTCACCCGAACAGGAGCTAAGCAGATTCTCCCGGGTCGTGTGTCGGTCGCTGGGATTCGGTTGACCGATTTCTAGCACCAACAGGTATAGTGATATAACCTATTAAAATGAAAGGTAATATTAAAGGGATGCAACGATACACACCTGTGGATGTTCCATGATTCGATTTCTTGGGTCGGCATTTCATCGAACACTATTCTGGCCAGAAAATTTCTCCACATGGTGCTCCTGCCACATCTGCCTTCTTGCGAATGGAGGGGAGGAGCCATGGCGAGCAACCGCGTGCACCATGTCCACCTCCTCCATGACTCCTCTGGCCGGGGACATGATCTGCTGAATCCTCGACTTCCTACAGACCTAGGTGAGCGCAGACGCTGGCCTGGAGTGGCAGCGGCGTCCGCTGCCACCTCCGCGACCGCGATGCCATCCCCCACCAAGCAAAGGATGGATTAACTTGACTGTTTTGACGAACCACCAAGAAAAAGATGGGTTTCCTTGGCTGTTTCCACGAACCGCTAAGAAAAGGATGGGTTTCCTTGGCTGTTTTTAGGAACCGCCAAGTTAATAATTCATTTTCTTGGCGGTTTCTATTGAGCCGCTAAGTAAATTTAATATTTTCTTATATATATTCTAAGCCAACAAGCTAATTGCCCATTGTATTGGTGGGATATTTCTTATGATACATGCATTTGTATGTTAGTATGACAAGTTTGTTTAAAGTCTTAGGTGGTGATCTTGCTTAATAGCTATGAGGTCATTATCTCATAAGTATATAGACCCTGACTCAATGTATTAATATACTTTTTTTAAGTATTTCCTTACCTATTTTTTTATGGTGAAACCTACTTTTACATTTTTTGCGTGATAGCTTAACATAGCTTTGGATTAGTATGGCTATTCATAATTTTTATGTAATAATATACTTTTTAAGTATCTGATTGTATTTCTACCTATCTATTGGAATTTCACCTTTTAACTACATGTATTGCAAAAATGATCACTAGATTGTAGAAACATATACATGCCACTATATTTATACATTAGAATACGACATGTGAATTTGGAAGGTAAAATCCAAATGTTTGTATAGTATGCACTCTAGTTTTCATAGTTACTTTATAGTTTTCAAAATTGAATAATACCTAAAAGTTCTAAGAAAATTCCAAACTTTGGTTAGAGAGCAAAAGACATTCTTATAACTCTAACAAAAAAAATCAGAGGAGACAACAACTTTCTTCATTTGGTGTTCATATGAGAGTATGTATTTATAGTAAATTCTTCGATCCCTACTGAGTTTTGAGATGATCAATAGCTTAGTATGCCGATTATAAACTTTTTCATATGAAAGTTTAATATAACATTATATTAGTATTTTTATTCTTGAAAATAATTTAATTATAATTTTTGTGCAATGAAATATTTTTTAAGAATTTAAATATATATCTACTTATTATTAATTGGAATTACTTCATATTTCAACTACAAAAGTTAAATTTGTTTTATGGGCTGTATTTTCGGCCCACCCAAACAGCCTCCACGGTCCAATTCTTCTTGACCGTTCATCCATCCGATCCGACGGCTACTTGCCCTCTGAAACCCTAGGTCGTCGCACGCGTCTACCCTATCCATCCACCACAGCCCCCTCCGCCTCCACTCCCCTTCCTCAACCAGCCCCGCGCCTCCCCGCGTGTTCTCCATGTTGCCGGACCCGCGCGTCCTCCACGCCGCCGGCCCCCGCACCTCCCCGGCCTCCTCCACGCCGCCGCCCCTGCACGTCCACCACGCCGCCAGCCCCTGCGCCTCCTCCATGCCGTCGGCTCGCACGCGTCCACCCCGCCAGCCCCGCGCCTCCACCATCGGACAACCGGTTCCGTCGCCGAGCCCTCCAAGATCTCCTCTGCTCCGAAGCCACTCGGGCACGCCGCTCTCACTGGAGCTCGCCGGCTTGCTGTGCTGGAGCTGCTCGGGTACGCCGCCCGCTCGACTCACCCAGCCTCCTCCACACGTGGACTTGTGAGCAAGCACTAGGTAGCTCCTACTCACTACTCTCCCCTACCATTGCTCCTCACGACTTGTGTTTTGTTTCTTGGAAAATTTGTAGATCTGCTCAGCACTTCCATAAATTGGTTGGAAAATTTCGTAGATCTGAATGTGAACATGCAGATTTACTATCTTATCCTGTTGCATCCATATTTTTGTAGGTGATGTGTACAAGCAGTTCAATGTTTGTTTACTTTAGTAAGATTGCAAAGTGTATTACTGTAACTTCGCAAGTGTGCTTGAGGTTCACTCAACAGCAACAAGATTAGTTGTATTTTGGAGCATAAATATCTTCATTATGTTGTTCCCAGAGAACCTTCTATTAGGACCAGGTCAGTGGCGTTGCAATAGATTAGGCATATGTAGCTTGCCGAGTGTTACAATAGACACTTATGCATAGCATATTTGCTGGTATAAGCACATTCTCCACACCTGTTTGGCAAAAGTCTCACTGTCCATGTTTGATAATTAAACCATGTGTAAATACTTTCAACATAAAAAATATGGAACAATCTCATTTGATGTTGATACCTGAAGAGAGGGAAATCATTTCTTTTAATTAGAGAGATATCCTCTATATTTCAGATCTGATACTTGACTTAAATTGGAAAAGCATGGATGTCCAGAATTCCCTGTAGTTCCTAACTTTCTCAAATCTATAAAATGGTTAGCAAAGTAAACCTGAACTGAAACTTTGGGATCATAAATATAGAAAGAAAAATATATAGACAGGAATTGGGAAGGTTTTTTTTTTGTAGTTTATGTTGGGAAGTTTTTTTTTTCTTTTTGGAGTTTATGAATTGGGAGGATTTGCAGGACAGTATAAAAGAAAATAAATGAACTGTGGACTTTTCTATCCAAAGAAGCTTATACTAGGACCTGGTACTGGAACTGGAATAACAAATACTGGATGGGGCAGATTGCACATTTACATAAGTTATTTATGAATTAAATAGTCAAATCATGTTCATTGCAATATGATTCATGTCAATTCTTCTTAGGTACCAGGCATGCATATAAAGCTTTTATTTGTGATATTCTTCCTATATGGACTTCTAGACTAGCTTGAGCAAAGAGTTAACTTGTGATGGCCAAGGATGCATCAAGTTACATATGCTATACATTACATAGTCTATACAGACTTGCTATTGGAGTTGATACTAAATGGACATTCTATTACATCCTGTACAGGAAATTGGAAGGTGCACATATCACTGTTTTTCGCAAAAGGTTATTCAGTGGTGAACTAGCTGCCACCAACTCCACCGCGGTGCTCGTGGAATGGAAGGCTGCGTCCTGCTTTCCCACATCACCTTTCAGGAGTATGAGTTGAAGCTGAAGCCTATGGTTGCTGGTGTGCAGGGTGCTAGTGGCTTAGAGATCATCAGCCAGTAGCATTTCTTGGTGTTAATCTGAGACTGCTGGACAACAATCCAAATGATATTGCCATGTACATAAATTTCAGTGATGTTGCTGATATCATGTTTTGCTATCGTAGCATCTGTTATTTGAGATGGATATTATTGCCTTTCATTACCTAGGACAAACACAATAAAGGAATTATGCCACAGTAAAATAGGATGGAAATTGACAGAAGTCATACTTACAGCTGCAATTGAAGGTACACTAGATTGTTCAGGAGAACCATGGGACACAACCATTCCCAAAATTATAGTTGGGTGCAGGGGATGATTCAACTTGGAGCATTGAATTTAAGCCACCAGTTAATGTGCTCATGTGCTTTAATACTCGCCTTCTACCGCTATTATGTAACTGTATATTATGTTACCATGTCACTTATTTCAATAATAACTGGTTTACTTTTGCACACGAGTAAAGGCAACGTGACTATGATTACTATACAATTATCCTACTCGATTCTCATTCCAATCTGCTACCCTCGCATTGGTGAGTATATAAGAATAGTTACGCATCTTCTTTAAAGTTAATATTTATACTATCGCATGCCTGAATAGTTAGGCATCTTCTTTAAAGTTAATATTTATACTACCGCATGCAGGTATTATTCGTTATTATTAAGGATCATAATATCTTCTGTCACATCAAGACATATAGATCTAAACATAAACGTATGCAATGACCTAATTAGAGCCACCAATTTTATTTTTTCCCCCAAAAATATATCACTTCTTGACATTGGTGCACGAATATCAATCCTTTTAATAAAGATTTTACATAATTGGTCAAAAGATTAGCGTGCCAGGGGCGCAGTCCAGACTAGTGTATATGATATACAATGCCCACTAATAAATTTTAGTGGCAATACAAATATTCTGGCAACCAAATATACTCAAATGTAGCCACATATGATGTTGGTGGCAATAGAACCTCAACAGATGCAACAAATGACTTTTTCGATGCAATATAATAAGATCTTTTGCAACGCAGGACAAGATTAAAGCAACACAGTTTCATCGTGACCATATTCACAACTACTCGCAACTAATATTTTTTTGGATGCAGTATAGCAACAGCTATTGCAACGAGGTCAAGATTGAGATGATGTAATTACACTGTGACTATATGCATAGCTACTTGCAACCAACTTTACAATGGTGGCAACAACGCCTAGCTATCGCAACACAAAATTAATATTATTACAACTCAACACTAGTCGTGGCAATAGGAACCCATACTCGCAACCACCTTTTCCACTGTAGCATTAGCACCTCCCTCTTGCAACAGAGCTTATGACTAATGCAACACACAATTTTTGAGGCCATAAGGCCCATATATCGTACAAATTATGTCGTTGGTTGCCATAGAACCAAATATTGCAACCAAATGTGTGGTGTTGCGAAAACAAGTGGTGCTAAAAGGGTCAAATCCTTGCAGTGTCATCAACACGAATATTCCAACTCCTAGATGCTTGCTTTAACCCATAAATGGATTTCTGAAGTTTGCACAACTTTCCAGCATTGTTTGGATCGACAAAACCATCGGGCTGCATCATATACATGTCCTCAATTAGATTTCCATTCAGGAAAGCTGTCTTGACATCCATCTGCCATATTTCATAATCGAAATATGCAGCTATAGCTAGAATAATCCGAATAGATTTCAGCATCACTACGGGCGACAAGGTCTCATCGTAGTCAACTCCTTGAACTTGTCGAAAACCTTTTGCGACAAGTTGTGCTTTATAGATGTGTACATTTCCATCCATATCTCTCTTCATTTTAGAGATCCATTTGCACTCTATGGCTTTAACACCATCAGGCGGGTCAACCAAGTTGCAAACTTGATTGTCTCCCATGGACTCTATTTTGGATTGCATGACACTCTGCCATTTTTCGGAGTCTGGGTCCATCATTGCTTCTGCATATGTCGCAGGCTCATCATTGTCCAACAATAATATTTCCCGCATTTCGTGAGGCCTTGCCGACCTTCGTGGTTGTGGCGGTGCTTCTCTTGCATGGGTATTTCAACTTGTTCTTCTACATTAGCATCACGCGTTGATTCTTGCCCGATTGGAGCATCCCGAACTTGTTCAAGACGCACTATCTTTTCACCTTTCTCCCCTTTGAGAAACTCTTTCTCTAGGAAAACACCGTTCCGAGCGACAAACACTTTGCCCTCTGATCGGTTGTAGAAATAGTATCCTAAAGTTTCCTTTGGATATCCCACGAAAATGCACTTATCCGACTTGGGTGTAATCTCTTCCGACTGAAGTCGCTTGACAAATACTTCAAATCCCTAAATCTTTAGAAAAGACAAACTGGGAGTCTTTCCAGTCCACAGCTCCTATGGTGTCTTAACTACAGATTTAGACGGTACCCTATTAAGTGTGAAAGCTGTTGTTTCTAAAGCGTATCCCCAAAATGATAACAGTAGGTCTGACTGGCTCATCATTGATCGAACCATGTCTAAAAAAGTTCGATTACGTCGCTCGGATACACCATTTCTCTGAGGTGTTCCAAGTGGTGTAAGCTGTGGAACAATTCCGCAGCTCTTCGGATGATTGCTAAACTCGTGGCTCAAATACTCGCCTCCATGATCAGATCGTAAGGCCTTAATTTTCTTGCCACACTGGTTTTCAACTTCATTTTGAAATTTCTTAAACTTTTCAAAGGTTTTAGACTTGTGCCTCATCAAGTAGACATAGTCATATCTACTAAAATCATGAGTAAAAGTTATGAAGTATTGGAATCCTCCTCTAGCCATCGTGCTCATTAGTCTGCATACATCGGTATGTACGAGTTCCAACAAGTCTAATGCTTTCTCAAGAAAACCTATGAAAGGCATCTTGGTCATCTTGCCTAGCAAGCAAGCCTCACATGTCTCGTATAATTCAAAATCAAACAAAGTTAAAAGTCCATCATAATGGAGCTTCTTCATGCGCTTTTCACTTATATGACCCAAACGACAATGCCACATGTAGGTAGTACTCAAATCATTAGGCTGAGGCCTTTTAGCACTTATGTTACAGACAGGTGAATCATCAAGATTTAAAACAAACAATTCATTCACAATGGGTGCAAAAGCCATAAACATATTATTCTTAGAGATCACACAACCATTGTTTTCACTCAAAAATGAATAACCATCCTTCATCAAGCATGAAGGAGACATAATGTTTCAACTTAAACTAGGAACAAAATAACAATTATTCAACTCCATAATAAATCCTGACGGGAGGTGGAGTTGCATCATCCCGATGCTCAACGCAGCAACTCTTGCATTATTGCCCACGCGGAAATCAACTTCTCCTCTTTCCATGCTTCTACTTCTTATCAGCTCCTACATCGAATTGCAAATCTGAGCAACCGATCCGGTATCAAATACCCAAGAATTAATAATTGTATCAGCGAGAAATATGTTATCTATAATATTAATAATAAGCGTACTTGAGATGGAAGTACTCTTACTTCTGCCATTCTTCAATGAAGCTAGGTACTACTTGCAATTTCTCTTCCACTGACCAAGTTCGTGACAATTAAAGCACTCTTTGTCTAGAGCAGGTCCAGTTTTAACCTTGGACACTGGGTTTGGCTTGGAGACAGCCTTGCCCTTCTTCTTCCAAGAATTGCCCTTCTTCTTAAAGTTAGGCTTGTTCTGTATTGCCATCACATGGCTACTACTAGCAATTTTCTTAATGTCAGCCTCTTCTATTTTAAGCATGCCACACAGTTCATTCAGACCCTTCTCCGTCCCATGCATATGGTAGTTCGAGATGAAGTTCCCATAGCTAGACGGATGAGATGAAAGAATAAAATTAGTGGCCAACTCTTGGCGCAGTGGGAAGCTCAGCTTCTCCAACCGTTGAGTGTAACCAACCATCTTGATTACGTGTGGTCCTACTGCTGCGCCTTCTGCTAGCTTGCTCTCCACAAAGGCTTTAGACACATTGAACCTTTTAGTCCTGGCCTGTGTCTGGAACATGTCTCTAAGCACCACGATCATATTGTGTGTCTCATGGTTTGTTTCGAACTACATCTGTAGCTCGAATTCCATGCAAGCAAGCATAAGCCAGCTTACTTCAAGGTTAGCATCACATGCTTTCTTGTAAGCATTCTTAACAGCAGGAGGTGCATTATTAGCAGGTTATTCTGGTAATGGGTGTCCAGAACATCTACCTTTTTCTCAGCCTTGAGAACAATTCTCAGGTTACGGATCCAATCCGAGTAGTTTGTTCCATTCAACTTGTCCTTCTCAAGGACCGAACGCAAAGCAAACAGTGTGGTGTTGCTATGTGCCATCTACAACAAAATAATAATACAAAATACTAAGACAAAAGTAACCATGACAGAGCAAATCACATTAAACTATTTAATAGAATCTACTCCCACTAAAATCAATATCCCTCTATTGATACTTAGTGATTCAGGTTCCACAACTAACAAGTCTACTAGTGAGCTTTAGCATCACTGCTAGCAGGCAAGGTAAATCGGTAAGCAAACTTCTTGCTTATCCTATCACATATGACTCCTGTTGTTGGGTGACATCTCCATGTCTTGGCGCCCAACCTTTATGCCCCAAGATCCTTAACCATTAAGATGACCTTGTTAAGCAAACCAACCCTTATGCGTGTAAGTATCTGATACAAACCCGTCTAGTCAAGGAAAACTAGTGGCAGCCTAATTTCATAGACCCACCACCAATTGTACAAGACATGGGACGATGAAATTTTTAGTTGGGAGAGCATACTAACTTAAAATTTGTGAGGGATCATTCTACTTCTAACATCACAGCATGTAGGAGTAAAACAAAACAGAATAGCATTCACATAGTTGTGACACATTATGGCCCGATTTCTAGTGGTGATCTCCATCTCCATAGAACTTGTTCACCATGATGATCTCCATCTTCATGATCCATGTGCGCCATCCTCCTGGTGACGAGTCCTCCAAGAACTAGTACAAGCTATTACATCTAATCAGCTAGTAAAGAAGGTTACATAGTTGCTTGGATCATCACAGATTGACACGCAGGTCATTAATTACATTAATGTGACAATACATATGGCTCCAGCCGTATTGTCGTACCCATGACACACAGGTCATGAATCAGTTACACACATGCATCACATACACAGGGGTCATACCGATCAGAAAATCCTGCAAAACAGAGTTAGGCGTTCCTACGTCCAAACTTAAAAGGCCCGAAACTCCATCTTCCAAGTCAAATTTGGAAAATCTAATTTCACCAAAAATGGCAAAGCCATTGAATTTCATGTGTAACTTTTTCTGTAGATCAATTTTCATATAAAATTCACCTCGATCCGAGATCGTACCGAAAAGTTACGGACGTTTTAGCGAAACACATGATCTCGGTGAATAATCTGATCCTGTAGTTGATCTAATCAACTACTGTGCATCATATGTGTCTGGTGTTGGGATACGAGGTAGGCTACACTAGCGCAAATCAAAAATTTTCTACCGCGTAAATTAGGAAAACTATCGTATAAGGATCACGGGATTACCACTCGATGCACTGATGCGGAAGATGTAGATTCGCGTCGCTGCAGCGAAGTCGATCAGCGTAGTCGTACGTAGTCAATCACGTCGACATCCAGCAGCTCCTCAGCAGCTCGTCCACGTGCAGCAAGATCGCCCTCGTGCCGCGGCTCGTCATCGGCTCGTCATGGCTCGTCGGAGGCTCGTCGTAGCTCGTCGGCGGCTCGTCCAAGTGCTGCAGGCGCAACACCTCCAAGGTATCCACACGTGTAGGGAGGAAGCGTCGCAAGCCGGACTACTAGGTCCGTGAGTTGCAACAGGCGAGGGCATGGGAGGTGTGCAGTAGATGTGTTTCGCCAAAAGGTGTAAACCCTAGGGCGCCCCCACCCCTCTATTTATAGAGGTTCCTAATGGGCCTCTGGGTCCGAGGCCCATTAGTACTTCTAAACCTAATACAACTTGGATCACATCCGAATTGGGCTTCCAGCCCCTTAAGTGTGTGATCCTATGGGTTCGGATACGTATAGACATGGCTCGAGTACTCTTACTCGGCCCAATAGTCGGTAGGAGCCTCTAGCAAGACGTGCCAACTCCTATACGCACACGAAGATCATATCAGACGAACCATCACAATATTATATACATGCTATTCCCTTTGCCTCACGATATTTGGTCTAGCTTCAAGCCGACCGCTCTTTCTCGATTCTATGATCCGGAATCCCTTTGTAGGTTAACTCTTAACCGTACTTAGCATGGCCATGCATTTTTGGATCCGATTACTCGAGGGGCCCAAAGATATCACTCTCAATCAGAGAGGGGCAAATCCCATCTTGATTGACCATGTCTCATAGCATGCTTCTTGACACACCCGAAAGCTACCTTTATAAGTACCCTGTTATGGCATAGCGTTTGATAGCCCCTAAGTAAGTCGATCCACATCTTGAGTACATGCAACAATCTCAGATCTAAGGACAAAGCGTATATGTTGTGTAAAGAGAGAACTACTTCTCGTGTTGGGTCAGTCCTAGCGCATGTCTCCACATGTGCCCACATTATTAGTTCAAGATCTCCATGTCCATGACTTGTGAAACATAGTCATCAACTAATACATGTGCTAGTCTAATATTCATGTGTGTCCTCACATGAACTCTGACTAGGGACAACTTTAGAATAACCATACAAGTAAAGAGTTTCACATACAATTCACATAATTGCAAATCAATTCAAATAGCATTTAATGGATATTCAAGGAACACAATATAAATTATGGATACAAATGGAATATCATCATCTCTATGATTACCTCTAGGGCATACCTCCAACATCTGGTGTATAAACCTATGTTTCGATTCAACCAATCACATTGATCTTCGCTTGCTGCAACTGGTATTACATGTATCACTTAACTCCGATGGTGGAAATCCGACTTGTAGGAGTATGTCGTTACACGACCATTGTAGCAAGAACACGAAATCAGATCATAGATCAATCTGAAAAACTGTATATCTCCATATGCACACATCCTGAACCCATAACAAAATAGCTACGGCTCTGATACCACTATTGGGATACGAGATAGGCTACGCTAGCGCAAAACAAAAATTTTCTACCACGTAAATCAGGAAAACTGCCGTATATGGATCACAGGATTACCACTAGACGCACATATATGGAAGTTGATGAAGTGTGTCGGGGCAGTGTAGTCGATCACAGGTCGACGTCGACCAGGTCCTCAGCAGCTCGTCCACGTGCAACAGCATCCTCCTCGTGCGCCAGCTCGTCAGGTTCCTCGTCAGCTCGTCAGGTTCCTCGTTGGAGCTCTCGTGCAGCGGCTCGTCCAAGTGCTACAAATGCAACACCTCCAATGTATCCACACGCGCGTGGAGGAAGCGTCGCAAGCCGAACTGCTAGGACCGACCCATTAGTACTTCCAAAGCTGGTCCAATTACGATCATATCCGAATTGGGCTTCCATCCCTTTAAGTGTCTGACCCTATAGGTTCATATACGTATAGACATGGCCCAAGTAATCCTACTCGATGCTAATTCCTATACACACACGAAGATCATATCAGACGAACCATCACAACATCACGTACATGCTATTCCCTTTGCCTCATGATATTTGGTCTAGCTCCAAGCCGACCACTCTTTCTTGATGCTGTGATTCAGAATCCCTTTCTATGTTAACTCTTAACCTCATGTAGCATGGCCATGCATTCTAAGTCCAATCACTCGAGGGGCCTAGAGATATCTCTTTCAAATAGAGAGGGGCAAATTCCATCTTGACTGACCATGCCTCATAGCATGCTTCTTGACAAACCTGAAAGCTACCTTTATAACTACCCAGTTACAGTGTAGCGTTTGATAGCTCCTAAGTAAGTCGATCCACATCTTGAGTACATGCGACAATCTGAGGTCTAAGGACAAAGCGTACATGTTGTGTAAAGAGAGAACTATGTAACTCGCGTTGGGTTAGTCCTAGCACATGTCTCTACATGTGCCCACATTATTAGTTTGACATCTCCATATCCATGTATACAAAGTACAGAGGCCCATCTACTTCATCAGCGAGGTATTGTCAGACTCCAAAACCAAGTACCTGCTAGTTCAAAAGTTGCTATACACAGTACTATTCACCTCGCGAAAGCTACGACACTACTTTCAGGAACACAACATCTCCGTTGTCATAGATTTCCCCTCAGGACAAATTCTCCACAATCGAGATGCAATAGGAAGAATCTCCAAGTGGAGGGTAGAACTTGGAGCACTGTCCTTGGATTTCAGATCAAGGGCTGCCATCAAGTCATAGGCACTAGTCGATTTCATGGTAGACTAGTAGGAAAATCAAGTACTAACGCCAGTAGAATGCCTAGAGCATTGGGTCATGTACTTCGCCTGACAGTTTCACTGAGAATCAAGCGATTGTTGGTCTACGATGACTCACTGGTGATAATTAACCAAGTCAGCGACAAGTGGGGTCACCACAAGGACAACATGGATGCGTACTGCCAGGAAGTGCGCAAACTAGAGAACATGTTCTCTGATCCGAAGTTTCACCACGTGGTCCACGATAACAACGTAGCTGCGGACATCTTATCCAAACTTGTATCTACTCATGCTCAAGTTCCAACTAGGGTCTTTGTGCATGAACTACACAAGCCATCTGTAGTGGAGCCGGCACCTTCAAAAACCACCAATCGAGTCCATGATGCGCCAGACCGGGAGGTTTTGACGATTGATGTAGACTGGAGAACCCCCTTCATCGACTACATCAAGGAGCACAAGCTACCTTCAGACAAGATAGAAGCAGAGCAAGTCTCACGGCGTGGCAAGAACTATGTCCTAGTCGGGGATAAGCTCTACAGACAAGGCGCATCATCAGGAGTACTCATGAAGTGCGTCTCACGCCAAGATGGCAAGGGCATACTGGAGGAGATCCACAAGGACATTTGTGGCAAGCATGCATCCTCAAGAATGGTCGTGGGCAAGACTTTCGGAGCAGGATTCTATTGGCTTATAGCTCTAGCTGACGCCGAAGAACTAGTCCGCCAATGCCAAGGGTGTCAGTTCTTTTCCAAGCAGCAACACGTCCCTGCCTACAAGTTGATCACCATACCACCATCTTGGCCATTCACATGCTAGGGGCTAGATATTGTTGGAGGTATGCCCTAGAGGCAATCATAGAGATTATGATATCTGATTGTATCTATGATTTGTATATTGTGTTCATTGAATATCCATTAAAGGCTACTTGAATTGATCTGCAATTATGTAAATTGTATGTGGAACTCTTTACTTGTATGGTTATTCTAAAAGTTGTCCCTAGTCGGAGTTCATGTGTGGACACACATGAATATTAGACTAGTACATCTATTAGTTGATGACTATGTATCACAAGTCATGGACATGGAGATGTCAAACTAATAATGTAGGCATATGTAGAGACATGTGCTAGGACTGACCCAACGCGAGTTACATGGTTCTCTCTTTACACAACATGTACGCTTTTATCCTTAGACCTGAGATTGTTGCATGTACTCAAGATGTGGATCAACTTACTTAGGGGCTATCAAACGCAACACTGTAACAGGGTAGTTAAAAAGGTAGCTTTCGGGTTTGTCAGGAAGCATGCTGTGAGGCATGGTCAATCAAGATGGGATTTGCCCCTCTCTAATTGAGAGTGATATCTTTAGGCCCCTCGAGTGATCGGATCCGGAAATGCATGACCATGCTACGTACGGTTAAGAGTTAACCTACAAAGGGATTCCGAATCACAGGATCGAGAAAGAGCGGTCAGCTTGAAGCTAGACCAAATATCATGAGGCAAAGGTAATAGTATGTACGTGATGTTGTGATGGTTTTTCTGATATGATCTTCGTGTGCGTATAGGTGTTGGCACGTCTTGCTAGAGGCCGCTACCGACTATTGGGCCGAGTAGGAGTACTCGGGCCATGTCCATACATATCCGAACCCATAGGGTCACACACTTAAGGGGTGGAAGTCCAATTCGGATATGATCCGAGTTGGATCAAGTTTAGATGTACTAATGGGTCTCAGACCCAGAGGCCCGTTAGGAACCTCTATAAATAGAGGGGTGGGGCGCCCTAGGTCTTTACACCTTTTGGCTGAAGCATAGCCGCTGACGAGCCACGACGAGCCGACGATGAGCCGAGGCACGAGGAGGACCTTGCTGTACATGGACGAGCTGCTGAGGAGTTGCTCGACGTTGACGTGATTCTACATCTTCCGCACCAGTGCGTCGAGTGGTAATCCCGTGATCCATATACGGCGGTTTTCCTGGTTTATATGGTAGAAAATTTTTGTTTTGCGCTAGCGTAGCCTACCTCGTATCCCAAAAGTGGTATTAGAGCTGTAGCTATTTTGTCATGGATTCGGGATGTGTGCATATGGAGATATGCGAGTTTTCAGATTGATATATGATCTGGTTTCGTGTTCTTGCTGCAATGGTCGTGTAATGACATACTCCTACCGGTCGGATTTCCGCCATCGGAGTTAAGTGATACACGGCCAGTTGCAGCAAGTGAAGATCAATGTGATTGATCAAATAAAAATCCAGGTTCATATGTCAGGCGCATGAGATGTGCAATAGTAGATTGGATCTACTACCGGGTCGGAATTTTTGCCGTATGCATGTGCTTCGGTAAAACAGCCGTAACTTTTTGGTACAATCTCGGATCGAGGCGAATTTTATATGAAAATTGATCTACAGAAAAAGTTACACTTGATTATGACTGACTTCATTAATTTTGGCAAAATTAGATTTCCCAAATTTGGCTTGGAAGATGGAGTTTTGGGCCTTTGAAGTTATGAACGTTAGAACGCCTAACTCTATTTTGCAGGATGTTATGGTTTTGTGATTGGTATGCGCCCCTTGTGTATGTGATGCATGTGTGTAACTCATTTGTGATCTGCGTGTCACGTGTACGGCAACACAGCTGGAGCCATATGTGTTGTCACCTTAATGTATTTAATGGTTTGCGTACCAATCTGTGATGATCCAAGTAACTATGTAATCTTCATTACTAGCTATTAGGCGTAATAGCATGTTCTAGTTTTGGAGGCCTCATCACAAGAAGGATGACGCACATGGAACATGGAGATGGAGATCACCATGGTGAACAGGTCTATGGAGATGGGATCACCATAAGAAATCGGGCCATATTGTGTCACCACTATGTGCATGTTATTCTTTATTGTTTTACTTCCTGCATGATGTGATGTTAGAAGTAGAACAATCCCTCACAAAAGTTTAAGTTAGTATGCCCTCCCAACTAAAACTTGCACCATCGCATATCTTGTACAATTGGTGGTGGGTCTATGAAAATAGGGTGCCACTAGTTTTCCTTGACTAGACGGGTTCGTGTCGGACACTTACATGCATAAGGATTGGTTTGCTTAACGAAGTTATCTTAATAGTTAAGGACCTTGGGGCATAAAGGTTAGGCACCGAGATATGGAGATGTCACCCAAAAACAGGAGTCATATGTGATATGATTAGCAAGGAGTTGCTTACCGATCTACCTTGTTTGCTAGCGGTGATGCTAAAGCTCACTAGTAGACTTGTTAGTTGTGGATCCTGAATCATTAAGTATCAATAGAGGGATATTGATTTTAGTGGGAGTAAATTATGTTAAATAGTTTAATGTGATTTGCTCTGTCATGGATACGTTTGTCTTAGTGTATTTTGCGTTACTTTTGTTGTAGATTAAATGGCACCTAGCAATAATGCACCGTTTGCTTTGCGTTCGGTCCTTGAGAAGGACAAGTTGAATGGAACAAACTACTCCGATTGGATCCGTAACTGGAGAATTGTTCTCAGGGCTGATAAAAAGGAAGATGTTCTAGACACCCCATTACCACAAGTACCTGCTGATGATGCATCTGCTGCCGTTAAGGCTGCTTACAAGAAAGCATTTGATGCCAATCTTGAGGTAAGCTACCTTAGGCTCGCTTGCATGGAATCTGAGCTGTAGATGCCAGGACTGAAAGGTTCAATGTGTCCAAGGCCTTTGTGGAGAGCAAGCTAGCAGAAGGCGCAACAGTAGGACCACACGTAATCAAGATGGTTGGTTACATTCAACAGTTGGAGAAGCTAGGCTTCCCACTGAGCCAGAACTGAAAGGTTCAATGTGTCCAAGGCCTTTGTGGAGAGCAAGCTAGCAGAAGGCGCAGCAGTAGGACCACACGTAATCAAGACGGTTTGTTACATTCAATGGTTAGAGAATCTAGGCTTCCCACTGGGCCAAGAGTTGGCCACTGATTTCATTCTTTCATCTCTTCCGTCTAGCTATGGAAACTTCATCTTGAACTACCATATGCATGGGACGGAGAAGGGTTTGAATGAACTATATGGCATGCTTAAAATAGCAGAGGCTGACATTAAGAAAAGTGCTAGTAGCAGCCATGTGATGGCTATATAGAACAAGCCTAGCTTTAAGAAGAAGGACAATTCTTGGAAGAAGAAGGGCAAAGCTGGAGTATCCAAGCCAAACCAAGTGCCCAAGGCTAAAGCTGGACCTGCTCCAGATAAAGAGTGCTTTTATTGTCACGAACCTGGTCACTAGAAGAGAAATTGCAAGCAGTACCTAGCTTCGTTGAAGAATGGCGGAAATAAGAGTACTTCCACCTCAGGTACGCTTGGTGTTAATGTTATAGACAACATATTTCTCGCTGATACAATTATTAATTCTTGGGTATTTGATACCGGATCGGTTGCTCATATTTGCAATTCGATGCAGGGAATGATAAGAAGTAGAAGCGTTGAAAAGGGAGAAGTTGATTTCCGCGTGGGCAATAATGCAAGAGTTGCTGCGTTGACCGTCGGGACGATGCAACTCCACCTCCCGTCAGGATTTATTATGGAATTGAATAATTGTTATTTTAATCCTAGTTTAAGTCGAAACATTATGTCTCCTTCATGCTTGATGAAGGATGGTTATTCATTTGCAAGTGAAAACAATGGTTGTGTGATCTCTAAGAATGATATGTTTATAGCTTTTCCACCCATTGTGAATGGATTGTTTCTTTTAAATCTTGATGGTTCACCTTTCTGTAACATAAATGCTAAAAGGCCTTGGCCTAATGATTTGAGTACTACCTACATGAGGCACAAGTCTGAAACCTTTGAAAAGTTCAAGGAATTTTAGAATGAAGTTGAAAATAAGTGTGGCAAGAAAATTAAAGCCTTGCGATCTGATCATGGAGGCGAGTATTTGAGCCACGAATGTAGCAATCATCTAAAGAGTTGCATAATTGTTTCACAACTTACGCCGCGTGGAACACCTCAGAGAAACAGTGTATCTGAGCGACGTAATCGAACTTTGTTACACATGGTTCGATCAATGATGAGCCAGTCAGACCTACCGTTATCATTTTGGGGATACTCTCTAGAAACAACAGCTTTCACACTTAATAGGGTACCGTCTAAATCCGTAGTTAAGACACCATATGAGATGTGGACTGGAAAGACTCCCAATTTGTATTTTCTAAAGATTTGGGGATGTGAAGTGTTTGTCTAGCGACTTCAGTCGGACAAGATCACACCCAAGTCGGATAAGTGCATTTTCGTGGGATATCCAAAGGAAACTTTATGATATTATTTGTACAATCGGTCAGAGGGCAAAGTGTTTGTCGCTCGGAATGGGGTTTTCCTAGAGAAAAAGTTTCTCAAAGGAGAAAAGAGTGGAAAGACAGTGCATCTTGAAGAAGTTCGAGATGAGCTGATCAGGCAAGAATCAACAAGTGATGCTAATGTAGCAGAACAAGTTGAGACACCTATGGCAAGAGAAGCACCACCACAACCACGAAGGTCGGCAAGGCTCCAAGAAATGCGGGAAATATTATTGTTGGACAATGATGAGCCTATGACATATGTAGAAGCAATGATGGACCCAGACTCCAAAAAATGGCAGAGTGCCATGCAATTCGAAATAGAGTCCATGGGAGACAATCAAGTTTGGAACTTGGTTGACTCGCCTGATGGTGTTAAAGCCATAAAGTGCAAGTGGATCTATAAGAAGAAAAATGACATGGATGGAAATGTTCACATCTATAAACCATGACTTGTCACAAAAGGTTTTTGACAAGTTCAAGGAGTTGACTACGATGAGACCTTCTTGCCCGTAGTGATGCTTAAGTCCATTCGGATTATTCTAGCTATAGCTGCATATTTTGATTATGAGATATGGTAGATGGGTGTCAAGACAGCTTTCCTGAATGGAAACCTAACCGAGGATGTGTATATGATACAGCCTGAGGGTTTTATCGATCCGAAAAATGCTGGAAAAGTATGCAAGCTTCAAAGATCCATTTATGGATTGAAGCAAGCATCTAGGAGTTGGAACATTCGTTTTGATGAAGTGGTCAAAGGGTTTGGCTTCACCAAGAACGAAGAAGAGTCTTGTGTTTACAAGAAGGTTATTGGGAGCTCTATAATATTTCTAATCTTATATGTGGATGACATATTGCTGATTGGAAATAACATTCCTATGCTTGAGTCCGTAAAGACTTCACTAAAAAATAGTTTTTCGATGAAGGACTTAGGGAAAGCGGCGTATATTGTAGACATTAAGATCTATAGACATAGATCGACAGGGCTTATAGGATTAAGCCAAGATACTTACATTGATAAAGTGTTGAAGCGGTTCATCATGGAAGAGGCGAAGAAAGGGTTCTTGCCAATGTCACATCGCATACATCTCGGCAAGACTCAATGTCCTTCGACTGCTGCTGAGCGGGATCGCATGAGCAGAGTGCCATATGCCTCAGCTATTGGATCTATCATGTATCCAATGATAAGTACTCACCCAGATGTTTCATATGCGCTAAGTATGACAAGAAGACACCAGTCTGATCTGGGTGAGAGTGACTGGACAACGGTGAAAAACATCCTTAAGTACTTAAAAAGGACTAAAGATATGTTCCTCGTCTATGGAGGTGAGGAGGAGCTCTTTGTAACAGGTTACACCGATGCTAGTTTCCAAACCGACAGAGATGATTCATAGTCACAATCAGGATTTGTGTTCACGCTAAATGGTGGTGCTATTAGTTGGAAGAGTTCCAATCAGGAGACGGTGGCCAATTCTACGATAGAAGCCGAGTACATCGCGGCTTCGGAAGCCGTGAAGGAGGGTGTTTGGATAAGGAATTTCCTTATTGAGCTTGGTGTGTTCTCAAATGCGTCCAGCCCATTGAATCTCTACTGTGATAACAATGGGGCAATTGCGCAAGCAAAGAAGCTAAGGAATCACCAGAGGAACAAACACGTTATGCGGCAGTTTCATCTCATTAGAGACTTCGTTAATCGGGGTGAGATCAAGATATGCAAAATACAGACGGATTTGAATATTTTTGATCCATTGACAAAGCCTCTCCCGCAGTCTAAGCATGATGCGCACATAAGAGCTATGGGTATTAGATGTATTCTAGATTGACTCTAGTGCAAGTGGGAAACTGTTGGAGGTATGCCCTAGAGGCAATCATAGAGATGATGATATCTGATTGTATCCATGACTTGTATATTGTGTTCATTGAATATCCATTAAAGGCTACTTGAATTGATCTGCAATTATGTGAATTGTATGTGAAACTCTTTACTTGTATGGTTATTCTAAAAGTTGTCCCTAGTCGGAGTTCATGTATGGACACACATGAATATTAGACTAGTACATGTATTAGTTGCTGACTATGTTTCACAAGTCATGGACATGGAGATGTCAAACTAATAATGTAGGCATATGTAGAGACATGTGCTAGGATTGACCCAACGCGAGAAGTAGTTCTCCCTTTACACAACATGTACGCTTTGTCCTTAGACCTGAGATTGTCGCATGTACTCAAGATGTGGATCGACTTACTCAGGGGCTATCAAACGCTACACCGTAACAGGGTAGTTAAAAAGGTAGCTTTTGGGATTGTCAGGAAGCATGCTGTGAGGTACGGTCAATCATGATGGGATTGACCCCTCTCTAATTGAGAGTGATATCTCTGGGCCCCTCTAGTGATCGGATCTGGAAATGCATGGCCATGCTACGTACGGTTAAGAGGTAACATACAGAGGGATTTCGAATCATAGGATCGAGAAAGAGCGGTCGGCTTGAAGCAAGACCAAATATCATGAGGCAAAGGGAATAGCATGTACGTGATGTTGTGACGGTTTCTCTAATATGATCTTTGTGTGCGTATAGGAGTTGGCACATCTTGCTAGAGGCCGCTACCAACAATTGGGCCGAGTAGGAGTACTTGGGCCATGTCTATACGTATCCAAACCCATAGGGTCACACACTTAAGGGGCTGGAAGCCCAATTCAGATATGATCCGAGTTGGATCAGGTTTAGAAGTACTAATGGGCCTCCGACCCAGAGGCCGTCTGGAACCTCTATAAATAGAGGGGTGGGGCACCCTAGGGTTTTACACCTTTTTGCCGAAGCATAGCCGCCGACGAGCCACGACGAGCCGCCAACGAGCCACGACGAGCCGACGACGAGTCGCGGCACAAGGAGGATCTCGCTATACGTGGATGAGCTGCTGAGGTGTTGCTCGACGTCGACGTGATCGACTACGTATTTGACTACACTAATCGACTTCGCTGCCCCGACGTGATTCTACATCTTTCGCACCAGTGCATCGAGTGGTAATCCCGTGATCCATATACGACAGTTTTCCTAGTTTACGTGGTAGAAAATTTTTGTTTTGCGCTAGCGTAGCCTACCTCGTATCCCAACAGATATGATTGGCCCTCTTCCTACAGTTCCTGTGGTTTTCAATCGAGTACTCATGGGGATCCACAAGTTTACAAAGTGGATCGAGGTGAAGCTGGTAACTTGCCCCAAGGCAGATAGAGTACTCAACTTTCTCGACAAAATTTTCCATCGCTACTATTTCCCCAATC
The DNA here is from genome assembly GCF_005286985.2 of Setaria viridis. NCBI lineage: Eukaryota > Viridiplantae > Streptophyta > Magnoliopsida > Poales > Poaceae > Setaria > Setaria viridis. The sequence continues at coordinate 13,006,942 of NC_048268.2, forward strand.
GCATCATCACAGACCTGGGCCCAAATTTCAACAATCACGAGTTCTGGGAGTACTGTGAGAACAGCGGATCGACATCCGGTACGTCTCTATCGCTCATTCACGGGCTAATGGCTAGGTTGAGCGTGCCAAAGGGATGTTACTGGAGGCTCTCAAGAAAATACTACACGACATTGGAAACATCAAAGGTATCTAGTGGCTCAAGGAGCTACCCAATGTCCTCTAGTGGCTTCGCACCCAGCCGTGCAAGCCCACACGGTACTCGCCCTATTTCCTAGTCTACGGATTAGAAGCCGTCCTCCCCATTGACATCATGTGAAAATCTCTAGTAGTCGAGCAGTATGAGGAGGGTGCAGCAGAAGAAACAAGGCATCTAGACTTAGACAGCCTTGAAGAATCTTGTTGTGCAGCACTCATTCAGTCAGCAAGATACCTTGAAGGAATTCACCGCTATCATGATCGCAACGTCAAAGAGCGTTCGTTCAACACAGGCGACATGGTCCTCAAGCGTATTCAAGACACCAAGAGGCTACACAAGCTGAATTCACCATGGGAGGGTCCTTCCATCATCTCCAAGGTCACTAGACCCGGGTCGTATAGGCTACAAGCTCTCTCTAGCGAAGAAGTCAACAACTCATGGAACATCGAGCACTTGTGTCTATTCTACCCATAGTTTATATATTTATGTAAATTGGCCATCGGCCTCAGTTGTATACATACAATTCAACAAAGTAGATTTATTTTTATCGTAAAAATGACTACCTACTTCTTCCTGATCGCGTCTTGCAAAACCAAGCTCGCAGAGCTATCCGGGTACTATCACCCAAAAGTCACAAACCTACAAGAGCTATCTTTGATTTATTCAACTTGTTGGACCAAAATCGTCCACATGCGGCTTGTAATAACAAGTCAGCACACATATTTTTTATGTTATTCAACTCATTGAAAAAGCAGTGACTGTGCACAGAAAATGTGAGCTAGTCAGCTCCTTGGACAAGTATGTCCATTGGCAGCCTTCAGAAAAGAAGTCGTCAGACATCGGGCAATTATTTATAACTACCCTAGTTCTTATCTGGACAAGTCTATCTAGTCACAGCTTGTAAAAACAAGTTTGTAGTTCCAGGTCTTCGGAGCACAACACCTGAACAACTCAAAGAGGTTGCGAAGGTAGGCTCCAGCCGACGAAGTCCTGAAGAGTCTACTCGCCTAAAGAGTCTGACTACCCAGATACCCGAGTACTTACTCTCCATGGAAAGAAGCTGCATCCTAAGGCTCACATTGTGTATCTGAAGAGGCTCACAAGAGTAGCCTTGTGCGCAGACACTCATGACTACCGTACGAGCAATTATTAGGGTAGTTCGGGAGATGCACTAAAACAAAGAATTCAAACAAGTCGACAAGCAATAACATTTGTGATAAGACTTCAAATCATTTGCATTTCATTCATGTCATGTTTATATTACAATGACTTCATGTTTCTACATACAAGCTACTCAAGGTCTATTTGACCAGCTACTTCTTTGGCGATAGGAGCCATCTCTTGCAATTATTGTTGAAACTGCTCATCAGAGCAGTCTTGTGCAATCCCCTCCGCAACTAGAGCCAAGTCAGCTTGCGGGTAGAAGGACTTCACCATTGCCAACAACTGCTTTGAGTTGGACTCCGCCATCTTCTGGATGTAGCCGTTGATTTTTGTAGGCACCTCCTTGAGTACTTCCGCCAAAGGGCGGGGTTCCACGCCTTCCGCCGAGGGCTCTACCATGTTAGAGATAGGTTGAGCGGCTTCTGTCAGCTCCTTCAGAGCAAGCTTGGTGGTTGCCAACTCAGCCTCACGTTCCTGGATGCTCCTAATGGTGTTCACCAGATCAACTTCACCATCGGAGCGCATCTTTCGCTCCTTCTCCAAGTGGTGTTCCAAAGTCTCGTATAGAGCGGATAACTTGTCGCGTTGCTCCGTCACTCTATAGTATGAGTTCTGCCAGTCAGTCATCTTGCATTGGAGATCTTCCTTGTACTTCTTGAGCGCTACAAGAACAACACAATGAGCAACTCAGAATCATCAAGTGCAAATTAGTACTTAAAGACCAGCAGAAGATGACAAGTTACCTTCCAACTGATGCTTCAACATCTTGTTATGCTTCCAATGGCGGTCCTTCTCCTCCGCGGCTTTCTAGACGAGGTTGCGATACTCGATAGCTTGGCTGTTCTACTTCGTGAGTAGCCGGGAGGAGTACTACCGCTCCTTGGTCAGCTCGCGTTCAAGCGCTTGAGCCCGCATTATAGTGTCTGCATAGCCTTGGATCATCTCTGACTTCTAGCAGGAGCGCTTGATCAATTTCTTCAAAATGGAGCAAGTACTCATATAAGGAACGAGTATCGATTTCAAGTTGAAAACAAATGCAAGAGAGAAACTTATCATGGTGTACTTGCCTACACGGCGGTGCATCTCCATGACCATGGCCTCTGTCTCTATGGTGGTCAGAGGGTCCGCCAGTGTCGACTAGGCACCCCTGGGCCCACCAGAAAACCTACGGACCCACTCAAGGGAACGTACCCGAAACCTACTCGGACATGAAGACTACTTCGTAGGGCACGTAGACTTCATGTACTCCCCGAAGACTAGTCAGGTTAGAAGGAAACTACTCTACCGAGTTAGAGTAGGACTCTGTAAAACGTACTCAACTAGGACTCATATAATCCGCCCTGTAACCCTGCTCTCCTGACTATATAAGGGTGGGCAGAAACCCCCTCCAGGAAAAGCAACAGAGAATGAGCTGAATACAATTTACACACAGGACGTAGGGTATTGCGCGATCTAGTAGCCCGAACCTATCTAAATCATGTTCCTTGCGTCACCATCAACTCCTCGATTCTCGGCAACACCCACCGCACAAAAGACTACCTAGGGTACCCCCTAGGCGGGTTGCCGGTCTAAAACACTGATAGCTAGCGTGCCAGGTAGGGGCAGTCGCCGAGTTTCTCCGCGCGAGATTGATGGCACCAGTCATCATCAAGCCCACTTTCTCCTTTGAGGTGGGCGCAACCTTCATCTTTGGCTCCTAACGGTGCTGGATCTTTTCAACGCCGCATCATTAGCAACCAGGAAAAGAAGCATCTCGACGAGAATTTTCTTCAAGAAACAGAGAATCCTGCCGAGAAAATTCAAAATTTCAACTTCAACGACATCGAGTTCGCCTACAGCTTGGACTCAACCTCGACTCGGACTTAACCCGCATAGGCTAACGCTGAAGTTATCTCGCAAGTCGATTTCCACTTGAAGTCGATTCCCGCACGGACTCCGCAACGCATCCGTTGTCCACCAAGGTTTCCTCACTCAAATCCAATCCGAACTCGAGTCAGTCAAGGACTGCGACTACGACTCGTACTACGTCCAAGAGATCCCTTTATCAGGCCCAGCTCAAGGCTTAGTAATTACTTCAACTCCATAGGGAAGATTTGTTTATTAGTCTGGGATGAAGCCATCTTTCCTAGCCCAAGATTACGAGTCACGCCTTGTCGCTCACATAAACAACCTTCCATATCAAGAAGGCATCCCGCTTACTTCAACACACGAGGAAGGAAGCACCACAGAGATTGCAACATCTAGCTCTGGAAGCTACTACCTGGATAGAGAAATCTTTGTCATCACATCAAAAAACAACGACGCGGGCGCCAGCCTCCAGAGAACTCCTTGACGGGTTACACAACTCGATGACATTTCACAAGATGAAACATTAGCCAACGCCCCACAAGATGAAACTTCTGAATAGAGAAATCAAAGAATGGCACGCAACGCTGCCCAAACAGATCATCGCCAACTACTACCTACAAACATTCCTATCTCACCACAATTGCCTCAATCAATCTCATATCAACGCTCATACCTCATGATAGAGACAACGAGTTAACAGCACAACTCGCAAAATGGGGCAACAAGTTAATAGCACAACTCGCAGAGCAAGCTTACAAACTACTCAACAAAGAATCTCCAATCCCATTTGTTCCTCGCAACTCAGCCCACCAAGATGGCAACAGAGACGTCGCAGTCCAAGGTGGTCATCGTGAGGCTCCAAGAAAAAGTAATGATGTAGTCAACTAGCCAAGGCAACATAGCCAAAGGGAAAAAAGAGATGAACGCGAGGCCCCAAGGTGAAATAGGGATGCAGGAGAGGCTAGCTGCACTAATTCTGCAAAGAGCCCTCGCCGCCGCATAACTGATTGCGAAGCCTTAATTTTTAGCGACCTAAGAGAGGTAATCAATAACAACTATCGCCGTGAACATGAACGCAAAATCGATGACTATAACCATTTCCATGCCTTCACCACACGAGTAATGAAGACTAAAGTACCCAAGAAGTTCAAGCCAATAGGGATCACCAAGTATGATGGCAAGCAAGATCCAGCCCAATGGCTACGATGCTACTCACTAGTAGTACAAGCAGCTAGGGGCAACGATGACACAAAGGTCATCCACTTCCCTATATGCATGGAACCCACGTCGTTAACATGGCTCAAATCACTCAAGCCCAAATTGATCAACTCCTGGGAAGACTTGATGGAGGCTTCCACAAATAATTACGCAGGCTCCATGTCTCGACCAGGAAAAAAACTGATCTAAGCCAAGTCAAAAAAAAAGAAAGCGAGACACTCCACGACTATCTACGTTGTTTCTTTGAAAAGAAGGATACAATAGTCGACATTTCAGAAACAAACATCATCGAGTGCTTACAAAACGGCCTCTATGATCGTAGAACATACCAAGACTTTGGCAGACGTCGTCCAGCCACTGTCAAAGATCTCAAAATCATGGTGCAACAATGTGTTCGAGGTATGCCCTAGAGGCAATTATAGAGATGATGATATTCCATTTCTATCCATGATTTATATTGTGTTCATTGAATATCCATTAAAGGCTACTTGAATTGATCTGCAATTATGTGAATTGTATTTGGAACTCTTTACTTGTATGGTTATTCTAAAGTTGTCCCTAGTCGGAGTTCATGTGAGGACACACCTGAATATTAGACTAGCACATGTATTAGTTGATGACTATGTTTCACAAGTCATGGACATGGAGATGTCAAACTAATAATGTGGGCACATGTGGAGACATGTGCTAGGACTGACCCAACGCAAGAAGTAGTTCTCTCTTTACACAACATATACGCTTTGTTCTTAGACCTGAGATTGTCGCATGTACTCAAGATGTGGATCAACTTACTTAGGGGCTATCAAACGCTACACCGTAACAGGGTAGTTCAAAAGGTAGCTTTCAGGTTTGTCAAGAAGCATACTGTGAGACATGGTCAATTAAGATGGGATTTGCCCCTCTCTAATTGAGAGTGATATCTCTTGGCCCCTCGAGTGATCGGATCCGAAATGCATGGCCATGCAATGTACGGTTAAGAGTTAACCTGCAAAGGGATTCCGAATCACAGGATCGAGAAAGAGCAGTCGGCTTGAAGCTAGACCAAATATCGTGAGGCAAAGGGAATAGCAAGTACATGATGTTGTGACGGTTCGTCTGATATGATCTTCGTGTGTGTATAGGAGTTGGCACGTCTTGCTAGAGGCCGCTACCGACTATTGGGCTGAGTACGAGTACTCAGACTATGTCTATACGTATCCGAAACCATAGGGCCACACACTTAAGGGGCTGGAAGCCCAATTCGGATATGATCCGAGTTGGATGAAGTTTAGAAGTACTAATGGGCCTCGGACCCAGAGGCCCATCAGGAACCTCTATAAATAGAAGGGTGGGGCGCCCTAGGGTTTCATCCCTTTGGCCGAAACAGATCTGCCACAGCTCCCATGCCCTCGCCCTGTTGTAACTTGCGGACCTGGCAGTCCAGCTTGCGACGCTTCCTCCCCGCACCTGTGGATACCTTGGAGGTGTTGCACCTGCAGCACTTCGACGAGCCGCCGACGAGCCACGACGAGCCGCAGCACAAGGACGACCTTGCTGCACGTGGACGAGCTGCTGAGGAGCTGCTCGACGTCAACGTGATCGACTACGTGTTCGACTACGCTGATCGACTTTGCTGCCCTGACGTGATTCTACATCTTTCGCACCAGTGCATCGAGTGGTAATCCGGTGATCCATATACGACAGTTTTCCTGGTTTACGTGGTAGAAAAATTTTGTTTTACGCTAGCGTAGCCTACCTGATAGCCCTACAGTGGTATCAGAGCCGTAGCTGTTTTGTTATGGATTCGGGATGTGTGCATATAGAGATATGCGAGTTTTCAGATTGATCTATGGCCTGTTTTTGTGTTCTTGCTGCAATGGTCGTGTAACGACATACTCCTACCGGTCGGATTTCCACCATCGGAGTTAAGTGATACATGTAATGCCAGTTGCAGTGAACGAAGATCAATGTGATTGGTCGAATCAAAATCTAGGTTCATACGCCAAGCACATGAGATGTGCAATAGTAGATTGGATCTACTACCGGGTCGGAATTTTTGCCGTATGCGTGTGCTTCGGTAAAACAGCCGTAACTTTTTAGTACGATCTCGGATCGAGGCGAATTTTATATGAAAATTGGTCTACAGAAAAAGTTACACATGAAATTCAACTGCTTCGCCATTTTTGGTGAAATTAGATTTCCCAAATTCAGCTTGGAAGATAGAGTTACGGGCCTCTGAAGTTTGGAATGTTAGAATGCCTAACTCTGTTTTTTGCAGGATGTATGGATCTTGTGATCGGTATGGCCCCTTTGTGCATGTGATGCATGTGTGTAACTCATTCGTGACCTACGTGTCGCGCGTACGGCAACATGGTTGAAGCCATATGTGTTGTCACTTTAATGTATTTAATGGTCTGCGTACCAATCTGTGATGATCCAAGCAACTATGTAATCTTCATTACTAGCTATTAGGTGCAATAGCATGTTCTAGTTCTTGGAGGACTCATCACCAGGAGGATGGCACACATGGAACATGGAGATGAAGATCACCATGGTGAACAAGTTATATGGAGATGAAGAATGGCGGAAGTAAGAGTACTTCTGCCTCAAGTACGCTTGTTATTAATGTTATAGGCAGCATATTTCTCACTGATACAATTATTAATTCTTGGGTATTTGATACCGGATTGGTTGCTCATATTTGTAATTCGATGCAGGGACTGATAAGAAGTAGAAGCGTGGAAAGAGGAGAAGTTGATTTCCGCGTGGGCAATAATGCAAAAGTTGCTGCGTTGACCGTCGGGACGATGCAACTCCACCTCTCGTCAGGATTTATTATGGAGTTGAATAATTTTTATTTTGTTCCTAGTTTAAGTCGAAACATTATGTCTCCTTCATGCTTGATGAAGGATGGTTATTCATTTGCGAGTGAAAACAATGATTTTGTGATCTCTAAGAATGATATGTTTATGGATTTTGCACCCATTGTGAATGGATTGTTTGTTTTAAATCTTGATGATTCACCTGTCTATAACATAAGTGCTACAAGGCCTCGGCCTAATGTTTTGAGTCCTACCTACAAGTGGCTGTGTGATTCACCTGTCTATAACTAAACAAGGACTCATCCAAAAATTCCAAATTTACCAACATTCTCTTCTAGTTACTAGCAACAAGTTTGGTACTCAGAAGTGGAGTGAAAACAGATCTGGACAAGGTGATACACTCAGATCTTTGACAGGCGGTACATGCTGAAAAGGACAGCTAGAAAATCCTTAACACAAAGAAGAGCTTAAACACAAGGGCAAGGTGGGTTTAAGGGTTTGGGTTCACGGATTTTAGTTCATGATGCAAGCATGACCTACCTCATCCTCTCGACCAAAAATATTTGCCAAAAAGTTCTTGGACATACGTGGTTAGTGCTGCAAGGCAACAATTACTTCACTCCCTATAGTAGCTAGTCGGGTTCCTAATATCATTTCCTTACGCGAACGTAGTTAATGTACCTGTAGAAAAACACAAGCACATGAACCTTTCGTGCCAGCGCTCATGAAAGCGTCCCCATTCATTACCGTTCGCTATAGAAACAGCACCCATGCGTTTAACGATGCATGGACAGCGCAAAAACCGTGGAAAAAGGCCCCTTTGAATAGGACCATATAACCCTTCGCATACTCGTGATGCGGATTCATGCGCACGTATCATAAACGTGGGCGAACAACCGTGATGATAGGCTCGTTGGAATCGAACCATACCATCCTTCGCATGAATTAACATACGGAACCTGCGCACATATAATAGACGTGGGCGAAAACAACCGCGATGGTAGGTTCCTTTGAATAGAACTCCCTATCAACCCTCGCATACTCATGATGCGGAACTCGGCGCACGTATGATACACGTGGGCAAAGTGCTGGAAGCCAGGAAAATAACCAATAGCTAATAGCCACCTTAAATAACCTAAAATTTCCCTAGGGCCTCTCGCACTAAGTTCACCCTTAACGATCGTACGGATTTTTCAAACACATTTCTTGCAAATTTTATTTAGAAAAAAGTTGTTTAGGATCTATTGTCTTCTCTGTCCTGCTACCCTGCTCTGGTACCAGCTGTGGCAGAACCGCCCTAAATAACTTAGCTAAAGCACAATTAATTCTCCTGACACGCGATCATATGCTTTAATCAAGTTAACTCGGCAGTCCGTCGGATTTCATCCGATAAACCACTACACAGGACCGAGAAAGCAGAGCTCACACGAAGGTGAGTGGTTCCAGAGAATATAATAGATCATCCAAATTAAACAAGTACATTAATTTATTACAACACCAGGTTCGAAATTCAAACAAAGTTTACAGAGTTCTTAAGCAGCGGAAAAAATCAAAAGGAAGCTAACGCCAAAGTCGGACATCACGATGAGGTCGATCATGACATCAATGATCCCTGTCCTAGCTGTCCGAGGAGGGATCCCACTCGACCGTCCACCCAGGAGGAAGCTGGGGAGGCCAAGTGCCATAGGCAGCAAACTCAGGGGCTTCAACATCACCTGAAAGATGTGCCACAAGCAAGGCTGAGCAACTATGCTCAACAAGACTTAACCGACGGGTGGTGCTAAGCCACCAAATCCTAGACATGCAAGGCTTTTTGGCTGAGGGGTCTCTTTTGCCAAAAGCGACTACTGTAGATCCTTACTTTCAATATTTTAGCCACAAGTTCTACGTTCATTTACCAATCTAAGTTAGCAGCTATACAAAACAAGCAAAAATTTCCAAGCAATTAAACAAGTAACAATTTAAATCACCATCATCTTCCATTCTTACTCAGTGTAGCATAGCGATCAAGCAGTCCCAAACTGTGAGAGGCAGACGAATCGATTTGAATTTCTTAACCATGCATGGTGAACCTAATCTCACGACATTCGCGCACCATGAAGGGTCGCTTCATTTGTCAGCCATCCCCATCAATTCCCAGGCGCGTGTCAGGTCCAAACCGCCTTTGGCATGCAATGCTCCCCAGTCTTGGTCTCTACCGTACTGTGACCGCACTTGCACCCACATGATGCACCATGGGAACTACGTTCCAAGGACAGTAGGGGTATAAGCCACTTGCCAGCTCAATCAGGTACTAGGCTTCCCCATCCCATACTAGGTATGAGATTAGTACTTTCAAACACTTGATCACGAACACCATCACTTTCCGACCTTAATCTAGTTTCATGTAAACAGGCGGGGCAATCCACCGACCACCAAAATAGTTCAGAGAGCCCTGCCCCGTCCATCGTCCTTATGGTTGTAGCAAAAAGAATCAAGCAACTCCTATAACTCGCGAGTGACAGGAAATCGCTTGACTTTTACCGAGGCCTATTTAAGCAAAGCAACTACTCGGTCTATCATACTAGTGTTCAGAGCAAGGGAAACTAAGTCATGCATCTACGGTTTCAATCAACTCCTGGAACGTAAATGCACACATATAACAACAGAAGGCATGCACAAGTTTAGAAAAACTAGGTTATGCTCCAGGGCTTGCCTTCAAGCGGGGCGGTAGCAAACTGGTCCTCGGTGTGCATGGGCTCAACTCCTGCAGGCGGCGGCTCTGCTATGGCTTCATCTTCCAGCGCCGGGTGAAGCTCCTACGTGCCATCGGCGAGGTTCAGCTCTACACAAAATGCAATCCAAGGGTAAGACACTTAGACGGTGATTCAACAACAGTTGCAAGGATTTAACCCAAAAACTGTAGCAAAACTATAGGAAAAGGTGCAGAACCCACTTTATTGGATTCTACTCAGAACGAGGATTCCAACCCAAGTGATTTCACATTTTTCTAATTTTTCCTCGATTTAAGGTATAATTTCCAAGCTTGTGCCGATTTAAAACGAGTTAAAAGAGTCGGACCGGGAAAAACTTATGATCTGACCCTTAGACTCAAGGAATAACTACACCAGGATCCTTAGATTTAAGACAAAGAAGTCCTCGGAATTTTACACAGATACCCTCGGTCAAAATAAAAAGACACAACCGAGCCCTTGGGCGAGGCGGACAGCACTCGGGCGAGTCAGGCGAGGCGGACAGCACTCGGGCGAGTCGGGCGAGGCGGACAGCACTCGAGCGAGACGGATAGGGGTTGGGCGAGTTGGAAGGGGGGGTCGGCAGCTCACCTTTGGTCCTACTGACGAGGTCCCAGGGTCGGGAAGAAACAGGCCGAGGCGGAACGAGGAACGACGGCGCTTCGGCGGCGGTGGTGCTTCTTGTGGACAACAAGCAAGCTCTAGCGCTACGCGAAAGCATGGGGAAGCGGCTGATGAGGTCAGCAAGGCATGGTGTTGGGCGGAAAGGGGAGCTCCACAGAGAGCTTAGGCGGCGGCGCTTGAGTGCGAAGCAGAGGAGTGTGCGGTGGCGAGTGCGATGGAGAAGAACTAAGCAAGCAGTGCGGCAAAGGCGGTGGTGGCGAAGGGAACTCCGGTAAGAGGCTTCGGTACCCCTTTTATAGCTGCGCGGAAGTGCTCGGAGGAAGGAAATGAGCTCGAGCAGCGAGAGGATAAGATCAAGAGAAAAGGAGTGCTCTGCCACAGCGGCTATTGGTTGGCGCCTCCATTGGCGAGCTCGGACGCAATCTTGCCCTGGTTGGGTAGCAAGGATTTGGGGCCGGGGCAAAGTGGGTTTGCTAGGCATGCAGACATGCTAGGTCTGTGTGTGTGTGTGGTTGCGGCCATCCATGGAGATGGCGCCATTGGTGGACAGGAGGGAGGGAAAGGCACTGCAGGCAAGGGCGCTGTAGGCGAGGTCACAGGGCGAGCGGTGTGACGTGAGCATGCGCGGAACTAGTGGCTCTGCCGGGGCACGCTACTAGTGAGGCGGGAGAAGGAGTTGTCACTGCCTGCATGGAGGTTGGCAGAGACGGTAGCATCGAGGGGCGCGCGTGCGGGTAGCACGACTGAGGTGTGACGGGAGGGCCATAAGACGTTGGGGCGCGCAGCCGGGGATCCGGGTGAGACGGATGCGCGCGGGAGGCAAGGTGGTACCGGCGTGGCAGCGACCGATCTTCGATCACAGGGTGGCCCGGGCAACGGCGGAGCTGTAGGAAGTGTGCCTAGCGTGGCCGGCAAGGCCTCGGGCGAGACGAGACGGGGCGAAGGGGTCTGCAGGGCTCTTCTGCGCGTGACTGGGAAAGAGGCGCACTGATCTATCTTGTCACGACCGGCGACTAGGTGAGGCGACGCTCGCCGGTGAGGTCACGCCACGCAGCGACAGCGCTCTGAGCACGGCACACACGCACTCTGGCACTGTCTGGCCGACGGATCCACGAGATCATTTGCCGGGCCCATCTTCCAGCCTCTTGATCTCCCGATATTCAAATTGCGCCACGTTGACTCCCTTTACAAGAGTTGTAGTACACAGACCAAGGTCCAACTTTTGTAACACCAAGTTCAAAAACATGGTGGATTTGAAGGTTCAATGCTTCAAAGTTTGGAGGAATGCCTGTTCTCAGGACTTAGAAAAAAACGGCGGTTGGGCTGGTTCTCGGAGTTGTGGCTGATTTGAGCGGCAGATTTGGGAAGCTTCGGAGATGAATTGGACCAAGGTCCAATTAGCATGGTTGTTGTGGGAACTTAGTTTTTCAACTTCTATAAGGGGCTTCTGGATGTTCTGTTCAACTTTCCAAAGATAAACCCACCTTAAGGCGCTAGGTCGGGCTGATTTTCCAGACATAGCCGAAATGACTAAAGAGGCTGAGTTGACAAAACTAGGGAACTTTGACCTGGATTTGAAAACTTTTGGGGCACATTTCAAACTTCCTCCTTAAAGCAAAATTGTTAAGGTCCCGAAGCTCAGAAACTTTGGTATAGGGCTCAGCTCAAGATGACATTGGAAACCTCTAGATAGAGAGCCCCAAAGCTTGGACTTTGCCTAAAAGTTGCCAAAGCTTTTCTTTAAGCACAAAGGACTTGCTCTTACGATTAAAACACCATTTAAGCACCCAGGTTGTTACACAAGATGACTAAGATGCCTTTCACAGGTTTTCCTGAGAGAGTAGTAGACTTGTTGGAACTCGTACATAGCGATGTATGCGGACCAATGAGCACAACGGCTAGAGGAGGATTCCAATACTTCATTACTTTCACTAATAATTTTAGTAGATATGGCTATGTCTACTTGATGAGGCACAAGTCTGAAACCTTTGAAAAGTTCAAGGAATTTTAGAATGATGTTGAAAATCAGCGTGGCAAGAAAATTAAGGACTTACGATCTGATCGTGCAGGCCAGTATTTGAGCCACGAGTTTAGCAATCATCTAAACAGTTGCGGAATTGTTCCACAACTTACACCACCTAGAACACCTCAGAGAAACGGTGTATCCGAGCGATGTAATCCAACTTTGTTGGACATGGTTCTGTTGGAGGTATGCCCTAGAGGCAATCATAGAGATGATGATATTCTATTTGTATCCATGATTTGTATATTGTGTTCATTGAATATCCATTAAAGGCTACTTGAATGGATTTGCAATTATGTGAATTGTATGTGAAACTCTTTACTTGTATGGTTATTCTAAAGTTGTCCCTAGTCGGAGTTCATGTGAGGACACACATGAATATTAGACTAGCACATGTATTAGTTGATGACTATGTTTCACAAGTCATGGACATGGAGATGTTGAACTAATAATGTGGACACATGTGGAGACATGTGCTAGGACTGACCCAACACGAGAAGTAGTTCTCTCTTTAAACAACATATACGCTTTGTCCTTAGACCTGAGATTGTCGCATGTATTCAAGATGTAGATCGACCTACTTAGGGGCTATCAAACGCTACGCCGTAACAGGGTAGTTATAAAGGTAGCTTTCGGGTTTGTCAAGAAGTATGCTATGAGACATGGTTAATCAAGATGGGATTTGCCCCTCTCTGATTGAGAGTGATATCTCTAGGCCCCTCGAGTGATCGGATCCGAAAATGCATGGCCATGCTACGTACGGTTAAGAGTTAACCTACAAAGGGATTCCGAATCACAAGATCGAGAAAGAGCGGTCGGCTTGAAGCTAGACCAAATATCGTGAGGCAAAGGGAATAGCATGTATATTATGTTGTGATGGTTCGTCTGATATGATCTTCGTGTGCGTATAGGAGTTGGCACGTCTTGCTAGAGGCTGCTACCGACTATTGGGCCGAGTAGGAGTACTCGGGCCATGTCTATACGTATCTGAACCCATAGGGTAACACACTTAAGGGGCTGGAAGCCCAATTCGGATCTGATCCGAGTTGGATTAGGTTTAGAAGTACTAATGGGCCTTGGACCCAGAGGCCCGTCAGGAACCTCTATAAATAGAGGGGTGGGGGCGCCCTAGGGTTGACACCTTTTGGCGAAACACATCTGTCGCGCCTCCCACGCCCTCGCCTGTTGCAACTCGCGGATCTAGCAGTCCGGCTTGCGACGCTTCCTCCCTGCACGTGTGGATACCTTGGAGGTGTTGCGCCTGCAGCACTTGGACGAGCTGCCGACGAGCCACGACGAGCCAACGACGAGCCGCGGCACGAGGGCGATCTTGCTGCACGTGGACGAGCTGCTGAGGAGCTGCTGGACGTTGACGTGATGACTACGTACGACTACGTTGATCGACTACGTATGACTACATTGATCATCTTCGCTGCATCGACGCAAATCTAGATCTTCCGCACCAGTAGTGCGTCGAGTGGTAATCCCGTGATCATTATACGGCAGTTCTTCCTGGTTTTACGCGGTAGAAATTTTAATTTGCACTAGTGTAGCCTACCTCGTATCCCAACAGTGGTATCAGAGCCGTAGCTGTTTAGTTTTGGATTCGGGATGTGTGCATATGGAGATATGCGAGTTTTCAGTTTGATCTATGTCCTGTTTTTGTGCTCTTGCTGCAATGGTAGTGTAACGACATACTCCTACCGGTCGGTTTCCACCATCGGAGTTAAGTGATACATGTATTTCCAGTTGCAGTGAGCAAAGATCAATATGATTGGTCGAATCGAAATCCAGGGTCATACGCCAGGCGCATTAGATGTGCAATAGTAGATGGGATCTACTGCCGAGGTCGGGATTTTTGCCGTATGCGTATGCTTCGGTAAATCAGCCGTAACTTTTCGGTACGATCTCGGATCGGGGTGAATTTTATATGAAAATTGATCTACAGAAAAAGTCACACATGAAATTCAACGGCCATGCCGTTTTTGGTGAAATTAGATTTCCCAAATTCGGCTTGAAAGATGGAGTTTCGGACCTCCGAAGTTTGGAACGTTAGGACGCTTAACTCTGTTTTGCAGGATGTATGTATCTTGTGATCAGTATGGCCGCTTTGTGTATGTGATGCATGTGTGTAACTCATTCGTGACCTGCGTGTCGCATGTACGGCAACACGGTTGAAGCCATATGTGTTGTCACTTTAATGTATTTAATGGTCTGCGTACCAATCTATGATGATCCAAGCAACTATGTAATCTTCATTACTAGCTTCTTTACTAGCTATTAGGCGTAATGGCATGTTCTAGTTCTTGGAGGACTCATCACCAGGAGGATCGCGCGCATAGAACATGGAGATGGAGATCACCATGGTGAACAGGTTCTATGGAGATGGAGATCACCATATGAAAACGGGCCATACTATGTCACAACTGTGTGAATGCTATTCTATTTATGTTTTACTTTCTGCATGCTGTGATGTTAGAAGTAGAATGATCCCTCACAAAGTTTAAGTTAGTATGCCCTCCCAACTAAAACTTGCACCGTCCCATGTCATGTACAATTAGTGGTGGGTCTATGAAATTAGGGTGCCATTAGTTTTCCTTGACTAGACAGGTTTGTGTCGGACACTTACACGCATAAGGGTTGGTTTGCTTAACAAGGTTATCTTAACGGTTAAGGACCTTGGGGTATAAAGGTTGGGCGCCGAGACATAGAGATGTCACCCAATAACAGGAGTCATATGTGATATGATTAGCAAAAGTTGCTTACCAATCTACCTTGTTTGCTAGCGGTGATGCTAAAGCTCACTAGTAGACTTGTTAGTTGTGGATCCTGAATCACTAAGTTTCAATAGAGGGATATTGATTTTAGTGGCAGTAGATTCTGTTAAAATAGTTTAATGTGATTTGCTCTATCATGGATACGTTTGTCTTAGTGTATTTTGCATTACTTCTGTTGTAGATTAAATGGCACCTAGCAGCACTACACCGTTTGCTTTGCGTTCGGTCCTTGAGAAGGACAAGTTGAATGGAACAAATTACTCGGATTGGATCCGTAACCTGAGAATTGTTCTCAGGGCTGAGAAAAAGGAAGATGTTCTAGACAACCCACTACCAGAAGAACCTGCTGATGATGCACCCGCTGCTGCTAAGAATGCTTACAAGAAAGCATGTGATGCTAACCTCGAAGTAAGCTGCCTTATGCTTGCTTGCATGGAACCCGAGCTGCAGATGCAGTTCGAAACAAATCATGAGGCGCACGATATGATCGTGGCGCTTAGAGACATGTTCCAAACACAGGCCAGGACTGAAAAGTTCAATGTGTCTAAGGCCTTTGTGGAGAGCAAGCTAGCAGAAGGCGCAGCAGTAGGACCACACGTAATCAAGATGGTTGGTTACACTCAACGGTTGGAGAAGCTGGGCTTCCCACTGGGCCAAGAGTTGGGCACTGATTTCATTCTTTCGTCTCTTCTACCTAGCTATGGGAACTTTATCTCAAACTACCATATGCATGGGATGGAGAAGGGTCTGAATGAGCTGTGTGGCATGCTTAAAACAGCAGAGGCTGACATCAAGAAAAGCGCTAGTACCAGCCATGTGATGGCTATACAGAACAAGCCTAGCTTTAAGAAGAAGGGCAATTCTTGGAAGAAGAAGGGCAAGGCTGGAACGTCCAAGCCAAACCCAGCGCCCAAGGTTAAAGCTGGACCTGGACCTGCTCCAGACAAAGAGTGCTTTTACTATCATGAACTTGGTCACTGGAAGAGAAACTGCAAGCAGTGCCTAGCTTCGTTGAAAAATGGCAGAAGTAAGAGTACTTCTACCTCAGGTACTCCTGTTGTTAATGTTATATACAACATTTTTCTCGCTGATACAATTATTAATTCTTGGGTATTTGATACCGGATCGGTTGCTCATATTTGCAATTCGATGTACGAAATGATAAGAAGTAGAAGCGTGGAAAGAGGAGAAGTTGATTTCCGCGTGGGCAATAATGCAAGAGTTGCTGCGTTGACCGTCGGGACGATGCAACTCCACCTCCCGTCAGGATTTATTATGGAGTTGAATAATTGTTATTTCATTCCTAGTTTAAGTCGAAACATTTTGTCTCCTTCATGCTTGATGAAGGATGGTTATTCATTTGTGAGTGAAAACAATGGTTGTGTGCTCTCTAAGAATGGTATGTTTATGGCTTTTGCACCCATTGTGAATGGATTATTTGTTTTAAATCTTGATGGTTCACCTGTCTGTAACGTAAGTGCTAAAAGGCCTCGGCCTAATGATTTGAGTCCTACCTACTTGTGGCATTGTCGTTTGGGTCATATAAGTGAAAAGCGCATGAAGAAGCTCCATTCTGATGGACTTCTAACTTCGTTTGATTTTGAATCATACGAGACATGTGAGGCTTGCTTGCTAGGCAAGATGACCAAGACGCCTTTCGCAGGATTTCCTGAGAGAGCAGTAGACTTGTTCGAACTCGTACGTAGTGATGTATGCGGACCAATGAGCACGACGGCTAGAGGAGGATTCCAATACTTCGTTACTTTCACTGATGATTTTAGTAGATATGGCTATGTCTACTTGATGAGGCACAAGTCTGAAACCTTTGAAAAGTTCAAGGAATTTCAGAATGAAGTTGAAAATCAAGAAAATTAAGGCCTTACGATCTGATTGTGGAGGCGAGTATTTAAGCCACGAGTTTAGCAATCATCTAAAAAGTTGCGGAATTGTTCCACAACTTACGTTGCCTGGAACACCTCAGAGAAACGGTGTATCCGAGTGATGTAATCGAACTTTGTTAGACATGGTTCGATCAATGATGAGCCAGTCGGACCTACCGTTGTCATTTTGGGGATACACTCTAGAAACAGCAGCTTTCACACTTAATAGGGTACCATCTAAATCCGTAGTTAAGACACCATATGAGATATGGACTGGAAAGGTTCCTAGTTTGTCTTTTCTAAAGATTTGGGGATATGAAGTGTTTGTCAAGCGACTTCAGTCGAACAAGATCACACCCAAGTCGGATAAGTGCATTTTCGTGGGATATCCAAAGGAAACTTTGGGATATTATTTCTACAACCGATCAGAAGGCAAAATGTTTGTCGCTCGGAACGTGGTTTTCCTAGAGAAAGAGTTTCTCAAAGGAGAAAAGAGTGGAAAGACTGTGCATCTTGAAGAAGTTCAAGATGAGCCGATCGGGCAAGAATCAATGAGTGATGCTAACGTAGCAGAACAAATTGAGATACCCATGGCAAGAGAAGCACCGCCACAACCACGAAGGTCGGCAAGGCTCCGCAAAGTACGGGAAATATTATTGTTGGACAATGATGAGCCTGCGACATATGCAGAAGCAATGATGGACCCAGACTTCGAAAAATGGCAGAGTGCCATGCAATCCGAAATAGAGTTCATGGGAGACAATCAAGTTTGGAACTTGGTTGACCCGCCTGATGGTGTTAAAGCCATAAAGTGCAAGTGGATCTATAAGAAGAAAAAGGACATGGATGGAAATGTTCACATCTATAAAGCACGACTTGTCGCAAAAGGTTTTCGACAAGTCCAAGGAGTTGACTACGACGAGACCTTCTCGCCCGTAGTGATGCTTAAGTCCATTCAGATTATTCTAGCTATAGCTGCATATTTCGATTATGAGATATGGCAGATGGATGTCAAGACAGCTTTCCTGAATGGAAACCTAGCTAAGGACGTGTATATGATACAGCCCGAGGGTTTTGTCGATCCGAAAAATGCTGGAAAGGTATGCAAGCTTCAGAGATCCATTTATGGATTGAAGCAAGCATCTAGGAGTTGGAACATTCATTTTGATGAAGTGGTCAAAGGGTTTGACTTCACCAAGAACGAAGAAGAGTCTTGTGTTTACAAGAAGGTTAGTGGGAGCTCTGTAGTATTTCTAATCTTATATGTGGATGACATATTACTGATTGGAAATAACATTCCTATGCTTGAGTCCGTAAAGACTTCACTGAAAAATAGTTTTTCGATGAAGGACTTAGGGGAAGCGGCATATATTTTGGGCATTAAGATCTATAGAGATAGATCGAGAAGGCTTATAGGTTTAAGCCAAGATACTTACATTGACAAAGTGTTGAAGCGGTTCAGCATGGAAGAGGCAAAGAAAGGGTTCTTGCCTATGTCACATGGCATACATCTCAGCAAGACTCAGTGTCCTTCAACTGCTGATGAGCGGGATCGCATGAGTAGAGTGCCATATGCCTCGGCTATTGGATCTATCATGTATGCAATGATAAGTACTCGCTCAGATGTTTCATATGCGCTAAGTATGACAAGCAGACACCAATCTGATCCAGGTGAGAGTCACTGGACAGCGGTGAAAAACATTCTTAAGTAATTGAGAAGGACTAAAGATATGTTCCTCGTCTATGGAGGTGAGGAGGAGCTCTTTGTAACAGGTTACACCGATGCTAGTTTCCAAACCGACAGAGATGATTCAAAGTCACAATCAGGATTTGTGTTCACGATAAATGGTGGTGCTCTTAGTTGGAAGAGTTCCAAGCAGGAGACGGTGGCCGATTCTATGACAGAAGCCGAGTTCATCGCGGCTTCTGAAGCCGCGAAGGAGGGTGTTTGGATAAGGAATTTCCTCATTGAGCTTGGTGTGTTCCCGAATGCATCCAGCCCATTGAATCTCCAGTGCTCCGGCGGCGGAGGAGCTTCTTGTGGGCAACAAGGAAGCTCTAGCACAGCGCGGAGGAGCAGGCGACTGGGTGGACTTGGGAGAAGCAGACTTGAGTGGAGAGGGGAACTTCTAAAGAGTTTCAGTGGGATTGCTCAAGTGTGCTCAGAGTAGGGATGGTGAAACAGCAATGGCAAAGGAACTTTAGTTGAACTCTAGCATTCCCTTTTATACCGGCGCGGAAGAGAAAGAGTTGGAGTAGCACGAAGATCGGGAAGCAAAGGATGGAGTGCGCTGCCATGGCGGCGATTGAGCGTTGATGGGCGGCGGAACAGAACTTCAGAGATAGCATCTTCGGCCATTGGGCACTGGAGATAAGGCAGCGCAGGCGCGGTTTTGCCGGGGTTTAGATTTGGCGGAGGCGGGCGTCGTCGAGCGGTGGATTTGATTAGTGTGACCGGTAGAAAGGCGCTACAAGCGAGGTTGCAACAGGTGAGAAGACAGGGTGAGCAGTGGCGAAGGCGAGCGCGAAACAGCGGCATTGTCGGAGCACGTTATTGGTGGGGTGAGAAAAGGAGCTGTCGCTGCCGGAGTCGGGGTTGGCGAGGAAGGAATCATCGCGTAGCGAGTTCGTGGGCGGCACGACTGTGGAGAGGCGGAAAAGCTGGAAGGCAGCGGGGCTTGCAGTCGGGGATCCGGCGAGATGATGGGCGCGAGTCGCGAGGCGGTCAGACGCAGCAGCGGCAAAGCTCTGCCACGGCGGCGACGGGGCACCATGGCGCGGCCGGCGAGGGTGCGAGCGAGACGAGGCGAGGCAGAAAGGGTTGTACAGGGGCTTCCGCTACGATTGGGGAGGAGGGCGTGTGGATCCATCTTGTTGCGGTCGGCGACTGGGCGAAGCGGCGGCATCGGAGAGATCAAGCCACGCAGCGGAGAAGCTCTAAAGCGGGCGCATGATGCTCGGGCGCATCTACCTCAGGAGATCCGGGGAAGAGATTTGCGGGTCCACCCATCAGTCTCGGTTTCTCCTCTGCTCAAGATGGAAAGGAACACTGCTGTTGAGACTTAGAAGGAACCGGTGGTTCTGGTTGGGTTTTCAGGGGTCGGGACCGAGAACTGGAGGTTGAGCGCTTAAGCTCAGGGGAGCTGAAACAGAGGGATTAGGGACTCGGATTAGGATTAACTCGGCTAATTTAACCAGGGTCGTTATAGCCTACCCCCCTTAAAAAGAATCTCGTCCTGAGATTCGGGTGTAAGGGTAACCAGTGGGGGTGTGCAGTCCTTACCTCCTTGGCTGGAAAGAAAACCTCGGAAATGTTTGTTCACATACTCTTCTGTTTCCTAGGTTGCTTCTTCTTCTGTGTGATTGTTCCATAGTATCTTGTACATTTTGACTGTTTGCCGTCGGGTATGTCTTTCCTTTCGGTCGAGGACCTTGGCTAGATACTCAATGTAAGTTAGGTCGGACTCAATTTGAAGTTGCTCCTGCTCCAAGACCTCAATTGGGACTTGGACACACTTCTTCAGTTGGGATACTTGGAAAACATCATGTATGGCCGAGAGCTGTTCTGGGAGTTGGATCTGGTATGCAACGGGTCCACAAATTTCCACAATCTCATAAGGGTCAATGTAACGGAGAGCTAGCTGTGGCGGATCCACCTCGGATTACCTTGATTAAAGCATGGTTAAGTCGCCTGACACGCGACACTCCTGCCTTAGTCAAGTTAGCTCGAAGTGCCATCAGATTTCCTCCGATTTAACCACTTAACAGGACCGAGTTTAGCAAACTCACACGAAGGTGAGTGGTTCCAGAGAATACAACAGATCCACTAAGTTAAACAAGTTTGACCATTTAGTTCGATATCACAACGAAAATCAGAGTTTTACAAGATTCAAAAGCAGCGGAAAGGTAAATTAGCGAAAACTAGCGCTGGGGTCGAATGTCCCTGATGAGGCCGATCCGGACATCAGTGATCCCTCTCCTTGCCGTCCGAGGAAGGATCCCACTCAACCGTCCAACCCGGAGGGAGCTGGGGCGGCCAAGTGCCAACGGAAGCAAACTCAGGAGCTGCGACTTCACCTGAAAAGAAAGCCACAAACAAGGCTGAGCTGCTAAGCTCAACAAGACTTAACCGACCGGTGGTAAAACTACTCCACCACGTCTAGACATGCAAGGCTCTTTGGCTGAGGGGTTTGTTTGCCAAAAGCTACTACGTTAGGTCCTTGCTTTCAAGTTTTAGCTCAGTTTCTAAGTTCATTAACTAGTCTACGTTGGCATCTTACTCTAAGCAAACATAGATTCAACTTTATGTATATAAGCTCATCATGAAGACCATGTCATCATCAGACTCCTTCATTACTCAGTGTAGCATAGCGATCAAGCAGTCTCAAACTGTGAGAGGCAGACGAATCGATTCGAGTTTCTCAACCATGCATGGTGAACCTAACCTCACGACATCCGCGCACCACAAGGGTCGCTTCCTGTGTCGGCCGTCCCCATCAATTCCCAGGAACGTGTCAGGTCCAAACTTCCCTTGGCATGCAATGCTCCACAGTCCCGGCCTCTATTGTACTGTGACCGCACTTGCATCCACATGATGCACCATGGGAACCTCGTTCCAAGGACAACAGGGGTATAAGCCACGCCCTAGTTCAATCAGGTACTAGGCTTCCCCATCCCATACTAGGTATGAGATTAGTACTTTCAAACACTTGATCACGAACACCAACACTGTCGGGCCTTAATAGATTCCATAGACAGACGGGGCGATCAACCGACCACCAAAGAGTTAACCAAAACCCTACCCCGTTCATCGTCCTTATAGTTGTAACAGGAGGGAAAATAGCCAACTCCTATAACTCGTGAGTGATAGGAAATCACTCGGCTTTTACCGATACCTATTTAAGCAGTGCAATTACTCGACCCAACAAACTAGTGTTCAGATCAAAGGAACTATGCCATGCATCTAAGGTTGCAAATAACTCCTATATGTAAATGCACAAACATGAGAAAGAAGGCATGCGCAAGTTTGGGAAACTTTGGGGTTCATGCTCCGGGGCTTGCCTTCAAGCGGAGGGGAGGAAGGGAACTGGTCTTCAGCTGGGGCGACTTTGGCTGGAACTGGTAGCTCAGCTACAGCTCCGTCCTCTGGCACCGGGTGCAGCTCGTAGACGCCGTCAGCAAGACGAAACTCTACACGAATGCAATGCAGGAGTTAGTGTTTAGACGGTGTTTTCAACAGCAACACTCGCAAGTCTTAGCCCAGAAACTTGTAGCAAGCTACGGAAAGAGTGTGGGGGTTCAAGCTTCATTGGAGAGAACAAGACCAAGGGTCGGATTGGAAGGAACTTATGATCTAACCCTTAAACCTTAAGGGATAACTGTGTTTGGGGTCCTCAGATCTATTACAGAGAAGTCCCCAAAATCTTACACAGATACCCTTGGGTCAAGAAAAAAGATACGGCCGAGTCCTCGGGCGAGGCAGATAAGGGTCGGCTAACAGACAGGGTCAGGCGAGACGGAAAGAGGGGTCGGCAGCTTACCTTCGGTTTATAGGTGAAGCTTTGGGGTCGGGAAGGAGTAGACTTGGGCGGAAGGTCTTAAGCACTAAGGCTTTGGTGGCGGCGATGTCCGGCGGGGCTCCGGCGGCGGCGGAGCTTCTTGTGAGTAAAAAGGAAGCTCTAGCACAGCGCGGAGGAGCAGGCGGCTGGGTGGATTGGGAGGGGTGGGTGTTGAGCGGAGATGAGAGTTCCTCAAGAACTTAGGTGGCGGCGCTCGAGCACAAAACAGAGGAACAAGGCGGGGAGGCAACAATGGCGAAGGGAACTCCAGTAGGGCTCTGGCATTCCCTTTTATAGTTGCGTGGAAGAGAGAGGGAGTTGGAGTAGCACGAAGATCAGAAGAAAAGGGGGAGTGCGCTGCCATGATGGCGACTGGGTGGCGATGGGCGGTGGAACAGGACTTCGGAGATAGCGTCCTCGGCTATTGTGCATGGGAGACAAGGCGGCGCAGGCGCAGTTTTGCTGTTGGTTAAGGTTTGGCGGAGGCGGGCGTCATCGTGCGGCAGATCTGATGGGTGTGATAGGGAGAACGGCGCTACACGCGAGGTTGTAACTGGTGAAAAGATAGGCGGCTGCGGCTGCGTGGGCGAGCGCGACTGTGTAGAGGCGGCGGAAAAGTCGGAAGGCATCGGGCCTTGCAGCCGGGGATCCAGTGAGATGATGATGGTGCAAGTTGCGAGGCAGTTTGGGCGTAGCAGGCGGCAAAGCTCTGCCATAGCGGTGTTGGAGCACCAAGGCACAGCCGGCGAGGGTACGAGCGAGACGAGGCGCTACAGAAAGGGGTGCAGAGGGGCTTCCGCTGCGATTGGGGAGGAGGGCGCGAGAATCCATCCTGTTACGGCTGGCGACTGGGCGAAGCGGCGGGCGTCGGAGAAGTTGAGCCACGCGGCGGGGGAGCTATGAAGCGGTGCAGGCCGCTCGAGTGCTTCTGCCTCGAGAGATCTGGGGAAAGATTGCGGGTCCACCCGTCAGTCTCGGGTTCTCCTCTGTGTTGGAGGTATGCCCTAGAGGCAATCATAGAGATGATGATATTCCAATTGTATCCATGATTTGTATATTGTGTTCATTGAATATCCATTAAAGGCTACTTGAATTGATTTGCAATTAAGTGAATTGTCTGTGAAACTCTTTACTTGTATGGTTATTCTAAAGTTGTCCCTAGTCGGAGTTCATGTGAGGACACACATGAATATTAGACTAGCACATGTATTAGTTGATGACTATGTTTCACAAGTCATGGACATGGAGATGTTGAACTAATAATGTGGGCACATGTGGAGACATGTGCTAGGACTGACCCAACACGAGAAGTAGTTCTCTCTTCAAACAACATATACGCTTTGTCCTTAGACCTGAGATTGTCGCATGTACTCAAGATGTGGATCGACCTAGTTAGGGGCTATCAAACGCTACGCCGTAACAGGGTAGTTATAAAGGTAGCTTTCGGGTTTGTCAAGAAGCATGCTGTGAGACATGGTCAATCAAGATGGGATTTGCCCCTCTCTGATTGAGAGTGATATCTCTGGGCCCCTCGAGTGATCGGATCCGAAAATGCATGGCCATGCTACGTACGGTTAAGAGTTAACCTACAAAGGGATTCCGAATCACAGGATCGAGAAAGAGCGGTCGGTTTGGAGCTAGACCAAATATCGTGAGGCAAAGGGAATAGCATGTATATAATGTTGTGATGGTTCGTCTGATATGATTTTCGTGTGCGTATAGGAGTTGGCACGTCTTGCTAGAGGCCGCTACCGACTATTGGGCCGAGTAGGAGTACTCGAGCCATGTCTATACGTATCCGAACCCATAGGGTCACACACTTAAGGGGCTGGAAGCCCAATTCGGATGTGATCCGAGTTGGATTAGGTTTAGAAGTACTAATGGGCCTCGGACCCAGAGGCCCGTTAGGAACCTCTCTAAATAGAGGGGTGGGGGCGCCCTAGGGTTGACACCTTTTGGCGAAACACATCTGCCGCACCTCCCATGCCCTCGCCTGTTGCAACTCGCGGATCTAGCAGTCCAGCTTGCGACGCTTCCTCCCTGCACGTGTGGATACCTTGGAGCTGTTGCGCCTGCAGCACTTGGACGAGCCGCCGACGAGCCACGACGAGCCGCCGACGAGCCACAACGAGCCGACGACGAGCCGCGGCACGAGGGCGATCTTGCTGCACGTGAACGAGCTGCTGAGGAGCTACGGACGTTGACGTGATCGACTACGTATGACTACGTTGATCGACTACGTACGACTACGTTGATCGTCTTCACTGCATCGACGCAAATCTACATCTTCCGCACCAGTAGTGCATCGAGTGGTAATCCTGTGATCCTTCTATGGCAGTTCTTCCTGGTTTTACGCCGTAGAAATTTTGATTTGCGCTAGTGTAGCCTACCTCGTATCCCAACAGTGGTATCAGAGCTGTAGCTGTTTAGATTTGGATTCGGTAGATATGGAGATATGCGAGTTTTCAGTTTGATCTATGTCCTGGTTTCGTGCCCTTGCTGCAATGGTAGTGTAACAACATACTCCTATCGGTCGGTTTCCGCCATCGGAGTTAAGTGATACACGTAATTCCAGTTGCAGTGAGCAAAGATCAATATGATTGGTCGAATCGAAATCCAGGGTCATACGCCAGGCGCATTAGATGTGCAATAGTAGATGGGATCTACTGCCGGGGTCGGGATTTTTGCCGTATGCGTATGCTTCGGTAAATCAGCCGTAACTTTTCGGTACGATCTCGGATCGGGGCGAATTTTATATGAAAATTGATCTATAGAAAAAGTTACACATGAAATTCAACCGCTTTGCTGTTTTCGGCGAAACTAGATTTCCCAAATTCGGCTTGGAAGATGGAGTTTCGGGCATCCGAAGTTTGGAACGTTAGGACGCTTAACTCTGTTTTGCAGGATGTATGTATCTTGTGATCAGTATGGCCCCTTTGTGTATGTGATGCATGTGTGTAACTCGTTCGTGACCTGCGTGTCGCGCGTACGGCAACACGGAAGGAGCCATATGTTTTGTCACTTTATTGTATTTAATGGTCTGCGTACCAATCTGTGATGATCCAAACAACTATGTAATCTTCATTACTAGCTTCTTTACTAGCTATTAGGCGTAATAGCATGTTCTAGTTCTTGGAGGACTCATCACCAGGAGGATGGCGCACATGGAACAGGGAGATGGAGATCACCATGGTGAACAGGTTCTATGGAGATGGAGATCACCATATGAAAACGGGCCATACTGTGTCACAACTGTGTGAATGCTATTCTGTTTATGTTTTACTTTCTGCATGCTGTGATGTTAGAAGTAGAACGATCCCTCACAAAGTTTAAGTTAGTATGCCCTCCCAACTAAAACTTGCACCATCCCATGTCTTGTACAATTAGTGGTGGGTCCATGAAACAAGGTTTTCCAGACAAAGAGTGCTTTTACTGTCATGAACTTGGTCACTGGAAGAGAAACTGCAAGCAGTACCTAGCTTCGTTGAAGAATGGCGGAAGTAAGAGTACTTCTACCTCAGGTACGCTTGGTGTTAATGTTATAGACAACATTTTTCTCGCTGATACAATTTCAGAATGAAGTTGAAAATCAGCGTGGCAAGAAAATTAAGGCCTTACGATCTGATCGTGGAGGCGAGTATTTGAGCCACGAGTTTAGCAATCATCTAAAGAGTTGCGGAATTGTTCCACAACTTACGCCGCCTGGAACACCTCAGAGAAACGGTGTATCCAAGCAACGTAATCAAACTTTGTTAGACATGGTTCGATCAATGATGAGCCAGTCGGACCTACCGTTGTCATTTTGGGGATACGCTCTAGAAACAGCAGCTTTCACACTTAATAGGGTACCATCTAAATCCGTAGTTAAGACACCATATGAGATATGGACTGGAAAAGTTCCTAGTGTGTCTTTTCTAAAGATTTGGGGATGTGAAGTGTTTGCCAAGCGACTTCAGTCGGACAAGATCACACCCAAGTCGGATAAGTGCATTTTTGTGGGATATCCAAAGGAAACTTTGGGATATTATTTCTACAACCGATCAGAAGGCAAAGTGTTTGTCGCTCGGAATGGGGTTTTCCTAGAGAAAGAGTTTCTCAAAGGAGAAAAGAGTGGAAAGACAGTGCATCTTGAAGAAGTTCAAGATGAGCCGATCAGGCAAGAATCAATGAGTGATGTTAACGTAGCAGAACAAGTTGAGATACCCATGGCAAGAGAAGCACCGCCACAACCACGAAGGTCGGCAAGGCTCCGCGAAATGTGGGAAATATGATTGTTGGACAATGATGAGCCTGCGACATATGCAGAAGCAATGATGGACCCAGACTCCGAAAAATGGCAGAGTGCCATGCAATCCGAAATAGAGTCCATGGGAGACAATAAGTTTGGAACTTGGTTGACCCGCCTGATGGTGTTAAAGCCATAGAGTGCAAGTGGATCTATAAGAAGAAAAAGGACATGGATGGAAATGTTCACATCTATAAAGCACAACTTGTCGCAAAAGGTTTTCGACATGTCCAAGGAGTTGACTACGACGAGACCTTCTCGCCCGTAGTGATGCTTAAGTCCATTCAGATTATTCTAGCTATAGCTGCATATTTCGATTATGAGATATGGCAGATGGATGTCAAGACAGCTTTCCTGAATGGAAACCTAGCTGAGGACGTGTATATGATACAGCTCGAGGGTTTTGTCGATCCGAAAATTTCTGGAAAGGTATGCAAGCTTCAGAGATCCATTTATGGATTGAAGCAAGCATCTAGGAGTTGGAACATTCGTTTTGATGAAGTGGTCAAAGGGTTTGACTTCACCAAGAATGAAGAAGAGTCTTGTGTTTACAAGAAGGTTAGTGGGAGCTCTGTAGTATTTCTAATCTTATATGTGGATGACATATTAATGATTGGAAATAACATTCCTATGCTTGAGTCCGTAAAGACTTCACTGAAAAATAGTTTTTCGATGAAGGACTTAGGGGAAGCGGCATATATTCTGGGCATTAAGATCTATAGAGATATATCGAGAAGGCTTATAGGTTTAAGCCAAGATACTTACATTGACAAAGTGTTGAAGCGGTTCAGCATGGAAGAGGCAAAGAAAGGGTTCTTGCCTATGTCACATGGCATACATCTCAGCAAGACTCAATGTCCTTCGATTGCTGATGAGCGGGATCGCATGAGTAGAGTGCCATATGCCTCGGCTATTGGATCTATCATGTATGCAATGATAAGTACTCGCCCAGATGTTTCATATGCGCTAAGTATGACAAGCAGACACGAATCTGATCCAGGTGAGAGTCACTGGACAGCGGTGAAAAACATTCTTAAGTACTTGAGAAGGACTAAAGATATGTTCCTCGTCTATGGAGGTGAGGAGGAGCTCTTTGTAACAGGTTACACCGATTCTAGTTTCCAAACCGACAGAGATGATTCAAAGTCACAATCAGGATTTGTGTTCACGCTAAATGGTGGTGCTGTTAGTTGGAAGAGTTTCAAGCAGGAGACGGTGGCCGATTCTACGACAGAAGCCGAGTACATCGCGACTTCGGAAGCCGCGAAGTAAGGTGTTTGGATAAAAAATTTCCTCATTGAGCTTGGTGTGTTCCCGAATGCGTCCAGCCCATTGAATCTCTACTGTGATAACAATAGGGCAATTGCACAAGCAAAGGAGCCAAGGAACCACCAGAAGAACAAACATGTAATGCGGCGATTTCATCTCATTCGAGACTTCGTTAACCGGGGTGAGATCAAGATATGCAAAATACACACGGATCTGAACATTTCTGATCTGTTGACAAAACCACTCCCGCAGGCTAAGCATGATACGCATGTAAGAGCTATGGGTATTAGGTACCTTCTAGATTGACTCTAGTGCAAGTGGGAGACTATTGGAGGTATGCCCTAGAGGCAATCATATAGATGATGATATTCCATTTGTATCCATGATTTATATTGTGTTCATTGAATATCCATTAAAGGCTACTTGAATTGATTTGCAATTATGTGAATTGTGTGTGAAACTCTTTACCTGTATGGTTATTCTAAAGTTGTCCCTAGTCGGAGTTCATGTGAGGACACACATGAATATTAGACTAGCATATGTATTAGTTGATGACTATGTTTCACAAGTCATAGACATGGAGATGTTGAACTAATAATGTGAACTATAAATAAAGGGGTGGGGGCGCCCTAGGGTTTACACCTTTTGGTGAAACACATCTGCCGCGCCTCCCACGCGCTCGCCTGTTGCAACTCCCGGACCTAGCAGTCCGGCTTGCGACGCTTCCTCCCTGCACGTGTGGATACCTTGGAGGTGTTGCGCCTGCAGCACTTGGACGAGCCGCCGACGAGCCAACGATGAGCCGCGGCACGAGGGAGATCTTGCTGCACGTGGACGAGCTGCTGAGGAGCTGCTGGACGTCGACGTGATCGACTATGTACGACTACGTTGATCAACTTCACTGCATCGACGCGAATCTACATCTTCTGCACCAGTAGTGCGTCGAGTGGTAATCTCGTGATCCTTATACAGCAGTTTTCCTTGTTTACGCGGTAGAAATTTTTGATTTGTGCTAGTGTAGCCTACCTCGTATCCCAACACATGGCATGGTAGTGATCCCACTAAAGCCAGGCGGAACCACGCAGCTGTTGAGCCGTGAACCGGGCTTTGTTCTTGTTAGGACACGGGGCGGTGAGAAGTTCAAACTTGGATTCGATCGTACAAACCCATGCATCTGCATCGAGCGGGTCTTCCGTCTTGTGGAAGGTCGGGGGCTGCGTGCTCAAGAAGTCCTCATAATGAGCAACTTGAGGTTGTTGATGAGCTCTCCCTCCATAGGGCTG
The DNA here is from genome assembly GCF_005286985.2 of Setaria viridis. Lineage (NCBI taxonomy): Eukaryota > Viridiplantae > Streptophyta > Magnoliopsida > Poales > Poaceae > Setaria > Setaria viridis. Next base: position 13,036,600 of record NC_048268.2, read on the forward strand.
CTATTGCTACCCTTGTACAATGTGTCTTAGCAGCTCAGTTTGAGCCGCTAGGATGGCTTCTAGCAAAGGTGGGGGCGGAGACGGAGGAAGATCCTGCCTCTGCTCGCTACCGCTGGGCACAGAGCTAGAACGGGTGCGGTGCGCTATCTGCAAGAGCCAACGTTCCATTAATTCCATAACCTCAGAAGTATTCCAATCATGCGGGAACGTATACTTTAAATCCTCAAAATGCGACTCTTGCCGATAGTGCAACACAACAACATCTCTTATTAAGGAGATACACACTTCCTCTTGCCATCTTAGTTAGCAACTATCTTAGTTTTGCACACAACTTCGGGCGAACCAAAACCGTATCCCATGGGCTCCACTATATCCGACCTTAGGCCAAGGGGTCGGGCTAAGCGAAACAGTGCAACCAGGGGTCGGGCGAGGCGGAGAACTGCCTCGAGGGGTCGAGCGCGTCCGACCTTGCGACTCGGGGTCGGCCAAGCTTTGGTCAGACCCACAAAAAACTTGTGTGTGGTCACAGCACAAAACTCACACAACCTGGCATCCAAGGCGTGTCGCAAAAAGGGTCAAAAGTCAAGTCAAGATCTGATTTCACTAAGATCATTTCATTGCTATTCTCCACAACACAGGAGGAATACTCAACTCAAGGCTAACCTATTACATCACTATCCAAAACTTAGGTTGCCGAGTAGTACAACAAAAGATTAGATTCCTACAGCTCTCAACCTATGAGGGAACACTATGAGTTGGAGAAGGGGCATTGCCATCCTCAATGTCCATGCTGGACGCTCCCATGACCTCCTCAGGATCCTCTTGTTCATCCAGCTGCATCTCAAGGGCATGCATAGCATCGAGCTCGGCGTGGTGCTCGTCCAAATGAGCATTAGCAACTCTGAGCTCCATCTCAACTTCCATCTTCTCTTCGGCAAGCTCGATCATGCCATCCACCAGGTCTATCACTTCTTCCTCCAGCTCAGCAATCCTAGCCTACATGTCATGGATCTGTATGCCTCTCTGGATGAGCTGATATGACCGTCCCACCAAGTCTCCCTTGGCGGCGTTGAAATGCCCTTGGGTGTCTATGGCTATCTGAGCCAAGACAGCCATAGCTCGGCCTTGAAGCTCAATCAGCCAATACAAGGCTGACATGCATCTGGTGGCGGTAGAGACGGTGACCAACGAATGGGAGGTTGCCAACACCTCCATGTTGTTGATGCAATCAAGCCAAGCCGGGTCCATCCGGTCCCTGGCGGGAAACAAACCGATCGGGTCCAAAAGGACCTCAAACGGGTGTAGCCGGCAGAACTAGGTGAGGGCTTGCAAGGAAGCCGACTCCCAGGTGTCCTCCAGAGCGTGTCCGCAAGTCAAGACTTCGAGCTTGGGCCACTCGGGCTGCACAGGGGGTGGAGGTACAACCACCTCCACGTTGCATCTCTGCACTCCGTGCTCCTGGTACATCCATCCCACATACATAAGCGGGGACTGGTACCCAAACCACCTTGAGGTATCCCACAGAATAGCAGGAAAACCCTCAAAGTGTAGGCACGTAGAGTGGGAAACGCCGTCAGTGTCGTAAAACACGTGTCCGGGGGCGGCCATCTGGAACCAAGAACCGAAACAACGTGAGATAGAGACTCTAAGAAGAAGAATAGGTCGGGTAGAAAAGGTACTCGGATTTGACCAAAGCACAAGCTGGAAAGGAAGATAGAAATCCTTAGAGTGAAGAAGAGTTTTTCCAAGGCAAGGTTGTTTTAGAGAGGTGATTTCACAGATTTTTGTTCATGACACATGCACGACCTACCTCGTCCTCTCAACCAAAACAACTGCCAAAAACCTTTGGTCTTACACAGTCAGTGCCGGTGGCAAGGCAACCAGTACGTCTCTCCCTATAATAGCTAGTCGGGTTCTAGTAGCGTCTCCTAAGCGAACGCGGTTAGTGTACCTGCAGAAAACACAGCCACCTGAACCTTTCGTGCCAGCACCCACAAAAGTGTCCCCAAGCATTACCGTTCACTATAGAAATGGCACCCATGCGTTTAACGCTGCATGGACAGCACAACAACCGTGGAAATAGGTCCCCTTTGAATGGAACCGTATAACCCTTCGCATACTTGTGATGCGGAATCAGCGCACGTATAATAGACGTGGGCGAACAATCGTGATGATAGGCTCGTTGGAATCGAACCATACCACCCTTCGTATGAATCAACATACGGAACCTGCGCACGTATGATAGACGTGGGTGAAACAACCGCGATGATAGGGTCCTTTGAATAGAACTCCCTATCAACCCTCGCATACTCGTGATGCGGAACTCAGCACACGTATGATACACGTGGCGAAGTGCTGGGGGTTTGCAAGATAACAATAAGTAATAGCCACCTAAAACAACCCAAAATCCCCTAGGGCCTCTCGTAGTAAAGTCATCCTCAATGAACATTTTCTTACAAAATTTTATTCAAAAAGAACGTGTTTTAGGACCCATAGTGTTCTCTGTCCTGCTAAACCTGCTCTGGTACCAGCTGTGGCGGAACCACCTCGGATTAACTTAATTAAAGGACGGTTAAGCTGCTTGACACACGACACTCATGCCTTAGTCAAGTTAACTCGAAGTGCCGTTGGATTTCATCCGATTTAACCACTTAAAAGGATCGAGTTAGCATAACCCACACGAAGGTGAGTGGTTTCAGAGAATACAATAGGTCCACCATTTGATTAACTAGTTGTTACACACTTGGTTGTAAATCAGAGTTTAACAAGTTCTGAACAAAACAACAGAAGATAAAAACAAGCGGAAGCTACTCGTCGGGGTCGGATGTCCCTGGTGAGGCCATCCAGGACATCAATGATCCCATTCCCCGCCATCCGAGGAGAGATCCCACTCGACCGTCCAACCCGGAGGGAGCTGGGACGGCCAAGTGCCAGCAGCAAGCTCAAGGGCAGCAACTTCACCTGAAAAGAGAGCCACAAACAAGGTTGAGCTTCTAAGCTCAACAAGACTTAACCGACCTGTGGTAAAAGCTACTCCACCACTTCTAGACATGCAAGACTCTTTGGCTGAGGGGTTTTGTTTCCCAAAAGCAACTATGTTGGGTCCTTATTTTCAAAGTTTTAGCTCAGATTCTAAGTTCATTAACCAGTCTATGTTGGCAACTTACTCTAAGCAAGCATAGATCCAACTTTATGCAAACAAGCTCATCATCAAGGTCATGTCATCATCAGACTCTTTTATTACTCAGTGTAGCATAGTGATCAAGCAGTCTCAAACTGTGAGAGGCAGATGAATCGATTCGAGTTCTTTAACTATGCATGGTGAACCTAACCTCACGACATCCGCGCACCATCGAGGGTCGCTTCCTATGTCGGCCTTCCCCATCAATTCCCTAACCCGTGTCGGGTCCACTTCCTTTGGTGCAAGGTTCCACAGACCCGGCCTCTACCGTTCTGTGACCACACTTGCCACCACGTGCGGCTGCAGGGGAACTTCGTTCCAAGGACAGTGGAGCGACCGCTCACATCTAGGTTCAATCAGGTACTAGGCTTCCCCATCCCATACTGAGTATGAGGTTAGTACTTTCAAACACTTGATCACGAACACCACCAGTCGGGCCTTAACAGATTCAGTAAACAGACGGGGCGATCAGCCGACTACCAAAAGACTTAACCAAAACTCTGCCCTGTCCGTCGTCCTTATAGTTGTAACAGAAGGAAAACAACCAATTCCTATAACTCGCGAGTGACAGTAAATCACTCGACTTTTACCGATTCCTATTTAAGCATAGCAACTACTCGGCCCAACAAACTAGTGTTCAGATCAAAGGAACTATGTCATGCATCTATGGTTGCAAACAACTCCTATACGTAAATGCATAAACACGAGAAGGAAGGCATGTACAAGTTTAGAAATTTGGAGTTTATGCTCCGGGGCTTGCCTTCAAGCGGAGGGGAGGAGAACTGGTCTTCAGCTGGGGCTGCTTCGGCTTCTAGAGTTGGCAGCTCAGATACAGCTCCGTCTTCGGGCGCCGGGTGTAGCTCGTAGACACCGTCAGCGAGATGCAACTCTACACGAATGCAATGCAGGAGTTAGTGTTTAGACGGTTATTTCAACAACACTTGCAAGTTAAAGCTCGGACACTTGTAGCAAGGCTACAGAAAAGGTGGGGAAGTTTACTTTAGTTGGTGGAGAGCAAGATAAAAGGGTCGGATGGGAATAAACTTGTGATCTGACCCTTAAACTTTAAGGGATAACTGTGTTCGGGGTCCTCAGACTTAACATAGAGAAATCCCGATCTTTTACACAGATACCCTCAGGTTAAGGAAAAGGATACAGCTGAGTCCTCGGGCGAGGCGGATAAGGGTCGGCTAAACAGATAGGGTCAGGCGAGACAGAAAAAGGGGTCGGGCGAAACATACAGGGTCGGGTGAGACGGAAAAAGGGGTCGGGTGAACCGGTAAGGGGTCGACAACTTACCTCCAAGTCTACTAGCGAAGCTTTGGGGTCGGGAAGGAGCAGACTTGAGTGGAAGGTCTTAAGCACTAAGGCTTGGGCGGCGGCGATGTCCGGCGGTGCTCCGGTGGCGGCGGAGCTTCTTGTGGGCAACAAGGAAACTCTAGCACAGCGTGGAGGAGCAGGCGACTGGGTGGACTGGGGAGAAGTGGACTTGAGCAGAGAGGGGAACTTCTCAAGAGTTTCAGTGGGATTGCTCAAGTGTGCTTAGAGTAGGGGCGGTGAAACAGTGATGGCGAAGAAACTCCGGTGGAACTCTGGCATTCCCTTTTATAGCGGCGCGGAAGAGACAGAGTTGGAGTAGCATGAAGACCGGGAAGAAAAGGATGGAGTGCACTGCCATGGCGGCGATTGAGCGGTGATGGGCGGCGGAACAGAACTTCGGAGATAGCGTCTTCGGCCATTGGGCACTGGAGACAAGGCGGCGCAGGCGTGGTTTTGCCGGGGTTTAGATTTGGCGGAGGCTGGCGCTGTCGAGCGGTGGATTTGATTGGTGTGACCGGGAGAAAGGCGCTACAAGCGAGGTTGCAACAGGTGAGAAGATAGGGCGAGCAGTGGCGAAGGCGAGCGCGAAACAGCGGCATTGTCGGAGCACGTTACTGGTGGGGCGAGAAAAGGAGCTGTCGCTGCCGGAGTCGGGGTTGGCGACGGAGGAATCGTCGCGTAGCGAGTTCGTGGGCGGCGCAACTTTGGAGAGGCGGAAAAGCCAGAAGGCATCGGGGCTTGCAGCCGGGGATCTGGCGAGATGATGGGCATGAGTCACGAGGTGATCTGACGCAGCAGCGGCAAAGCTCTGCCACGGTGGCGACGGGGCACCATGGCGCGGCCGGCGAGGGCACGAGCGAGACGAGGCAAGGCAGAAAGGGTTGTAGAGGGGCTTCCGCTGTGATTGGGGAGGAGGGCGCGTGGATCCATCCTGTCATGGCCGGCGACTGGGCGAAGCGGCGGCGTCGGAGAGATCAAGCCACGCGGCGGAGAAGCACTGAAGCGGGCGCATGCTGCTCGGGCGCGTCTGCCTCGGGAGATCCGAGGAAGAGATTTGCGGGTCCACCCGTCAGTCTCGGTTTCTCCTTTGCTCAAGATGGAAAGAAACACTGTTGTTGAGACTTAGAAGGAACCGGTGGTTCTGGTTGGGTTTTCAGGGGTCGGGACCGGGAACTGGAGGTTGAGCGGTTAAGCTTAGGGGAGCTGAGACAGAGGGATTAGGGACTCGGATTAGGATTAACTCGGCTGATTTAACCAGGGTCGTTACAATAAGCATTAGCGTTGGGCCCACTATTATATCAGCAACATCTCAAGATTCCACCCATCAATTCAGCAACGGTCAGATACGACTCAGATTTACCACCATAACATCCAACGGTTACTCCGACTAAAAGATTGATCCCTTCACCGACTACAATAAGTCATCCAAGTGCTCAGGGGCTGCATATACCGTACCCGTTGGATAAAAGTTTTCTTTTTCTAAAGACTAAGTTGAAGTGATGTTACAAGTTTGACCCTCAGCCTGATTCTTCAATTCAACCTAAGGCTCAGGGGCTACTCCGTATGTAGTGCGATTGTCATCGCACTACCATGAAAAAGTTTTAAGGCAAAAGACTACTCGAAGCAAACATCAGGGACTACTAAGAGTACCTTCCAGTCACGTGACAGCTCTGGTACTCGAAGGTTGGCCGCATCAAGAAGTACTCAAAGTGCACCAGGAGGAACTCAGGCGACATCTTCAAGTACTCGGGGCTGTTTCTCCTGACTACAAAGTACTCGGGGGCTTGTCGGCTAGGCACCTTGGGCCTACCAGAAGACTTATAGACCCACTCAAGGGAACGTACTCGAAACCTACTTGGACATGAAGACTACTCCGTAGAGCATGTAGACTTCATGTACTCCCCGAAGACTAGTCAGGTCAGAAGGAAACTACTCTACCGAGTTAGAGTAGGACTCTGTAAAATGTACTCGACTAGGACTCATACAGTCTGCCCTATAACCCTACTCTCTTGACTATATAAGGGCAGGCACGGACCTCCTTCAGGAAAAAACAACAGAGAATGAGCTCAATACAATTTACACACAGGACGTAGGGTATTATGCGATCTAGCGGCCCGAACCTATCTAAATCATGTTCCTTGTGTCACCATCGACTCCTCGATTCTCGGCGGCACCCACCGCACAAAAGACCACCTACAGTACCCCCTAAGCAGGTTGCTAGTCTAAAACACTGATAGCCAGGAGCTGGATATCCTCCAGGTTCACCCCTTTAGCTATTCAAGGTTTCTCGTGCTCTTCAACGATTGGCGCATCGAGAGGAACCAGAGCTCGGCTAGTTGATGGACTAGCTTCAAAAGACAAGAAGGTGGCCATGGTGCAACTAGTAGATGGTCCCACTTGAGAAGGTGGGATGGACACAAATACTTGAAGAGCTCTAGCAGCTTTAGTCTCAACTTCTAGCTCGGGGGCTACAAGTGTAGCCTCAACTCCAGAAGTAGTCGCCACCTCATCCTCGGTCTCCACCTTCGGCTCGAGGGCTACAAATGTATCCACCACACCAGAAGTAGTCGTCGCAATTGGCTCGACTACTGGCAGCTCAGGGGCTAGCACTACAGCGACATTAAGCGATTCAATAACATCATGCATAAGCGCAGCAACAAGAGATACAACACCTGGAGCTACTTCTGGCATAGGCTACTCCTTTGGTAGCGGAATTGAAGGTGCCAGGATGAAATCTTGGGCTGAGTGGCTGCTGCCATCAGTCGCTAACTTCGGGCTCAAGCCTCCAATGTCCATGTTGGCAGATTTCTTGACAAGACAAGTGTCAAGACACACTGCCAGGCAATATCAAGACAAAATCAGTGTCAGCCATACATCTATGAGCCCACCAGAAGGTTTGGACAGTTCTACAATATGGGGCTATACACCGAGACGTGTCAGACATGGAGACTGTGGTGTAGGATAGCGTAGTCTACATGAAGGACAATAACTAGTCAAGGATTAGGAAACTACTCGAAGCAATTAGAGTAGGACTCTCTAGTCAAATCCGACTAGTACACTTGTAAACAACTAACCTGTAACCCTACCCCTGACAATATAAGGCGAGGCAGGGACACCCTCCAAACAAGTTCAATCAATACAACACAACCAACACATAGGACGTATGGTATTACGCAACATAAGCAGCTCGAACTTGTCTGAATAGTGTGTTCGAGTTCACCTTCGAGTTCCTGATCTCGGCAAGCCCCACGCATAAAACACTACCTCAGGTACCCCCTCGGTAGGTTGCCAGGTCTAAACATCGACAACTGGCATGCCATGTAGGGATCTCACTGAAGATCCACTGGCAAACACGATGGCTCAAGTCATCATCAATCCCACTGTCACGTTCGAAGCAGGCGCGACGTTCACCTTCGACTCTTGGGTCTGCGTCGTAGACAGCGTTGGAAACTTCCACCACCACATCGCGCCGTCCCCAGAGGAGAAGCACTATGACATCAACTTTCATCACCAAGCCTTGGAAGATATCATCCAAAAATTCAACAATTTTGACCTATTCCGAGGCACTGGGGACAAGTCCAAGTACAACTTGACTTCTCCCACTAGTTGGAGTGGTTCCCACGAGCCGGCAATCAAGCCATCGTGCGAATCGGTCTATGATACAAGTTAATTCCCATTCCGACTCCAAAACTCGGGTGCTATTTACCAAGCTACCCTATCTAGATCAAAATCTGTCGGTGTTTTAGTTGGTGTTTTAGACCGTCAACCCGCCTAGGGAGTACCCTAGGTGGTCTTTTGTGCGGTGGGTGTCGTCGTGAATCAAGGAGTCGATGGTGATGCAAGAAACATGATTTAGATAGGTTCGGGCTGCTAGATCACGTAATACCCTACGTCCTGTGTGTAGATTGTATTGATCTTGTGTTGAGTTGTTCGTCGTTTGGAGGGGGTCTCTGCCCGCCCTTATATAGTCGAGAGAGCAGGGTTGCAAGGCGCATTGTGTATGAGTCCTAGTCAAGTACATTGTAGAGTCCTACTCTAACTCGGTAGAGTAGTTTCCTTTTGACCCGACTAGTCTTCGAAGAGTCCATGAAACCTACGTGCCCTGCAGAGTAGGTCCATACAAGTCTTCTGGTGGGCCTGGGGGTGCCTAGCCGACAAGCCTCCGAGTACTTTGTAGTCGAGAGGAACAGCTCCGAGTACTTGAAGATGTCACCCGAGTTCTTCCGGGTGCTCCTCGAGTACTTCTTGATGCGGCCAACCTTTGAGTACCAGAGTTGTCTCGTGACTGGAAGGTACTCTTAGCAGTTCCCGATGTTTGCTTTGAATAGTCTCTGTCTTAAAAAAATTTTATATGGTAGTGCGATGACAATCACACTCCATATGAAGTCGACCCCGAGCCTTAGGTTGAATCGAAGAATCAGGCTAAGGGTCAAACTTGTAATTTCGCTTTGACTTAGTCTTCAGAAAAAAGAAAACTTTTATCCAACGGGTACGGTATACGCAGCCCCCGAGCAACTATCAGGGTAGTTCGGGAGATGCACTAAAAACAAAAATTCAAACAAGTCGACAAGCAATAAAACTTTTGTGACAAGACTTCAAATAATTAACATTTTATTTCATTCATGACATGTTTATATTACAATGACATACTGTCTTTACATACAATCACTCAAGGTTTATCTAACCGGCTACCTCCTTAGCAATGGGAGCCATCTCTTGCTGGTACTATTGGAATTGCTCATTAGAGCAATCTTCTGCAATTCCCTCTTCAACAGGAGCCAAATCGACTTGTGGTAGAAGGACTTTACCATGGCCAACAGTTGCTTTGAGACGGACTCCGCCATCTTTTGGACATAGCTAGTGATCTTCCCAGGTACATCCTTGAGTATCTCCACCAAGGGGCAGAGCTCGACACCTTCTGCCAGGGGCTCCACCATATCGGCAATGGGCTGAGCGGCTTCTGTTAGCTCCTTCAGAGCAAGCTTGGTTGCCACCAACTCAGCCTCTTTCTCTTGAAGGAGCATCATGGTATTCACCAGGTCAACTTCCCTATCGGTGCGCAGTTTTCGCTCCTTCTCCAGCTTATGCTCCAGAGTCTCGTACAAAGCGGACTGCTTATCATGTTGACCCTGAAGATCCTCTTTCTCTTTGGTTAGTTCTACAAGAACAACACAAAGAGCAAGTCAGATTCATCAAGCGCAAATTGGTACTTGAAGACTAGCAGGAGGTGACAGCTTACCTTCCAAATGAATCTTCAATCCCTTATTGCACTTCCAAAGGTGGTCCCTGTTGGGATACGAGGTAGGCTACACTAGCACAAATCAAAATTTTCTACCACGTAAACTAGGAAAACTGTCGTATAAGGATCACGGGATTACCACTTGATGCACTGATGTGGAAGATGTAGATTCGTGTCAATGCAGCGAAGTCGATCAGTGTAGTCGCACGTAGTCGATCACGTCGACGTCCAGCAGCTCCTCAGCAGCTCGTCCACAAGCAGCAAGATCGCCCTCGTACCGCAGCTCGTCGTGGCTCGTCGTCGGCTCGTCGTGGCTCATCAGCGGCTCGTCGTAGCATGGCTATGCATTTTTGGATCCGATCACTCGAGGGGCCCAGAGATATCACTCTCAATCAGAAAGGGGCAAATCCCATCTTGATTGACCATGTCTCATAGCATACTTCTTGACAAACCTGAAAGCTACCTTTATAACTACCCTGTTACGGCGTAGCGTTTGATAGCCCCTAAGTAAGTCGATCCACATCTTGAGTACATGCGACAATCTCAGGTCTAAGGACAAAGCCTATATATTGTGTAAAGAGAGAACTACTTCTCGTGTTGGGTCAGTCCTAGCACATGTCTCCACATGTGCCCACATTATTAGTTCAACATCTCCATGTCCATGACTCGTGAAACATAGTCATCAACTAATACATGTGCTAGTCTAATATTCATGTGTGTCCTCACATGAACTCCGACTAGGGACAACTTTAGAATAACCATACAAGTAAAGAGTTTCACATACAAATCACATAATTGCAAATCAATTCAAGTAGCCTTTAATGGATATTCAAGGAACACAATATAAATCATGGATACAAATGGAATATCATCATCTCTATGATTGCCTCTAGGGCATACCTCCAATAGTCCTTCCCCTCCGCGGCTTGCTGGACATGATTCTGGTATTCGGCAACTTGGCCATCGTACTTCATGAGTAGCTAGGAGGAGTACTGCCGCTCCTTGGCCAACTCCTATTCAAGCGCTTGAGCCCACATGATAGTGTCTCCATAGCCCTAGATCATTTCTGATTTCCAGCGGGAGCACTTGATCAGTTTCTATAGAAACAGAGCAAGTACTCGTATAAGTAACGAGTACCAATTTCAAGTCATAAAAAATGCAGCAGTGAAACTTACTGCTATGTACTCGCCTACACAACAGTGCATCTCCATCACCGTGGCCTCAATCTCCACCGTGGCCAGAGGGTCAGCTAGCAACTGGATCTTCTCCAGGTCCACTCCTTCAGCAATCAATGGTCCCTCGCGCTCTTCAGTGATTGGTGCACCAAGAGGAACCAGTGCTCGGCTAGTCGATGGACTAGCTTCCGAAGACACAAGGAAGGCCACACCGCAACTAGTCAACGGTCCCGCTTCAAATGGCAGGATGATGACTAACACTCGCAAAAACCCGACAGCCTCAACTTTGGCTTCTGGCTCAGGGCCTACAAGTGTAGCCTCGCCTCCAGTAGTGGTCGCAACACCTCCAGCTCAAGGACTACCAGCGTTGCCACCACTGCGAAAGTAGTCGATGCAATGGGCTCGGCCACTAGCAGCTCGAGGGCTAGCACTACAGGAACATTAAGCGATGCAATTACATTATGCATGAGTGCAGAGACAAGGGTTACAAAACCTGGAGCTACTTTTGGTACCGGCTGCTCCTCTAGCGGCGGAATTGAAGGCGGCGGGACGAGTTCTTGGGCAGAGCGGCTACTACCATCAGCTGCGAACTTCGGGTTTAGGCCTCCAATATCCACGCTAGTGGATTTCCTGAAAAAAAGACAAGTGTCAAAACACACTACATGGCAACATCAAGTTACAAATCAGTACTCGGGTACTTACTTAGTGGACCTCCTTATCTTCGAAGAGGGCTCTGCCCCCAGCCGTAGGGACTTGACTGTGGGCGACAGCTTCTTCGATGCAGCTTGCTAGATCGCAGCTTGATCCTCATTCGCCTTGGCTGCCGTCTCCACTGCTTGAGTAGTCTGCGTGCTGGTGGGATTGACCCTGGCGACAGAAGGCTCCTCATCATCCTCCAACTTGATAACCTTCTTAGTCACCGGCAGCTCCTACTACATGACTTTCGTAGTCGTCTTCTTAGCCTCTGTCTCCTCCTCGACTATCTGCAATTCACCATTGTCAGAATCAAGTTAGGTATGGTGGAAAGGAAAACAACTTACGAGTATTTTATCCTCAGGATCTTATCCTTCTTCAAATGCGATTACGGGAGGAGGGACTTCATCGGCAGTCTATGGCTTCTTCACTACCCATTTGACAGCGACAGTGCGCTTTCTCTTCGAGGGTGGCACCAATCTAGCCTCAAGGACATCTTTGGCTTCTCACTTTGAAGTCCCCGAGGAAGACCCCACCTTGTCTGACGGGCGGGGCTTGATGACGAACTTTTCAGCAGCCTCTAAATTAGAGCTGTTGAAGGAGGAAAAGTCCTTCGATTCCTCTTCCTCCTCCTCCTCTTCAATCACCTTCTGTATAGCCGCAAGGGTCTGTACATGTGGAGCGGTGTCAGAGCCATCTGAACTAGGTGGAGGAGGGACGGAGAAATACAAGTGAAGTTCTTCCTACAAATTGAAGACAAGTCAACAAATTAAGAAGTGCAAAAATTAGTACTCGGGGGCTGCAGGCCATGGGTACATACTTGGTTTGGCGGGTTGGCAACACGGTGTTCTCGCACGATCGTCGGGATCGCCCTGGCGTGCTTGAAGAAGTGCCTCAGCCCTGCCACTACCTCATCTACGGATAAGTCTTGCGATGTCATCCGAGATGGGTCATTGGGACCCGAGTAATTGTATCCCCATGTGCACAGCTATAGTGGTTGGACTTGCCTTCTCATGAAGCTAAAGGCCATGCTGATGCCAGTCAGTCCCTCCTTCTTGAGCATGGCGATCTTCTCTAGTAGCGCTGGCAGCTGAAAGCTATCCGCATGACTTGGCTCATCCAACCAGTGATTGTTCCAGACCGATCGGTGACCGGTCACCTTGGGTAGTCGGGCCTTGTGATTTCCAATGTAGAACCACCGTTGTTTCCAGCCCGAGTGGGATTCTATCAATTCATTATCCAAATACAGGCCTTTGACTTGCTCCTACAGTTGGATTCCTACCTCCCCCCCCCCCCCCCCGACTACTTCGGTGTGGTCCATTTTGGGTTGGGGCTTAACTCTAAAGAACTTCCTAAAGAGCTGGAAGTGTGCCTGAATACCAAGAAAGGCTTTGCACAAGTGCACGAAAATGGCTATGTGTAGGATTGAGTTGGGATTGAGGTGGACTAACTCGAGATTGTAGTACCTCAGCAACCCACGGAAGAAGTCAGATGTAGGGAGAGCAAAACCCTGCGCAATGAAGTGTGCGAAGATGACTGTCTCATGGGTGTAGCTCTCCATGGTCCATAGGTTGCCGTAGGCCTCCTTCCAGGTGATGAAGTCTTGTTCCTGGAGAAGATCGGCATCCACCAATGCCTTGATGTCCGCCTCCTTCATGATGGATTTCTTCCAGGCACAGGCTTCATTCGGCGGCGCTGTCTGATCAGTCTTGCCATACTTAGGAGCCGGCAATTGAATATCCTTCTTCTTCGTTGCCTTCCTCTTCTTGCTCTCGGCCACCTGGCTGGAGGTTGCCTTCTTCCCTATTCATGTTGCCATGAGGGTCTTCTTATGCATGCGTTCAGGGGCTAAGCGGTGGGGAAGGATGGCACTCGAGCTCAAGGATCACAAGCGACGGCTCTAGGGCTATAGTGTGGACGATGAACAAGCAGATTGGCTGGGGTGAAACGGAAGGGGTGAATTCCTTTGTTATTGATAACAGAGGCACAGTTAAAACAGAGGCGAGATTAATGGGAATATTCCATTTTTAAATGTCTGCAGTTATCGCTTGACAGTTTCCAATTTTTTAGAAGAGATAAGGTTACTGTTGGCAAACGGTCACGTAGAACAGTGGTTGACCCTTATACCCAAACTAGTCGTGTAACGGCTCGGGGGCTGCGTGCCACGTGCCCATTAGCTAAAAAGTTTTTTCTTTAGGTTTCAAGGCAAAAGAGATGTGAAATTTACAAGATTGACCCTCAGCCTGATTCTTCAATTCAACCTAAAGCTCGGGGGCTACTCCATATGGAGTGCGATTTTCATCGCAATTCCATATAAAATTCAAGATTGAAGATTCAAGACCAAGTTAAATGAGGTTTTAGCATATTCTAGCTGCATGGCAGTACTCGAGTGCATTTGAAGACTGAGATCTGATGGAGTACTCGAGGAGTACCACAAACTAGTCGGAGAAGCCAACAAAACTACTCGGGACTGCTACATTTGATTAAAAAGTACTCAGGGGCTTGTCGGCCATACATCTATGGGCCCACCAGAAGGTTTAGATAGTCCTACAATATGGGGTTGTACATCGAGACGTGTCAAACATGGAGACTGCAGTGCAGGACGGCATGGTCTACGTGGAGGACAAGAACTAGTCAAGGATTAGGAAACTACTCGTAGCAATTAGAGTAAGACTCTCTAGTTGAATGCGACTAGTACTCTTGTAAACAACGGACCTGTAACCCTGCCCCCGATAATATAAGGTGAGAAAGGGACCCTTTCCAAATAAGTTCAATCAATACAACACAACTAACACACAGGACTAGGGTATTATGCGACATAAGCAGCCCGAACCTGTCTAAATTGTGTGTTTGAGTTCACCTTCGAGTTCTTGATCTCGGTGAGCCCCACGCATAAAACACTACCTCGGGTACCCCCTCGGTAGGTTGCCGGGTCTAAACACCGACAATCAGTACTCGAGTAACACTCTAAATACTTACTTTGTGGACCGCCTTATCTTTAGGGAGGGCTCTCCCACCAGGTGCATGGGCTTAGTTGTGGGAGAGGGCTTCTTCGGCGCGGCCCGCTGGATCGCAGCTTGATCCTCACCAGCCTTGGATGCCGTCTCCACCACTTGAGTAGTATGCGCGTTGGCGGGGTTGGCCTAGCAACAGGAGGCTCCTCATCATCATCCAGTTCGATGACCTCCTTGATCGCTGGTAGCTCCTACTGCACAACTTTAGTAGTCATCTTTTCCGCCTCTGTCTCCTCCCCGACTACCTGCAATCCTTCAAATATCATAACTAAGCAGACATGGCGGTAAGGGAAACAAGTTACGAGTACTCGATCCTTAGGATCTTGTCCTTCTTCAAATGTGATTACCAGAGGAGGGACTTCATCAGCAGTGAGCGGCTTCTTTACCACGCGCTTCACGGCAACAGTGCACCTCCTCTTCGGTGGCGGTGCTAGTCCAGCCTCCAAGTCATCTCCAGCTTCACGCTTCGATGTCCTGGAGGAATACCCAGCCTTGTCCGATAGCCGGGCCTTGATCATGTACTCTTAGCAGCCCCTGAGTCATAGCTGCTGAAAGATGAGAACCCTTCTGACTCCTCCTCGACAACCTTTTGTACATCCGCAGTTGTGCGTACTCAAGGAGTGGCATCAGAGCCATTCGATCCAGGTGGAGGAGGAGCGAAGCAGAACAAGTGGACTTTTTCTTGCATGAGAAGACAAGTCAGAAGATTGACAAGAACACAAAATTATTACTCGGGGGCTGAGGCCATGGGTACTTACACTACTTGGCGGGTTAGCGGCGCAGTACTCCTACACGATCGTCGGAATTGCTCTCGCATGCTTCAATAGGTGCCTTAATCGCGCTATGACCTCATCTACGGACAAGTTGTCTGATGTCATCTGGGATGGGTCGTTGGGGCCTGAGTAATCGTACCCCCAGGTGCAGTGAAGTTGCAATGGTTGGATCTGCCTTCTCATAAAACTAAAGGCTACCCCGACTCCGGTTAGCCCTTGCGACTTAAGTAAAGTGATCTTCTCTAGAAGCTTGAGTAGCTGGAGGCTATCTCCATGGGTCAACTCATCCAACCACCGGTTGTTCCAAACTGGGCGGTGGCCTATCACTTTGGGTAGTCGGGGCTCATGGTTCCCAATGTAGCACCACCTCTCCTTCTAGCCAGAGTGGGAGTCAATTAGCTTGTAATCCAAGTACACGCCTTTAACCTTCTCCCGCAATTGAAAGCCTACCCCCCCTGACTACTTCGGTGTGATCCATCCTGGGCTGCGGCTTGACTCTGAAGAACTTGCGGAAGAGTTGGAAGTGCGGCTAGATTCTGAGGAACGCTTCGCATAGATGCACAAAAATTGCTATGTGCAAAATTGAGTTGGGGTTCAGGTGGACTAACTCCAGCTTGTAATAACTCAGAAGCCTGCGAAAGAAGTCCGACGTGGGCAAAGCCAAACCATGCTCAATCAAGTGCGTGAAGATTACCGTCTTATGGGTGTAGCTCTCCATTGGCCAAGGATTGCCGAATGCGGGCCTCCAGTTGATGGTGTCTTGGTCCTCAAGAAGATTGGCATCTATATATGCCTGGTTATCCGCCTCCTTCAGCACAGATTTCTTCCAGGTGCACGCTTGATTTGGAGGAGTTGTCTGGTATGTCTTGCCGTACTTCAAAGCCGGTAACTAGATCTCTTTCTTCTTCTCAGCCTTCCTCTTCTTGCTCTCTGCCACTTTGCTGGATGTCGCCTTTTTCCCTAATCGTGTTGCCACAAGGGTCTTCTTGTGCATACGCTCGGGGGCTAAGCGGTGCGAATGGTGGCACTCGAGCTCAAGGATCAGGCGAGCGGCGACACTAGGGCTACAGTGTGGAAGATGAACGGGCAAATGGCTTGGGTGAAACGAAAGGGATGATTTCCTTCATTATTTATAACCGCAGCAGAGTTAAACAGGGCAAGATTAATGGGAATATTCCGTTTTCAAACGCCCTAAGTTATCGCTTGACAGTTTCCATTTTTTTTGGAAAGAGATAAGGTTACTGTTGGCGAACGGTCACGTTGACCAGTGGTTGACCCTTATACGCAAAATTAGTCGTGTAACAGCTTGGGGGCTGTGTGCCACGTGCCCATCGGCTAAAAAGTTTTTTCTTTACGTTTTAAGGTAAAAGAGATGTAAAATTACAAGATTGATCCTCAACTTGATTCTTTGATTCAACCTAAGGCTCAGGGACTACTCCATATGAAGTGCGATTTTCATCGCACTTTCATATAAAATTCAAGATTGAAGATTCAAGATCAAGTTAAAAGAGGCTTGAGCACATTCTAGCCGCATGGCAGTACTCGAGTACATTCGAAGACTCAATCCGATGAGTACTCAAAGAGCACCACAAACTAGCCGGAGACATCTACAGAAGTACTTAGGACTACTACATTTGTCTAAAAAATACTCGGGGGCTTGTCGTCCATACATCTATGGGCCCACCAGAAGGTTTGGATAGTTCTAGATACAGGGCTGTACACCGAGACGAGTCAGACATGGAGATTACGGTGCAGGATGGCATGGTCTACATGGAGGATAAGAACTAGTCGAGGATTAGGAAACTACTCGTAGCAAATAGAGTAAGACTCTCAGTCGAAACTGACTAGTATTGTTGTAAACGACCGACCTGTAGCCCTGCCTCTAGCAATATAAGGAGAGGCAGGGACCCCCTCCGAACAAGTTCAATCAATATAATACAACCAACACATAAGATGTAGGGTATTACACGATATAAGCGGTCTAAACCTATCTAAATCGTGTGTTTGAGTTCACCTTCGAGTTTCTGATCTCATCAAGCCTCATGCATAAAACACTACCTCGGGTATCCCCTTGGTAGGTTGCCAGGTCTAAACACTGACACCACGGTCAGAGGTCAGCTTTAGACATTGGAGCTTCAGACTAATTGTTTTGTGTATTGTGATTGTGAATCATTGTTGAATAGTTGGAGCTTCAGACTAATTGTTTTGTGTATTGTGATTGTGAATCATTGTTTAATAGTTGGAGCTCCAGACCAATTATTTTGTGTAATGTGATTGTAATTCAATGCAAATGATTGTGATTGACATTGCTAGATGATTGTTTCATAGATTAAGATGATTAAGCCAACGGAGTTTATGATGACTTTCTTGGAAATTTGTAGCTATGCTTGAAGGATGCTTTTTTGCATAATGGACGATAAAGCTAAATATATATGGATAGATAGATCCAGATTTCTTCTCCAGAACTCTTTGCACGAAGTCCATATCCAACTCTATAGACTTTTACCACGGTTGCTAAATAAATCTTCAAAGGCTCATCCAACATGTTCGTGGTCTTTCTCTAAAACTCCTGAAAAGTATTTTTATGCAAGGTAGGTCATTGATCATAGGAAGGCCGAATACAGAACATAAGAAATATTTTAGGATGTGCTCTCAAATTGATCATATGTAGTAATCACAATTCTCACCGCTATGATTTGTTAGATTTAACTTAATCTAACATTAACTTAAATAGGATCTTAGCTTAGCCTAATCATGATCACTAATCATAATTAATGTGGAATTGACTAAATTCATACTAACCAGAGCCTTCAAATGCTATCTGTAGTTATAGATGAGCTGATGAAGATGAAGTAGAACTTGATCTTCACCAGATTAGGTCTTCTTGCTCCTGGATGATGAACAAGTGACATAGATGCAATCCACCATTCAAAAACAGGTGTTCTTGATAAGTGAAGTCAGGATCTCGAGCTTCCAATCCCTTCAGTGCCCTAATTGACCGGAGTTTTAGTTCTCACGTGGGTTAGGATACATGCACGAGGCACCCTCCAACTCATATATGTAGCACTGTGGGACCAGAGCCAAATCCTAGATGGATATGTTAGTTGTAGCTGCCTATCATGGTACGAGTTTGATTTTTTTATGTGAATTTCAGGTGGAAACTTGTTTCATAAGTTGGTACTCTCGGTTGTTAAGCCAAGATCACAAAATATCCAACATTCTCCCACTTGATCGAACAGCTAACAACTTATGTTTGCATCATACTTATGTTCACACTCAGTTCAACAATAAGACCACACCAATGTGTCGTTAATAGCATTTAATTTGCTACCGGGACCCGTTACCCACAGTTCACTACAATAACTCAATAGAACGCTTAGTACCTTATTAGGAGTTATTCACGGCCTATTCCTTGAACTAGATATGTTAAAGATTGTACATAAATCTCAAACTAATTTCGCAAATATTGGGATAAATAGTGAAAGGACCGTAACATCATAAGAAGGAGGTAAATTTGGTGTTCTAAAAACTAAAGGCTCCAAGCACATATAAAAACCTATTCCAATTTCTACCTATATGTGCACTAGATTTTTCTATGTGTTGCTATCTCTACCGCAAAAGAATTTTTCACTCTAGGTTCCAATCCTATAAACTACACATGGCAATTCTAGAAAAGGTAAAAGCGAAATGTAAGTGCAATAGGAAATGCGGAAGGTAAATGAGGTAGAGAAGGTAAACTCCCCAGACATGAAAACATCACTTTCTTGAATGATGCAGCCACTGGCGTCAATAAAAAAATACTTCTATTTTCTTTAATTGATTGTTATTCTCTCATGAAGCATCCATTTTAAATTCGATTGCACCATTGCAATGCTTATGACAGACCATATTTCATACATTTTGAAGCCATTTTACGTAGCTGTTAACTTATATTTATATATAATAGTAAGTTATGTATCAATTGTGGAACGTTATATATCAATTATGTAGCAACTTATGAAGTATTTTAAGATACTATCAATTTTCTTTTATGTTACAATTTTATGTGCCTACTAGTATATTGTGTATATGCATTTCATGCGTAGTAGTAGCAGCTTGTATGGAACTTGATTATGTGCAGCTTCAATATTAACACATACATGTACATACATTATATCGGTTTATATTATATGTTTGTGTGTCAGCTTGTATACAAAGAGCCCGTGCAGCAACTTACGTGGACATATTGTATCATTTTCTATAAAAACTGCATTATGTATGTCTGCTATCAACTTATGCATACATCAGGTCACAACTTGATGTCACGTGTCACTGTGTCAGCTGCAACTTATGTATATTTAAATATAAATTGTTGGTGCTACTACATGGAACATTATAGAATAAATAAAATGACTTCAAAACATATGCAAATACAGTCTTATTTTGTAGGTATCTTCATAATTAATGTATTGGTGCAAATTAAATTGAAAATAGATACTACGGGGGTGTTTGGATCCCCGGCCTAAATTTTAGCCCCTGTCACATCGAATGTTTGGACACTAATTAGGAGTATTAAACATAGACTAATTACAAAACCAATTTCACAAGTCCTAGGCTAAATCACGAGACGAATCTATTAAGCCTAATTAGTCCATGATTTGACAATATGGTACTACAGTAAACATTCGCTAATGATGAATTAATTAGGCTTAATAGATTCGTCTCGCGATTTAGCGTAGGGGTTCTGCAATTAGTTTTGTAATTAGCTCATATTTAGTCCTCCTAATTAGCATCCGAATATCCGATGTGACACGGACTAAACTTTAGCTCCAGGATCCAAACACCCCTACATAAAAATATCACAAATTAGAGGAATAGAAACAGACTAGTATAAAAGAACAAAAGCTACTAACTTCCTGGGCCAGCAACACATGTGCTCAGCCTCAGACCTACAAACATGCCACGAGCCATGAGTGCTGCACTCGTGCAAGCACGTGCGCCAAGGTGACACAGGCCGCGGCCCATGAGGGTCGCGCGTCGTGTCTGGCACAGTCTGTGCACGCGTAAGCTTTTTCCTTTCTTATTAGCATATTTGTGCTTTCAAAGTTACATATTTTGGAAACTATCCTCCTCTGTTTCAAACTACTCACCTTTGAAGTTTAAAGTTTAAATTATTGTAGCGATACTTGAAATTGTGCAATACTAATAAAGAATGTTGCATAATAATCATATATATGAGGAAGTTTCACGTATGCATAATTTTTTAGAAATAGATGTAGGGTCAAATTTGATATTGTGCCTTGCGAGTAACTACTAGACGGAAATGGAGGTTAGTATTTTGATAGCAAAAGTTTCAAAAATTTTAAGGGAAAAAAGACAGATTAGTATTGATAGTTAAAGTTTCCATCAACAAGCCGAGCTCGAGCTTGCCACCAGCTCGAGCTCGAGCTTGGTAGAAGGCCGAGCCGAGCCTAAGATTCCTTCAAGCTTGAAGGCAGGCTCAAGCTCGGCTCGTGAGAAGCTCGCGAAGGCTCGAGCTCGGCTTGCATAAGCTCGTTTACATATAAGACTCAGAGAAGCAGCAAAAATTAATTCAATAGTATATATAATTAGAAGTCTCAATGTCTCGCACAGCAACAGCATGCATGCCCAGACATGAGGAGGCGTGCGCACGTTGCTTGGCGCTTTTATCTTGGCTGAAGTGATGGGTGACTCACTAGTGCACCTGCGCACACGCACGTGGTGTGGGCAGGTCAACCTGCTGCTATCCCGCTCTGTTGGTTTGGGCCATGTTTAGTTACCTCAAAACTCCTAACTTTGACACTATGCAAAAAGAAGATTTTCCATCACATCAAACTTGCGGTACATGCATGGAGTACTAAATGTAGACGAAATTAAAAACTAATTGCACAGTTTTGTTGTACTTTGCGAGACGAATCTTTTGAGCCTAATTAGTCAATATTTGGACAATAATTCACAAATACAAACGAAATGCTACAGTGTGCTACAGTGCTATAACAGTAATTTTGCACCTCCAAACTTTAGGCAACTAAACAAGGCCTTGATATTTTAGGAAGCCGCATGGAGGGAAATAGCCTGGGAGAGGTGGTAGGTGGGGGTTTGGCGAAACTGAACATGATGGGTCTTGTTTAGTTGCTAAAATTGGAAGTGTCAAAATTACTGTACCGGTATTGTAGCACACTGTAACGTTTCGTTTGTATTTGTGAATTATTGCCCAAACATTGACTAATTAGGCTCAAAAGATTCGTCTCGCAAACTACAACAAAACTGTGCAATTAGTTTTTAATTTCATCTATATTTAGTATTCCATGCATATACCGCAAGTTTGATGTGATGGAGAATCTTCTTTTTACATAGTGCCAAAGTTGGGAGTTAGGAGTGAAGTAAACAAGAGCATGGAGTCAGGCTCGAGCTCGGCTTGATTTAAAAACGAGCCAATCTCGAATAGAGCTTTTAGCGAGTCGAGTTCGAATAGCTCGCGAGTCTCGAGCTTTTTTGACAGCCCTTATGCCAACCCTAACACATCCTTTTAACCGTGCACCCAAACGACCCGCCTCCCTGAATTCCTCGCCGCCGTCCAAATCTGCTTAGAAGCCAGACCATGGCCGCCACCTCCGCTGACGCCGCCTCGGCGGTTCCGCCTTCTGCGATATCCGCAGCCGAGGATACGCTCGCGGCCGCCGAGTCCGTCGGGGACCACCTATCCCAGCTGCTCGCGGCGGCGGCGGCGGACCCCGACGCCGTGGCCGAGCTCCCGCCACTGCTCCGGGCGCGCGCCTTCCTCGCGGTGGCGCAGGCTGCCACCTCCCTCTTCGCGGGTACAGTCCGCGCTTACCCTTCTCATTGCTTAAGGTTAAGCCTTTTCTCTTTTTTTTTTCCTTTTCTTATAATAAACGTCTCCTTTTGTGGATTTTTGCAGTGCGGCTAAGGTGTTCTGGAATTGACCCCGACGAGCACCCCATCAGAAAGGAGTTTGTAAGCTCCTCCTTGCTCTGAGAATCCTCAATCTTTTGAAGTGTCTTGTCTCTGAATGCCCTTGAACTTGAAGTAGGGGTTAAATGTCGATGCTATTGACTGGAAGTCTCGAACGAAGATGGTAGTATATCGTGTAAATGAATGCCTTGGAGCAGTGAGCGTGAGGGTGGAGCACTTTAGCTTAGGCCTATTGAACATGCGCATGGTTTTACAGTAGCTTTTTGTGGATCAGAACAGAGCTTGCATGGTTTAAATTTCACCTTTCACATGGTTTGGCATTTAGCTTAATTTGCTGTTGTTGCCCTTTTGGTGTAGAATTTGCATGGCCAAAAGTTTAAGTATTAAGTTCATTGGGGTTCTTTGTGAGGGCATCTTAAATAAAAAATTCTTTGTTCTAATTTCGTTGAAATTTTAATTTAAGGAGAAAAGTTCTGAAAATGGCGATGATGGCAATTCTTCAATGAGGAGTACTATTTGGATTTACAATGTTATCAAAAATTCAGTCTATGCATGTTGTCTACTGTTCAAAGTTTTATGTTTAATGAAAATTGATATTTTGTAATCCTTGAATGGAGAATTCTATGTAGCCACATGAATTTGATGTTTATATCTTTTCAACTATTCCGGGAGAAAGTTTTGATGTTTATGATTGTTTGGTGGAGTCTACGTGGCCTGTGGCCACTGGCCACTACTTGAAGTGGAAATGCAATCTCTGTATTTGTAAAATGGTATAGCTCTTTAGTTGACAGTTGTTTTCTCCTGGGCTCGATTCTTTTCTTTCCAGGAGAGGTTAAGCCTGTGGCAAGAGAAATTAAATCGATTTGAGGACTGGGACAAGGGTACTGTACTGCACTTTTCAATGTGTGTTCATAGTTTATTCATAGATATGCCATGCTGTTACCCTGTTAACACTGAACTCAATTGCAGCACCACTTCGCCCTACTACTACACTGAATACACAAGCAGCAGCAAGGTTCATTGGACACTCACTTTCCCACCTGACATCTGGTACATATGGATTTCTGGTGTTGAGGTCTGGAACATAAGCAGCAGCAAGGCTTGGAGTTGAGGTTTTTATTTTTGTTGTTTCAGATCAAAAGAGAAGCATGCAGGCAATCAGTAGAGGAGAAAGAAGGGGCTGGTCTGGGCAGAAGAGAAAGTCTGAGTATTTGCCACAAAAGAAGTCTGTTCGTGCTGCTGCGGAAGAGTTCCTTGCAAAGGCTGCTCAGGAATTTATTGGGAATAGTGATAGCAGGGTGAAGGGTCCTGTTAGACTTGTTCCTGATGAAGATGAGGACTAGATCAGTATGTTAGTTTTGTTAAGATATCAAGAATCTATTGCTGCTACTATAGCTTGTTTTTGCTGCAAAAGTAACTGCACCTGCAAAAAGCTAAAAGTAATACACACATGCTGATTTGTACAACATTGTAAAAGACATCCGACATGAGGGTATATACAGCAATTGCAGTTCATGGAATTTTTATAGATAATTTGTCACAATTCACAATCCTTGCATGTATACTACCATTAGATCCTTGTAGAGGTTATTGCCATCCTTGTCAGAATATCTCAAATTATATCCCCATGTCTCATTTTAGTTGGTTCTTTCTTGTACTCTGCTAATTATGAAAATCAGAAAAATGTAACTAAGGTACCTCAGTGCCTATATTTGAATTTGTAATTGTTAAACACATGTTTGCTTGTCTATCGTGTGATAGTTAAAGTACACCCTCAGATTAACTTTTTGCTTCATAATCATTCGTTGCTGACATGTATAGTGACAGGACTGGAATGTTAAATTGGGAATAAAGATGTCATGTTAGGTCTAACATTTATGATTGCCGAGTATGGCTGTTAGATGAAAGTTGTAAATAAATCATTAATTGTCCAGACAATTTCAGCTTTACAAGCGAAGGCAGTTTTTCACATGTCTTATAATTGTGTTGCTAGCAGTGCAAGAGCTTGGTACACATACAATTATTTTATTGTGATTTGATTACTTGACAGTAGATTGTTGTACCTACATAAGGGAGCATTCGTTTGCTTTGGATAGCCAATTATTCTTGTGTACGATGGCTGATGAACAGTTTTTGTACATTCAAGTGCATCTCAGTTCCATAATTTTTACGTCATCAAGTGCGTGTGGACATGAGAATTAGTTAGGCTTGGGTAGTAGAATATTGAAGGCCTTATTTGTTTGAGCCTGGGATTGTGGATCGTATCTTTAACAATCACAAGATGTAACAAACACCAAATCTGTGTTATAATATGCACCTTTTCACTGATACATAGAGGCCTGTTGGTAGATACAATTTTTCTTGTCACCAAGTTTATAATCATTCATTTTCTATTAATTGGATAGGACCATGTATTCGAATAGTAGTTTTGTGGATTAAAATATTTTTTAATGCTATTGAAAATGCACAAGTTGAGATTGAAAGCATCAGGGCATGTTTTGTTGGAGTTGTTTATGCTGTCGTACAAATGTGTGTACGTATCCATTGTTGCATGACCAAAGTGTCCTAACCTAACATAATAACTATACTCGGCTTGCGGCTTGCCCCAACATCAATTGTTCTTATACCACAAACATAACTGGAGTTCAACAGAAATCTCTTCTACATGATGAAAGTTTACTTTTTTGTTACATGTATACTGTAGCCTGTGTTAGTTGTGATCTCCCTTCGGACCTGTTGACTGATGTTCTGTTTCCATGCAGGAAAAATGGATGCTTACCGGATGATGTCCACATGCCTGATTGAAATATGCAAAGCGAGGTAGAAGTTCTGGATGATGAAGATAAATCTACCTACAGTGCTGTGTTGTTGTACATGAGACAGGGAATGGATCAAAGTCTTGCTTTCTTCCTCTGTTTTGGGAGCAATTGACCTCAAATCCTGTATCTGAGTTTCTATCTGGAAAGAAAATTTTGACTACCTATTTGTTAGAGTAATTGTATGATTTGTGCGCTACAGTACCCCTAATAATGAGTGTTATCATATATTCGATGTCAACTAGATCTGTAGAAGATTTGCGACTTCCAGCAATTTTGGGGTATTCAGCCTGTGTAAGACATAATCGATGTATTCATGCTGATGGATGAACTTCTTTTGCAGACTTAGCTTTGTTGTGGCACTTGAGAACTGGTGTGCCCGCATAGCATGTGTGGATATTTTTGTTTTGTGGCGTCGGTATACTTGCTATGCCACTTTCTGCGTCATGTTCATTAATGACCATATGGTTGGCTCAGAAATCACATAACATTTTTGCGTTCTTTGGAGTTCATGCATGTACTGTACCCTGTAGTTCAGAAGCTGTGTTTATGTGGTATATATGCATGTGAAGCTGTTGTTGTCTTGTATATATGGGTTTATGTGGTTCTCTGCACAGCAGGAATTCACACCTAAGTACGTAGCTGTCCAAGAGCTCAAATGCATTGATCCTGGCACTGGGAAATTGCTTTGTATTCAAGATCGGCTGAGTTTGTTAAGTTCAGTTTCTTAGTTAAGTACATCGTTGTATGCATACTTGCTCATGTTTCAGTTTTGGTGCTTATGGGCACTCGTGTCAAGATTCCGTTTCTTATCTTGAGATTCCACCTTTGGTTCTAGAGGTTTGTTTGGTGGTTTTCTCACGGTTTGGCTTACGTTGACTTGCTTCTTTTAATAGAAGTTTCATGTTGGAATTCGAAACATTGTTGCAGGCATGGATACAGTCAAATAGACTCCCATTTGCTAAAGATACCGGACGGCCTCAAACTTTTATTTTTCCTTTTTCGCATAAAAGCACGTCAGGAGCCTACCCTGCATTCATCCTAAGGCTCGTTTGACGTGTTATTGCTAAAGTTTAACCCATCTAAAATTTAGCACTTCAACTTATTAGCACTCCCATTTGAAAGACATAGCTAATGGATAGAGCTAAAGTCCATGAAGCGGCACTTTTGCCCCTTTATCTCCTCACCTTCCCCTTTCTCTCTCTTCCCTTTCTGATCTTTTCACATGCCATTAGTATCCATTAACTCTTCCCCACTAGCTAATGCTTTTTGCACCTTTTTAGGAAGGGCTAAAGTCCTCCCATTAGCCCCCCGTTTGGATTATGCATAAAGGTACTGAACTTTAGCACTTTCACCCATTAGCACTTGGATCCAAACAGACTCTAAATAAAAGAAGCGAGATATTCTTTTCAGTATTGGTTGAATGCGGAGCTTGTCCCAGGCTCTCAGGTCATCAAATGAAGAGACAATTTCTTATTTAACACTGGTAAAATATGACTGATCTTTTCTTGACCTTCAAAAATTTGAATTTCCTTATTTGACATACATCCGAAATTCATTCCCTATATGGCATTCCCTATATGGCATTGCCGTTCAGTCCGTTAGCTGTTTCCGTTAACTTGTGCCTTGTCCCTTGTCAGTTTTTTCTACGTGGACCAAAATGTCCTTCACAGAATCACAGGCTGAAAGCCTCACCCACCCAGCTCACTTACGAATTTTCTCGTGGTGGATGGCGATAGCTGGTTATTGATATTTGTCAGTTGTCAATCTACAAGATGTTGAGAAAGATGCAGGCAGATATGTGCCTCTGAAAATGGGCGGCAGGATGAGGATAGCTTCTTCAAAGAAGCACAGGACCCAAACGTACTCCGCGGCAGTGCCATCGGCCTTCGACACTGACATTCAGCATTATCATGTGGTACATGAACAGAATAAAATCATACTGCTAATGCTCAAACACTACTCCATTACTGTTAAAACAGATGCACCGTGCCAAAGAGGAGAATAAAACATTTGCAATAAAGTACGCATTCACAAAACAATTCAGCTGTTATCTAACAAATAAAGCCACAGGAAGTGGAAACAAACTGAACTTGAGTAGGAACAACATGATTTGCTAGAAATTGCAATGGTCAATTTCATATGCTCATTCTCGTGAGCACCAGCACCTTCCAACAAAAGAGGTCACATGCACTCCGAGTCCTGATTGCAAATTTGCAAGCTGTAGTTCCGGAGCACACAGATAGTGAGATTTCACTTGTGTTACCATCTTACAGACAAGACCATAGATCTTGGCATCGAGTAGTTTACAGCTATTGAGGAACTACTTTTCGAGAATACGCATGAGCTGCGTATCTTTGTATTAAGAAGACGTATGAGAGCTGCGTATCTTTGTATTAAGAAGAAATCTACTGAGGAACTACTAATCATCCCTTACAGAAAGATCCAGAAAGCATTGCCCCAGCAGGGCAGGAACCAATAGCACGTTCACATGTCAAAAATATTAAGCTGGCCACAAACCCAGTTACGCAATCTACGGATACAACTAAAAGAGCCTTCTTGATTTATAAGGCTTTGTGATGGCAACTTGTGTCTTTCATGCACTTGAAGAACCAGCTCCTTGTTTCTCACCTGTGGTGAGTGCTCCCAGTGCTGCAGGAAAACACAAGTATCCAACACAAAATCAGCTGATTGAGGAATCGGTTTGCCTTGAAGAACATTTGTTACTCACCACCAACCATGACTGACAAGCTTACACCTTGAAATTCTATATTGGCAGAACAAGAATCATGCCATTATTGCTATGGCCAGAATGAAATACATGGTTTTGTGTGGGGAGTGATGATCATTATATGGTATATTAGACGAAGAAGTTAACATAATTTTCTTTATAAGTAAAGATCATGTCTGACTGGGATGGTCCAACCATTTTACAGGTTATTTTAATTTGGCTAAAACCAAGATAAGGAAAGTAACAATGACGTAGCAACCTTTGAACTTCCATGTTTAATGGTTGGTTAACACAGGGTAATGTCTTTTTTGGTTTTCTCCATCTGGATCAATTGTAAAGATCCAATCATTATATGCACTATCCAGCTAGTATCAGTGGCCCCATTGCAAAAAAAGGGTTAACACTTTCACAGATATTCCACTAATAAACTAATTGTTCTTGAGCATATATACTATTTCGGTATCACCCACATCCATGTTACAAACTAAAATACTGCATGTTGCATGTTATAAGAACTGCCAAATATATATTAGTTTGTTTCAAATCCTAGTGTTATTCTGCCATGGCATGTTAAAGCTCTCCGATTCTTGTGTAATGTAGGCCTAAGATGCATTGGGAACCTAGTAAGAGGAAGGTGCTATAGCAAGAGGTACTCCATCCACTTCAAATTATATGTCATTTTCTATGAATCTAGCAGAAATTGGAGTTGCTTCACAAGTTTGAAATTCAACAATAAACAACAATTATGTGAACTTAAACAATGCATGGCCAAGGTGCTCAATTATGCACACATGATGCTCAATTTGAAGAGATCTACCACTTTTATATTAGCCAAAATTTGAGTTCTTATATAAAATTTGTTTTTACTTTCTGCCTCAGAGAGCACCATTATAAAGGAGTTTAACACTTAGCAATATTTGTTGGGCCTTTGATCTTTAGAAATTTTTGATTTGTCTCTAATCTCTTTCTTAATTTCTCTTGATCTTGCTCTTAATTACTAGGGATGTCACACAGAACAAGTCTCACGGTGCAGCAAAAACTACATTCTAGTTAGAGATAAGCTATACAGAAGAGGCGCATCGTCAGGAGTGCTCATGAAGTGCATCTTATGAGAAGACGACAAGGACATACTGGAGGAGATCCACAAAGGCATCTACGAGAATCATGCATCTTCACGAACGATCGTAGGAAAAGCTTTCAGATTAGGATTCTATTGGCCTACAGCTTTCGCTGACATCGAGGAACTAGCCCACGATGTCAAGGGTGCCAATTCTTCACCAAGCAACAACATGTCCCTACCTGCAAGCTAATCACCATACCACCCTCTTGGCCCTTTGCATGATGGGGGCTTGACATGATCGGCCCATTACCAACAGCGGGAGGGTTCAGCCGAGTTCTAGTGGCAATTGACAAGTTCACGAAGTGTATCGAGGTCAAGCCAGTAACCTGTCCCAAGGCAAACCGAGTGCTTGACTTCCTCGATGAAATTGTCCACCGCTATGGTTTCCCCAATCGCATCATCACAGACTTGGGTTCCAATTTCAATAACCATGAGTTCTGAGAGTACTGCGAGAACAGTGGGATCAACATCCAGTACGTCTTTGTGGCTCATCTGCGGGCTAATGGCCAGGTTGAGCGTGCCAACGGGATGGTTCTAGACGCCCTAAAGAAATGGTTGCATGACATATCGAACACTAAAGGAGGCAAGTGGCTCAAAGAACTACCGAATGTTCTCTGAGGGCTTCGTACCTAGTCGTGCAAGCCTATAGGGCAATCACCCTATTTCCTCATCTATGGATCTGAAGTTGTCCTATCTGCCGATGTTATGTGGAAATCTCCAATAGTCGAGTAGTATGAGGAAGGTGCAGCTGAAGAAACAAGAAGTCTAGATCTAGATAGCCTTGAAGAAGCCCACTGTGCAGCACTCATCCAGTCTGCAAGATACCTAGAGGGGATCCATAGCTATCATGATTGCAACGTCAAAGAACGCTCGTTCAATGTAGGTGATATGGTCCTGAAGCATATCCAAGACACCAAGAGGCTGCACAAGCTCAACTCACCATGGGAGGGACCGTTCATAGTCTCCAAGGTCACTGGACCTAGTTCGTATAGGCTCCAATATCTCTCTGGTGAAGATGTCAACAACTCGTGGAACATCAAGCATTTATGTCGTGAAACCTGAAGAGACTACTCATCCAGAGGTCTATTTTCTAGATAGCTCAGGTACTCACATTCCACAAAAGGAAAACGCGGCCTTAAGTACTCTACATCGGCAACTGATGAGGCTTGCAAGAAAAGCCTTGTGCATAAACACTTACATTAACCACACAAGCACAAATCAGGGTTATTCGTACGAAGCACTAAAAGATAACAAGTCACAAAGCAAACATTAAATTGCACAAAGACTTAGATATATTACATGCCGTGCATTAACAATTGTTTTTGCATAGACTAATGTTTGTTTGACATAGATCTACTCAAGGTCGAACTGAGTAGCTACTTCCTCAGCAATGGGATCCATCTCCTACATGATCTCCTTGAAGTGTTCGTCGGAGCAATCTACTGCTATGCCTTGAGCAATGGGTGTCAGATCAGCCCTGGGGTGGAAAGACTTCATGAAGCTCAAGACTTGCTGGGAGACAGATTTCACCATCATTTGAATGAAGCTGGAGAATTTTTTGGTACATCCTTGAGTATTTCTGATAATGGACAAGGCTCCACACCTTCAACGCAAGGCTCAATCATGTCTGTGATTGGTGACGGGTATCCAGATTAGGGATACCCTAAACCATCGTTAAGCCTGAACAAAGATGGGTTAGAAAATGAAGCTTATTGGGCCAAACGGGAGGCCACCGCCATCACCGCTCGACTGGCCGATGGGACCCGAGGATGAGCCTAGGATTCAAGGAAAACAGACCATCGAATCGGCCCAGGGCGTCATGCGAGGGCCGAGATGTAATGATGGGCCAGGACTACCACATAGTAGACCTTCCCGATATGACGACCGCATCTAAGCCCATGTGGGCTGGAGCGAGGAAAATGCGGGCCGATCAATCAAGCGCACCGTTGTTCGTGCCCCGGAGGATAGGACAGTAGGCCCAGGACAAAGATCCCCAGTCGGGAATGGTGTGGTGGCACTGTTTCGAATAGTACCTAGTCAAGCATGCCTGATTCACCATCATGATGGTGTTAGGTGAAGTGATCGGGGGCAGGTGCCACCCCCAGATACGTGTAGGGGCTGGGTTCAACAACCAAGGCGACCGGAAGAGCGGGCCCTGACAAAGATCTCGATGGATATGGAGCAGAAAGAGGCCTCAACTCGAGGATGGTCCCCACAACTACCAATCAAGTAGAGCGCCCAACTAAACGGGTTTCCCACGACGATCTACAGTGTAACCCTCCCCATGAGCCATGAATATAAGGACGGGGGGGGGGAGGGGGACGAGAGAGGAGATTCGACTCCAAGTAGAACACACACAAGCACAAGCACACATATGCACTGTTTGTAACCTCCTACTACAAACTTGAGCTCTCAAGCTCAGGAATAAAGAATTCACACCTTAAGCTTGTTGATCCGACAACCCCACGCATCATCGATACGAACGCCATGGCCGATGACGCTTTCCTCGACACCGAAGTAGACGTGATCGCCAGCTGCATCAACAGCTACCTCAGGCCGAACCCACCTCGCAAGGAGATCGAGGCCACCCTCTACGCGTTGGTGAACATCTTCTCACGGAAGTCACTAGAAGCCACTGTCCGCACCCCAAACGTGCCCATCTTTGTCGGCATGATGGACTATGCTTCGGCATCCATCCACGACCTCCTCAACGATGACGCCAACGACAGTTCAAGCTCAAAACTAGGACCTTACGGCAGCAAGCAACCCATTGCCGAAGAAGCCACCATGGACACCCTGCCAGACCAGCTAATGACGGAGCAGCGCAAAGCCTACGCCCGGGAGCGGGCGGAAATTCTTAAAGCTCGGCGTGCAGAACTCGAGGGGGAACGGCAGCAGCTAGAGTGGCAGCAGGCGGAGCTAGATCCCTAACGACGATAGCGAGGGGATGCCGCACGGACCCACGCCTGGCAAGTCCAACACGAGATCATTCAGGGAGCCGAGGACGTACCATGCTTCGCACGGGCAATTCAGAACATGGCCACTGCAGCCATGATCCTCTACTCGGTTCCCGAGTCGATCGACCCCACGTCTAGGCAGATCCATCGCAACTAGAGATGGCGGCCGTACAGCAAGCTGAAAGCTCCCATGTGAGGCAGCACGAAGCATTAGGGAGCAGGCGAAGTCACGCCAGCTTTAGGGATGACGGAGCCTCGACTCGGTCGGGTACCTCTTGATGCCTGGGAAAGAGTGATCGCGCTCCTACTGCGAGTCATCATGCCCCGACCACGTTGATAAACGACCGGGTGGGTAAGAAGCAGGATGCACGCGACACGATCAATGCCCGGCGGCACGCTGACAAGGAGCCCAAGATCGCCTAGAAGGAGAGGGCATGCCACGACAACTAGCACGGTCGGAGCCCTAGCCCCGACAGGCCTGAACCCTGAGCCTTCGGGAGAAGGATCCGTAATGCGCCCTTCCGCCCATGCTTTTGACCTCCGACGCATGTCGCCAGGTACGCTGGTGCCACCAACCCCCAAGTATGGCTCGAGGACTACCAACTGGCCTGTCGAGTAGGAGAGGCCGACGATGAGTATTTCATCATTCAATACCTCCCAGTCTGTCTGGCCGACTCCCCCAGGGCCTAGCTCGAGTACTTACCGCACGGCCAAATCCAAGGCTAGGCCGACCTGAAGGATGTCTTCAGCAGCAAATTCCAAGGCACGTACACTCAGGCCGGGAACTCATGGGACTTGAAGAGCTGCAGGCAGAAGTTGGGTGAAACCCTCTTGGATTACATCTGACAATTCTTGAGGAAGTGTAATGAGCTCCCTGACATAGTCAACGCGGATGTAGTCGGAGCCTTCATCTCTGGCACAACCTGCTAGTCCCTAGTGCACAAGCTCGGATGCTCGAAGCTGCAAACCACCAAGGAGCTGTTGGACATCACCACCAATCATGCCTTGGGGGAGGAAGCTGTGGACGCCGTGTTTGAGTGTAGCAAAGGAAAGGAAAAAAGAGAAGAGGACGAGGCCACGACTTCCCATGGGCGCATGAAAAAGAAGAAGAACAAGCCGCGATGGGAGAACGAGCTCATCGCAGCGGCGGAGCGGTCAGAGAAGAAGGGTGGGAAACCCCTGACTGACTACTTTGAGAAGATCCTCGACGGACCATGCCCTAACCATGTGTTCCTGGCCAAGAACCTCTACAAGGACTCCTTCCTCATGAAGTACCTATAGGGAAACCTCAAGGCGACAGACACATGGAAGAAGAAAACCAAGGCCCCCACCCCGACAGATGGATGGGAGGGGGACAACTTCCCCGAGCTGGACGGGTGACTCATGATCTTCGGAGGCCCGGATGCTTACGAGTTGAAGAGGCGGCAGAAGTTGAAAAGGGGGGCCGATGCGGCGGATTAGAAGCTACAGTTGGGAATCAGCCGATTGAAGCTACAGTGTTTCAGCCGATTGGCGGAAGAAATCGGTGGAGGCTGGCCAATTGGGAGTCAAAGCAGTTTGGCCGGTTTGGGCCTAAGGTGGGCTAGGATGAAGATTTGTTGAAGAAAAAGATAGGCCTGTAGGAAATAATAACCAACTCGAATACGAGTCATGTTTGTAAATATTCATTAGAGATAGATCCTAGTCGGTTAGGAAATCTGTTGTAATAATGTATAGATAGTTGTCTCAAGAGGCTTGTAAAAACATCATCAATCAATACAACAAATCTACTCTTTCCTCATACTTTACTTTCAAGTCGGCGACTTTGCCAAAACCTTTTTCTTTCACGAGTTCATACGTATTGGCAGGGCTGCATCTACACAATCTCCGGCCGATTCTGTAAGTTCCGCTTATCGAGTAATATCTAAGCTTTAACTTCGGGCGTATCGCTGTTGTTTCATTTAGATTTATTCACCAGTTATTGATATCAACTAGAGTCATAGGTTTTACCCGTTATTTTAGTTTTTATCACCAGTTATCCAGCTTGAGGTACGAAATGTCGGCTTTTATTATTTTTATCCTTTATCATCACATAGCCGATTAGATCTACTCCAAGTGTTGCTTTTGTAGTGTTGTTTAGATTGCTCTAGAAGTTTTCCTTATGATTGCTACGCGAGTATCGGCTGTCTTATAGCTGGTGATCTCTACAGTAAATCGGCCGACTTGCTGATACGCTCTGGCGCGTCGCGCTAACCGCACCAAGGCAATAACCTGAACAAGAGCTAAGCAGATTCTCCCGGGTCGTGTGTTTGACGCTGAGGGCCATCGGCCAAATTTCAGCGCCAACAGATGTTGTTGATGCTTCTTGCTCTAAGTCCCAAGGGACTTCTCACTTGAATGATAATGATGATTCGTCCTCTCGGATCGTGCCTACAAAAAGGCCTTTGTACCATTGCTCATATTGTGAGAAAGATGAGCACCAAGATGTTGGAGGTATGCCCTAGAGGCAATCATAGAGATGATGATATTCCATTTGTATCCATGATTTGTATGTTGTGTTCATTGAATATCCATTGAAGGCTACTTGAATTGATTTGCAATTATGTGAATTGTATGTGAAACTCTTTACTTGTATGGTTATTCTAAAGTTGTGCCTAGTCGGAGTTCATGTGAGGACACACATGAATATTAGACTAGCACATGTATTAGTTGATGACTATGTTTCACAAGTCATAGACATGGAGATGTTGAACTAATAATGTGGACACATGTGGAGACATGTGCTAGGACTGACCCAACACGAGAAGTAGTTCTCTCTTTAAACAACATATACGCTTTGTCCTTAGACCTGAGATTGTCGCATGTATTCTAGATGTGGATCGACCTACTTAGGGGCTATCAAACGCTATGCCGTAACAGGGTAGTTATAAAGGTAGCTTTCGGGTTTGTCAAGAAGCATGCTATGAGACATGGTCAATCAAGATGGGATTTGCCCCTCTCTGATTGAGAGTGATATCTCTGGGCCCCTCAAGTGATCGGATCCGAAAATGCATGGCCATGCTACGTACGGTTAAGAGTTAACCTACAAAGGGATTCCGAATCACAGGATCGAGAAAGAGCAGTCGGCTTGAAGCTAGACCAAATATCGTGAGGCAAAGGGAATAGCATGTATATTATGTTGTGATGGTTCGTTTGATATGATCTTCGTGTGCATATAGGAGTTGGCACGTCTTGCTAGAGGCCGCTACCGACTATTGGGCCGAGTAGGAGTACTCGGGCCATGTCCATACGTATCCGAACCCATAGGGTCGCACACTTAAGGGGCTGGAAGCCCAGTTCGGATGTGATCCGAGTTGGATTAGGTTTAGAAGTACTAATGGGCCTCGGACCTAGAGGCCCGTTAGGAACCTTTATAAATAGAGGGGTGGGGGCGCCCTAGGGTTTACATCTTTTTGGCAAAACACATCTGCCGCGCCTCCCACGCCCTCGCCTGTTGCAACTCAAGGATCTAGCAGTCCGGCTTGCGACGCTTCCTCCCTGCACGTGTGGATACCTTGGAGGTGTTGCGCCTGCAGCACTTGGACGAGCCGCCGACGAGCCACGATGAGCTGACGACGAGCCGCGGTACCGGAGGCGATCTTGCTGCACGTGGACGAGCTGCTGAGGAGCTACTGGACGTGATCGACTACGTACGACTACGTTGATCGACTACGTATGACTACGTGATCGTCTTCACTGCATCGACGCATATCTACATCTTCCGCACCAGTAGTGCGTCGAGTGGTAATCCCGTGATCCTTATACGGCAGTTCTTCCTGGTTATACGCGGTAGAATTTTTGCATTGCGCTAGTGTAGCCTACCTCATATCCCTACATGGGCCTCGGACCTAGAGGCCCGTTAGGAACCTCTATAAATAGAGGGGTGGGGGCGCCCTAGGGTTTACATCTTTTTGGCAAAACACATCTGCCGCACCTCCCACGCCCTCGCCTGTTGCAACTCACGGATCTAGCAGTCCGGCTTGCGACGCTTCCTCGCTGCACGTGTGGATACCTTGGAGGTGTTGCGCCTGCAGCACTTGGACGAGCCGCCAACGAGCTGCCGACGAGCCACGACAAGCCGCGGCACGAGGGCGATCTTGCTGCACGTGGACGAGCTGCTGAGGAGCTGCTAGACGTCGATGTGATTGACTATGTACGACTACGCTGATCGACTTCGCTGCACTACGCGAATCTACATCTTCCGCACCAGTAGTGCGTCGAGTGGTAATCCCGTGATCCTTATACGGCAGTTTTCCTGGTTTACGCGGTAGAAATTTTTTGATTTGCGCTAGTGTAGCCTACCTCGTATCCCAACACAAGAGAGCTTTTGTTATCGTCGTGCAAGACAAATGCGGCGAACTCGTGCTTCTAGGCCTTTGGTTGTTCATAGCCCATATCATGGCATGAGCACTTTTGAGCCGAGTAAGAAGCCACATTTCATTGATGGGTTTTATGACTCCTGTTCTAGTGAGTTAGGTCATGCACGTGGACATGCTTTTAGTTCTTCTTATGTTGGTCCACGACATGGTTCTCATGATGCTTGTATTGGTTCTTCTCTTAAGACCTCGGGGGATCATTGCCTTTTTTGTAGTCGTAGCACTCGTTCTTCTTCTCGAGTTGCTCCTTTGAGGCATGGTTCCAAGGGCGTTTCAAAATCTTCTCATTTGAACTGGCATTTTCATCATGCTAACCCACATGATAAGTTGAGTGCATCTTTTACCTGTGTGATTAAGTTTTGGATTCCCAAGTATATGCTTGCTAACCCTTTGGGATCCTAGACTCGGTCTTCTTTGTCCCCTCATGTGTAGGTACGGGGATGCGGGTGGAGGACATGAGCTTGAAGGGACTTGATCTTTTGCTTGAGGTGATCAAGACTTGATGGTTCTTCACACCGTTTGGATGTACAATTGTATAGTGAGTTTTTCCTTTCGTGTATACTACTCACTTGTGGACTCTTTTGCATGTTTTATACTTGTATCATGCTGTGAATATACCATGGTAGGCTAACCACCTTTTCATGTTAGCATGTGTGATCTTCATGTATATCTTGTCATGCTAGCGTTGTAATATATCTTGGTGAATGATCCACATGAACATCGTGCCATGCTTTAGCTTAGTCTTCATATTGGGTATGCATGTTGTTCATTTGGTATCATTTTAGCTTAGTATCTTTGTATGATCATTTGCACCTTGTCGACATGTTTGCTTGCCCAATCTTTTATTCATAAATGTAGAATCATGTTGCAATGCTTTAATTCCTCTCATTAGTATTATCATTGCATTGTGTGACATGAATTGAGCTTTATCTTGCTTTTGGGCCTGCCTTGTCTTTGGGTTGCATTTTCTCTTCTTTTTTATTGGAGTTAGAGCTTTTCTTTTGCCCCTTCTTTTTCTAGCTTTTCTTTGCTAGGTGTCTTTGGTTGAGGGGGAGTTCAGCTTCATTCGAGAGGGAGTTTGGACCAAGGACTTGCTTTGGTTTTTGATATCCGCTTTTGATCTTTTAATTGGTATCATATTTGATCTTTCAATTGGATTTCATTTTCTTCAAGTGATATCAATTTTTGATCCTTCAATTGATATCTTTTCTATGGTACTCAATTGGGATTCTTGGCGGTTCTTCTTTTGCCTTGGAGCTTTTCCTAGATTGGTTTGACCCCTCATGAGCTTTCTTGATTTGAGTCGAACCCCGTCTCTTTTAGCATCGCATTGCATTTGTACCATATTGCACCTTGTACACTTTGCACTAGATGAGCTTCTCCTATATATCGTTAGCATTTCCTTATGCTATTTGTGAGCTAGTGCATTGGTTGGGGATTATGTAGCAATGTGCAGCATATGCTCTTGATGATATTGTCATATAACCATGTTGAGCTAAATGCTTTTGTGAATCAAATGTTAATCTTGAATAATGAATTCTGAAATGCTTATCACCCATGACTAGCTACCTGTTTATGCATTGCTCTTGCTTGAATGCTAGTTCCATGTTTAGCTTTTGCTTGGAATTCATATTCTTTTCAATTAGATCAAAGATCTAGGTATCATTGCAAATGTTTACCCCATGATGCATTCCTTGGGGAAGCATGGCTTCTTTGTGCCACAAAGGCACTTCATATACCTTGTTTTGTGTGAATAATGAAAAATTATGAAAAGAAAAATTCTGTAATTCACCAAGTTATTGTCCTTAATGTTGATATCCTTGCTTGCTTAGTTGTTACATGATGTCTACCAAAAGTAGGCACATGGTTTCAACAAGCCTTGACATGACTTGTGATGCATATGTCGGTGTTTGCAATGATCTCTTGTTGAGAATGTATCTTCCTTATATGAGCTTTGATGGCCTAGTTTAATTCTTGCTTGAGTGATTCATGACTAGGTGGTTGCTCATGTGGTGATACTTTTATAAAGTGCAAAACTTGTCAACTTGCTTTGTCTTCTACTTATATCATAATATCCTCTTGATGGCGATTCAATTGCTCTTTATGATCTACCTGCTTGTGCATTATCTCACTTGTAGCCTTTGCATGTGCTTTGTGATATATTTGAGAAGCTTGGTAGATTGTACACCCATGGCATGCATTTTGTGCTCCCATGTGTATCTTATCTTTTCATTTAAGGGGGAGTCTTGCATTTAATGGGGAGTTTTGCATTTGAGGGGGAGCATGCATTTTTTTGCTCTTGTTCATGCATTTCATTGTGGCATGTTTTCAGGGGGAGTGCATGTGTTCAGGGGGAGCTTGTGAGTTTTGTGCTCTCTTTTGCTCTTTTCCTAGTTGTGTTAAGCTTTTACCTCTTCTTGAGGAACCGGCATTTGGTTTGAGCTTTCGATCATCACATGATTGGTGTTGAGCCCTTTTTGCCTCTTCTTGAGGGATCATGTGTTTTCAATCTTCACATGATTGGTGTTGAGCCCTTTCTACCTCTTCTTGAGGGATCATGTTCTCTTTGTCTCGGTTGTGTCGAGTCGTTGCCCATGTCTTTTCCAGGTTGATTTGGCATTTGTGATGCTTCTCATGCCTAGTGACTTTAATCCTTGCCTTTACTTGATTTTTGATCACTTGGATGAGATTTTTGGCTTTTACCTCTCAAACCATTTCTTTGTGCTTGAATGTTGTCAACACACTCATCAAGGGGGAGATTGAGAAAATCAAGTTGATATGAACCTTGATTTTATAGTGATGAGCGTTTGACAAATGTTGAAATGGCTTGATGGCATTGTGGGATTCATGAAGCTCTTGTGTCTCTCGCCTGACTTTTTGGTCGTATTGTGGGATTCATCAAGGGGGAGATTGACAAATGGCTTGGATGCAACCTAGAATTTTTGTTCGGAACTTGCATGATCCCTTCTCATTTCAAGTGGCCTTGTGTTTGCTTTTACTTGGTTCTTGGGCACCTGAATGAGTTCTCTTTTGCTTTCCAATCATCTTTTGTCAATGCCCTTATCAAGGGGGAGATTGAGAGACCAAGTTGAGAAGTGCCTTGGTCTATTTGTGATGAGTGATTGACTAGATGATGAGGCTTTACCGGTTGAGTCCATATTCCATATATGCTTGATTATGCTAACGGCTAACCGGAGGTGTGTGTTGTGTGAGTTGTATTATGGTATTTGAGTATACCGTATGTTGTGTGTTGTGTCTCTTGGCTTGTGATGTGCAGGTGTAGGATGCGATATGGCGGTCGACAGCATGAGGTGAAGGTCAAGTGCAAAAGGTCCATGCCGATGAACTAGGGCTGTGAAGGGTGGACATGAGTAGGCTTGGATCGAGGAACCCAAGGAGTCCGGGCGGAGTCATGGGCGATCCACATGGTGCACGAAAGAGCAAGAGTACATGGACGGTGATGGAGACGGCATTGGTCGAGTCAAGCGGGATGGAGGCGAGTCGAGTAGGTGGCCTGGGAGCTGGAAGTGAAAGTCTTGGAGGCGTCGAAGGCTTGGCGGAGGCTGGATACGCATCAACATCGGTGAGTCACGCCTTGTAGGGCGTGCAAGAGGGTTTGACCGATTTTGCCTCAAAATCGGGGGTGAGCCACGCTAGGAGGGTGTGCAGAGGGTTTGACCAGTTTAACCTCAAAACTGGCGGTGAGTCAGGCCAGGTGGGTGTGTAGAGGGTTTGGGTGGTTTGGTTCTCAAAACCACCACGCAGGCAGGTTTGCCGATTTGGACCTCAAAACCGGGGGTGAGTTCGGTGCGGCCGGATGGTGTCGAGTCAGAGGACGCGTGGCACCATCACAAAGCTTGCGTCGAGGCGAAGCTAAGTCATGAAGGCATCGGATCCATCCGATGTACGAGAAAAAAAGTTGGACGATTTTACCCCTGGAGGTATTTGGGTTGTATGCTTAATGTAAGGGCATTTTTGACATTTTTCAAATATCTATATATATGAGGAGAGGCTGTTGGGGCAGCAATCCCTTTGGTTGTTTTGGTGGTGATCTACTCATTTGTTTGTGAGAGGCTTTGGTAGAGGTGAGAAGGAGAGAATGGAGTGGATCTTGGTGTTCATCTTTTTGCCATCCAAGCTTGGATTGTACTTAGGAGTGGCTTGTAACCGGACATGGTGAAGTAATTCAAGAATCAATTTCGTGCTCAATTGCTTCTCATTCTCAAGATCTGAAATTTATCTTTTTACCTATTCTTGGAGCATTTTTGGGTGAATTTTTTGATCTCACGATTCGCAGCATTTTGGGGTGTTTTTCTTGGGGCAAATTGGTGCTAGGACATGTGTAAGAACATTTAGGGTGATCCCATAGCAAATCCATAAACGAGCACCTTGGATTTTTAGATTTCCTGAAAATTTCCTCCTTATGCCCTTCTCCTAATTTATGGAATCTTGTGACCAATTCATGAGCTTTTCGACTTGAAACTTTGAGAACACTTTTGGAATGTTGTTTTGAGGCTATGGTTCAAATTTCGTGATTTTTGGAGGTCATTTGATCGAGTTTCGCATTTTTCTTCTCTCCTCACAAAGGCTGAAATCTTGGATTCTGGAATATTCCGGAAGTAATTCCAGAAATTTCCGAACCTCTGGAAGTTTCTGAAGGTTTCTTCGGAAATCTCCGAAAATCCAAAATTTTCCGAAGGTTTGTCCGGAATTTTCCGCACAGAGGTGTTGTTTTTCAAAGTCCTTCTTCCGGTACCCATTTGGATCCTTTCTTGCTTCCGCTATTCTCAAAATGGGTTCCTAGCACCATTCCTAGGTCCATTAGCTCGTGCATAGCTAAGTGGACTTGATTTTGCTAGAAGAGAGGATTGGGGGAGTTTAGCCGAAATTCTTGGAGAAAATTTGAATCGGCTCCCATTCAGCCCCCTGTGGTCGCCTTCCCGGTCCTTTAGATTTAGATGTACCAATTCAATCTTGTAGTAGTGCAGAAGACCCCGGAACAAGTCTCCACATGGGATCCCGAATCCTCGCTCGAAGAACAGTGTGGAGACCACCGTCTCTGCCTTGTCATACGATGGGAAGTCTTGGCCGGTGGTGGGCTTCCACTCCAGCAACACCTGCGGCCCAAGGAGGCCCCCGTCGACTAGGGCTTGGATGTGCTCGTGCGTCATCACGGACTTTATCCAGATGGAAGATGGCTCTGGGGCATTTGATTGTGCCATTTCTTCAAGCTCCACAACTTGAGATTTAGATCTAATGGAGGTTAGGGTTTTGATGCGCATATGGTGGCGCGGCTGCGGCGGAGTGCACGCAAGCGGAATGAGGATTGCGGCGGCGTGGCCTAGGGTTTGCAAGCATGGCGGTGAAGTGCTCAGTGGGCTCGAGGCGGCAGTGCTGGGAGTGTTCAAGATAGAAGTGAAACAGCTCTGTGACCCCTCACACTTTTGAGGGGGCTGACGGCGTAACCTACGAACGGAAATTGTGGGCCTCCCGTTATTGTGGCGCAACGCATCGGGCAAAATTTGTGGGTTTTTTCCGTTAGCGCAGCACGCGTGCGATGGAATCTATGGGTTCTCTGTTGCGCTTTTAATGGCATGGCTCCATGGCTCCGCCAGTCCTCGTCCTCGAGGGCTGGGCACCTAATTCTTGTTGGCACGCCTACGCGGCTCCGCCACTCCTCGTCCTCGTGGGCTGGGCACCTAATTCTTGTCGGCGCGCCTCCGCGGCTCCACTAGTCCTCATCCTCAGGGGCTAGGCACCTAATTCTGGTTGGCGCTCCTTCGTGGCTCCACCAGTCCTCATCCTCGGGGACTGAGCGCCTATTTCTACTCGGTACGCCTCCACGGCTCCACCAGTCCTCATCCTCAGGGGTTGGGCGTCTAATTCTAGTTGGCGCGCCTCCATGGCTCCGCCAGCCCTCATTCTCGGGGGTTGGGCACCTAATTCAAGTTGGTGTGCCTCCGCGGCTCAGCTAGTCCTTGACTTTAGGGACTAGACGCCTAGTTTCAAGTCAGTATGCCTCTGTAGCCCCATAAATCCCCAAAACCAGATGCAGGGACATATTTTGACTCAACTACAATTCTATTCCTTGGAAAAGATTACTAGCAGAACATATTACAAGTGACTGTGAACAGCTCTTGGATAGCTGACATCCTAGGATAACAAGCTATAACACAGAAAAATAAAAAAGCACAATACAAGAAAGCTGCACGAACCACTTCCCCTAGCAGGTGTCCTGGACAAAGTGGCGGGGTTCATGATACAACCTCCTCATGAGGACTCTTCTAGCATCGTTACCTCCCGACTTCATCGAAGAGACTGCGAAGGAAAGGAGCATCTGGATTTTCTTCATGAGAATTCTTCTGGCATCAGACTTCCAGGTGGGTGTTACTCCTATTAAAAACTACAAGCTTCAAGCCTACGAGTGCTATTATTTGGGTCATGACTCTCCACGCTAAATGTTGGTCTATTTATAGCCGGGTCGCAAGATAACATCCAAAGTGCTACAGTGGACTCATGAGGGTGCGCAACAAGGCTTTCCCATACTAGTACAGCTCTACAGTGTTCACGTGATGCTTGGGCTGATCCACAAGTACTGCTAGGAATCTTGAAGTCGCTGAGACGGTGCAGTACTACCGTGAGCAGGCATTTTCATCACTTACCTATCATTGCATGAGTCCATATCTCCAGAGATTTGGATGTGTACTTTTGGTCAGCAGGCCTCCGTGGCTGCGCCTATCCTTGTGCTCGGGAACTGGGATCTGCTTCAAGGGGCATTTTTTTTCTTCTTTAACTATCGGACCAATTATCCTAATCGCTTCAATGCTCGGGGGCTACTCCTACGGAGTGCGTCTTGCGGCGCCCTCTGTAAC
Source organism: Setaria viridis (assembly GCF_005286985.2). Classification (NCBI taxonomy): domain Eukaryota; kingdom Viridiplantae; phylum Streptophyta; class Magnoliopsida; order Poales; family Poaceae; genus Setaria; species Setaria viridis. The sequence continues at coordinate 13,079,818 of NC_048268.2, forward strand.
CTTAGCTTCGACCTGTTGGATGCTAGCATCCATCAACTCGGCGCTTATCTTCGCTCTACGTGTTGGCTCTGCGTCTGCTCGGATTTTCTTCTTTTTTGAGCACTGCGCAGCCTCTCCGTCACCATGATGCCATCGCAGCTTCAGCCGACTTCATTTCAAGCTTCACTGCGATGACCTCAAGTTCCTGTTCACCTACACATCGCTCGGGGGCTTGAGGGATATGGGAACCCCATGGGTCTCTACCGACCAGGATACTAGCCAGACCTAGCAAGTGGACCCGCTCGACCAGGGCATGCAAGCTGAGGACATAAAGTTACTTGGAGTACACATCAAGGCAACAAGATAGACCAGATCTGCTGAGATATTGCAGAATGCATATTGTAGTCTGACTCAGATTACTTTCCATGTAACTACCGAGTAGATTAGATTCAAACCGACTTGTAACTCTTGGTCGTCAGCCTATATAAGGTGGCCAAGGGAACCTCCTGAGGGCAACCCAATAATAGATCCCAACATCAGATCGATCTTAAGCAATACAATCCACGCACACAGGACATAGGTATTACTCTCCGGAGGCCCGAAACTATCTAAAACCCTCGTGTCCCCTCTGTGTTCTCGCGATCACCTTCGAGTTCTAAGTTTCGCAATCGCTGTCACCTACAAATCAACCACTTGAGTAACCTCTTGGTGGACTGCTGAGCTACTAAATCCGACACTGCCATCACCGCCCGACTAGCCGATGGCGTCCAAGGGCGAGGCCAAAGAATCAAGGAAAACAGACCATCGACTGGCCTAGGGCGTCACGCGAGGGCCGAGATGTAATGATGGGCCAGGCCTACCACATAGCTAGACCTACCCAAGGTGACGGCTGTAGCTAAGCCCACATGGGCCGGTGCGAGGGAAATGTGGGCCAATCAGTCGAGCGCACCATTGTCCGTGCCCCGCAGGAAAGGACAGCTGCGCCAGGACAAAGATCTCCATTCGGGAATGGCGCGGTGGCATTGTTCCAGATCGTAGCCGGTCAAGCACGCCTGATTGACCATCATGACGGTGTCAGGAGAAGTGACGGGGGCAAGCGCCGCCCCCAGATATGTGTAGGGGGCGGGTTCAACAACTAAGGCGATCGGAAGAGTGGGCCCTGATGAAGATCTCGGTGGATATTGAGCAGAAAGAGGCCCCGACTAGAGGATGGGCCCCACAACTAGCAATCGAGGAGAGTGCCCAACTGAACGGGTTTCCCATGATGATCTACATATTAACCCTCCCCATGAGCTGTGTATATAAGGACATGGGGGGATGAGAGAGGAGATTCGACTCCAAGTAGAACACACACAAGCACACATACGCACCGTTTGTAACCCCCTACTACAAACTTGAGCTCTCGAGCCCAGGAATAAAGAATCCACACCTTGAACTGAACGTAGGGCAAATCACCCGAACCAGTATAAATCTCCCATGTCTAGCAAGCTAACCCATCCGAGGATTCATGTAGCAAATCTTCACTAGTTGACATTACTAAACATCGAAAATTGGCTGGGCGGCTTCATAGATCTTCTCCAAAGTAAATTTGGCTGTCAACGCCTCGGCTTCACGATCATGGATGGTCTTCATGGCATTGACAAGGTCAACTTCATCATCCTCGCGCATTTTCTTCTCTTTCTCCAAGTAATTTTCCAGCTTCTCATATTCTATCACAAGCTTATCATGCTAGTCTGTCACGCGATAGTATGAATTTTGCCAATCCATGACTTGCGCCCAGAGTTCCTTCTCTGATCTCTTGAGAGCTACATAATAAAGCACAAAGAGGGTCAGTGACACAAGCCAAATCAGTACTCGGAAAGTAATAAGGAAAAAAGATTACTTTTGATGCGATGTCTCAAGGTCTTGTTTCGAGCAATGAGGCGACCTTTATCTTCTTCCAGCTGCTGGATATGGTTGCAGTACTCAGCGGCAATGCCATCAAACTTCATCAACAAGTGAGAGGAGTACAATTTTTCTTTAGCAAGCTCTTCCTCAAGGGCCTCAGTGCAGAGCACCGTATTGCCGTACCCCTCAAGCATCTGGGACTTGCAACGGGAACATTTGATAAGATCCTGCAGCATCAAATTAGTACTCGTGTCAATACACGAGCACCACATACAAGTCAAGACACATGATACCTACCTCAGCATATACGCCCAGCTGACAGTGCAGCTCCATAATTGCTGCTACATTCTCTAGATGCACCAGAGGATTGTTGATGAGTTGTATCTCCTCTAGATGAATCCTTCCAGCCGCAGAGGTATCTGTTCCAGCTTCAGGATAAGCACCTCCCTGAGGAACCATAGCAAGGCTACTGGACAGACCTGGTTCAGAGGACAACTGTGTGGCCATTGTCTCCAAAGCCATGGCTGCCTCAGTTTCCACCACCAGCTCGGGGGCTAAAAGAGTAGCCGAATCACCAGCAACAGCCGCCACCTCCTCGGGTACTTGTTGCTTGGGGGCTGGCACCACCACGTCTATAGTAGATTCCAATACCTCCCTCATGAGAGGTGCCACGGCAGACGTAGCCTTAGGGGTGGATGGTTTCTCTACAGATTGCTCTTGCAGCTACAGATTGCCATCGCCATCAGCTGAAGGTCTGGAGCCAGGCCCTGATAGATACACATCCAAGGATTTCCTAAACAAGACAATTTTTTTCAAACAGAAAGACAATTGCGAGTTACAATTAGTACTCAAAGGAGTAGAAAGGTTACCTTGTGGATCTCCTCAACTTCAAAGTGGGTCCTCCTGTAAGACACAGAGGTTTCATGGTAGGAGACGGTGCCTTTGGCTCGGCTTGAATGGTCGCACCTAGATCCTCGCTAGCCTTAGCCACCGCCTCTGCTGTTCGAGTTGTTCTTGCGCTAGCAGGGTTCACTACAAGTCTAGATGTGTTGCTATCATCAACAACATTGGACTTTGGATCATCTTTGTGGTGGAACCATCCAACTTAAACTGGTTTAAATGCGCCTAATCGCTGCCGACGCAGCAATTATCCACAACGCACTTAAAACAGTATAAGTCCGGTTGTCCGTCGAGTGTCCCTAGGACTCCTCGAAAGATCCACGTCGTGTCTCATAGCCATACATCAGGATTGTATCCGCGATGGGATAGCATCAACAAATATTACATTTTTACATACATACACGAGGTACGAGTTAAGACAAGACATAGTTTGAAACAAACTTAACAGTGCAGTGTTAGACAGAGTTCTAGGAGTTAAAACATAAACGGTTCGGGTGGAGATGAGCATTATAAGACTTCTTCTAAGGGTATTGTGAGACTCATAACAATACCCTAGGGTTTCGGGGCTTCCTCCTCGGTGGACTCCTGCGGTGCTTCTGAAAATAGCCACAAGGGATAACCCTGAGTACGAGGTACTCAGCAAGGCTTACCCGACTAACCAATATAATAGTTTTTCTTGGAAGTACATGATAGCTTTTTCGGTGTACTTGGTTGATACATTTTTACCCAAAAAGCTTACTAAAAGTGAGACCTTAGCTTTATCTTTTATTTGGATTAAGTCATTACCTAACCGTTCTAGGTGATGATAAAAGACTATTTGAAAACATCCAGGTATTAAGTCATACACCAAGCATTAGTAGAAAGATATAGTATTCATGAATTTATGCTACGATGCTCAACAGTGATCAAGTGCATTCATAACCGAGAATTGCGGCGATCCGGATCAAAATACATCCTGCAGGAGAGTACCCTGATCACCAGTTATATACGACTGTCCAGGTCGTACGTAACAACTTTTCGATTAGCAAATCCAATGATTGGGAATAAGACTAGCCGAACCCAGGGACGCACCCCCACATGGGACCCCACGTCTGGCCCGATCACCATGTGAGTTTCCGGCTACACCCCTGCCAATCTCCAGCACGTCAAGCGCGGGTACGAAGTATTCCCGATCAGAGGGTTTACTAACCTACTGGGCTTTACTGGTCCCATACCTAGTAAGTGATCAGATGTCTTTCACTTGATCAAAGGTTAAGACAACGAATCGGGCCTTAACCAGATTAAACTAGCAGACAGAACTACATTCTTAGCTTCTGTCCGTTTCTTAATTTCTAAGTCATCTTTCCATAATTAAGATGCATGACTCAATATTTACCTTAAGGTTTGGTAAAGCAAGTATTTAAGCAACTAAGCAATTCTAGACTTGGGTTATCTACTAAAGGTTTGAACAAGTGGCAAAGATGTTCTTAAAACAAGGTATGATCATGCACAAGAATGGGTTTCAAGCAACTCCTAGACTTAATGCATACATATAGCAATAACTGATAATTGGACACATGAAATATCGATTCCAAAATAATAGGTATAATGCACCGGGGCTTGCCTTGTTCGCTAAAAAAGTTAGCACTGTCCGAAGGGTTGGCCTCGCAGGGGACCAATTCAAAGACTTCCTCAAATTCTGGAGATCCTTCTGAATATTCCGAGAAATCTCCTTCTGGTGCTTCGGTGTCTATAACACAACATATGCAGAGTTAGGAATGCAACTTTTTGAATACAAGACTATACAACTTTCCTTCATGATAAAGTTGCAAGCCAACAAGGACTATACAATTTATCATGATAAAGTTGCAAGCCAACACACAAAAACCCAAAAAGATTAACCCAACAATTTTATTTCCTTAACTAACCTTACCTAGGGCTTTTTCTTTTATTTTTAGAAAATGTTACAATTATTTTCTAGCTTTAAAGTCTAATTTCCTATGAGTTAATAATAATTTGTGATTATGAAAATGTTATTCCATATTTTATGCATTTAATAAAGATTAAGTATTTATTTAAATACCTTAAAAGAAAGGCATTAAATAAATACCTAAATTTTTATTATTTTTCTAGGGTATAAAAATTTTAATGCATAAAGGAAAATAAAATAAGCCTAACAAAATTGGTTTCACTAATTTTGGACACTTCTAGAAATTTCTGTGATTTAAATGGTGAGATTCAGATTTAAACTAATTATTCTATAAAGGAAATCTAATTTTTCCCGAAAAACACCCCCGGCAACTTTTCTCACGCGACCCTACTCTACCCCCTCTCTCTTACACTGGGCCCGCGGTGTGGACCCACCCCTTCTCCTATTCCTCTCACCCGCCGGCCTACCCTCTCCTCAGATGGGCTCCCTGGGCCGCTTTTCTTTTTCTTCTTCCTTTCCCGGACCGGCACCGGCCCACGGCCTATCTCTCCTTTTTCTCTTCCCCGCGAGCCCGGCGTGCTTCTTTCCTGGGTTTCCGGCCTTTTCTCCCACTGGCCCCTCTCACGCGCTGGTGCTTGGGCCGACCTGGACCCACGGCCCACCTAAACCGTCGCCCGGCCTGCCTTCTCCTTCTCTTCTTCTCCCTGACGCACGGGCCCGCGGCTCCAGTGCCTTCTTCCTCCTCCCTCCAAAACATGCGCGACAGGGGGCGGTGCGGCTCGCCGGCCGATGCCCCACCGGCGACGGGGCTAGGCCGGGGAAGCATCCCCATGCCCTAGCGCACCCGTGCGCGGTGACAGCTTCCCGGGAGATGGCTGGAGCCACTCCCTCCACGACGGCGGGCAGCGGCGCCTACGGCCGGTCGTGGCTAAGCACGACAATGGCTTAGCTTACCCTGGCGACTCCCTCTACGGCCTTCTAGCACCCCAAGGACCCGCCTACGACTACCCATGAAGAAAGAGAACAAGAGCAAGGAGGTGCTCACCGTGAGCAGGAGGTGCGGCGACGGCGGACGGAAACGATGGCGGTGTAGGGTATTCCGGCAAGGATGTTGGACAACAAGTTGCTAAGGTTGTTGGTGGGGGTGTGTATGAAGGTGTGGACGGAGGGAATCGATGGGAGTGGTGGTGTGGTGGGGGAATTTGCTCGGCGACGGCGGCTTCGACAGAAAGAGCGACGGCGGTAAAAAGGAACGGCGGTAAAAGGGCGGCGCGGGAGCGGTAATTATTCAAAGCTTTCACCGCGCGCATGGTTGACACCGTGGTCTACTCGTAGGCTTGCGTGGTGAGGAGGTGGCGTAGCTATTTGAACTGGACAGCGGCAGACGCACCAGCGGTGACACGTCGGGCGCAGCTCTGTCACCCCCCCCCCCCCTTCTTGTTTTCTGATATCCGAAACTTCAGAGCTCAACCATGGTCAAAAGTGCATCCGACGGCCCACAAGTGCCTTAGACAAAGTTGTAGATAAACTTGAGCTCTACAATTCATATTTAAACCTTTGCCCGAGATAAGCGTCCAAAAGTTTTCAAATCTAAGTTTTTCTCTAGCAGTTAACTGAATCTTTCTGTTCTTCCCATTCAGTTCGTCAGTCAACCGATGTTGTCATTTACCCGACTTTGTAAATCATTTCAGTGGTCCAAAACCTTTCCTTTCAGTCCAACTTCTTCCCATTTATGTTCTACAACCTTCAAGGGTTCCATTTTGCCCATAAACACTCACACCTTTTGTTCTACATTTTTCTGAAATCAGCTCCAAATTCGGCCACATATTGCTGTTTTCAGACTTAGTCAAATTCAGCAATACATTCTACCGTGACAATGTGCTGACTTTGAGCTTAAATTTGAATTTGTTCCCCTTACTGCTCCTGATCAACAACACCCAAATCCATTTGTCCAATGTCCATACTTCATCACTGTGTAGTTGTCTTGGTCCACTTATTTGGAAAATTGGTCGGAAATTAATTTCCAAAATGGACTCTGCTGCTGTTTTTCTGAACTTTCTATTGTCGGATGGTGAACAGTAACTTGGGTTTTAATTTCTTTCTTTGAGTTTTCTTGAGGTATTTGGGACCAGGTCTTGTCCCAAATCTTGATCTTCAAGTTCTAATCACTTTGATACTTCGATTCCATATTTTTGCTGAATTTTCCTGAATTTCAAATTCAAAATTCAAATTTCGGTCAAATTTGGCCCGAATTTGATTTTTAGCCGATTTCTTCTCCTTTTCTTCATGAATTGCTTCTTTTTCTTCAGAGCTACTTTGATGACTAAAAATGGAAGGTATTACAATCTTCGATATGGATCACCTCCTCGGTGGTCGGCGATCTGTCTTGTGCAGCAAGAGCAGCCGCCTTTTCAGCATCCGTTGCCAGCTGTAGTGCCTCTAGACCACCAGTGTCATCCTAAGTAGACATGGTGGTGACATTGGAAACATTGTTCGGAAGTACATGATAGTTAGGATCTTGTCCTTCCTCATAGGTAATTACCTTAGGAGGCACATCATCTGCAGAAACAGATTTCTTCACGACCCACTTTGCAATGATGATCCATTTTTTCTTTGGCAGTGGCGGGATCATGGCTTCAAGTTCCTCCGTAGCAGAGCATTTCCTTGATCCGGAGGAAGGTCCAACCTTAGCAGACGGTCGGGCCTTGACTTCATATTGCTCCACGGCATAAGAACTAGTGACTCGACCGTATCCTCTTCCTCCTCATCATTACCTCTCATGACTTCCAGCGTAATCACACGTAGAGCAGCTTCACAAACATCCTCAGATCCAGGAGATGGAGGAGCGGAAAAATATAAATCAACATCCTCCTGCGTACAAGAACAAGTTAGAATAACAATAATCTCCAATTGGTACTTGGGGGTTGTGACCACGGGTACTTACAAACTTTGGTGGGCGCGAGGCGCTGAATTCCCGCACAATTGTCAGGATCCCGCCTGCATTCTTGAACATCCACCCGAGTCTGACCATGATCTTATCCATGCTAATGTCATCTACGGAGAACCTGGATGGATCATTGGGGCCGGTGTACTCATAACCATAGTGGCACCGCTGTTGCAGAGGCTGGATTCGAGTTTCATGAAGCTAAATGACACTCCAACACCGGTGAGCCCATGCTGCTTCAGCTTGGCAATCCTATCGATCGGCTCGGGTACTTAGAGGAATTCTTTGTGCTTTGGCTCATCAAGCCACCGATTATTCCAAACAGTCCTATGACCGGATAACTTGGGTAGTTGTGGGTCATGGTTGCCAATGTAGCACCATTTCTCTTTCCACTCCGGATTGGAGTATATCAATTCGTAGTCAAGATATTGACTACTCATCTACTGCTACATCTGGATCCTAGTGCCTCCAACCAGCAAAGTGTGATCTCTTGAAGGGTGCAGCTTGATGCAGAAAAACTTCCGAAACAATTGAAAATGGGGTTTGATTCCTAAAAAGGCCTTGTAGAAATGGACAAAGATGGCAGTATGGAAGATCCCATTAGGGTTCAGATGAACCAATTCCAACTTATAATAACTAAGGAGGTCCCAGAAGAAATCAGAGGTGGGCAATCCAAGACCTCGTTCGATGGAATGAGGGAAGATTACCATCTTATTGGGGTACATCTCCAATGGACAGGTGTCACCATAGGCAGATCTCCAATTGATGATGCCTTGTTCTTGCAAAAGCTTGGCGGCTAAAAGCACCTTCAGATCCTCTTCTATCATCCTCGATCACCTCCAAGCGGCAACAGCATTGGGTGGCGCCATCTGATTGGTCTTGCTCTACTTGGGCGCCAGCAGTTGAGGTTCCTTCTTCTTGCCAGTTTTTCTTTTCTTCTTCTCACCTTTGGCTGGCTTGAACAGAATAGTCTTTCTCCCTGTCCTTGATGTCACGAGTGTCTTCAGTCGCATACGCTTGGGGGCTGAGATGTGGTGGGGGACGGTGGTGCTAGCACTCGGAGATTGAGTAGTGGTGGCGGTATTAGGGATACACTGCGAAAGATGGAGGGGCAGATGGCAAGGGTGAAACGGAAGGGACAACTTCCTCCATTATTTATAATAGCAGCACAGTAATACTAGGTAGTGGATCTTTTTTATTTAAAGGATTTCCATGAAATTAGGAGATTTGGTTGGTGGTTACCTTTATTTCGAGAAGAGATAAGATTATACAAGAGATGGTCACGTGTACCAAGTTTGACCCTTATACCCACAAACTAGTTGGCTAAAGGCTCGGGGACTATGTGCCACGTGTCCATCGACAAAAAAAATTCTCCAGATTTTAAGGGGAAAGTGATGCCAATTATAGATTGATCCTCAGCCTGATTCTTCAATTCAACCTAAGGCTCAGGGGCTACTCCATATGGAGTGCAACTTTCGTCGCACTTCCATATAAAATTCAAGGTTGAAGGCCACAAGATTGATATAAAAGGGGCTTGAGCACATTCTAGCCTCATGGCAATTTTTGGGAACCTTTTAAGATTCAACCAAATGAAGTACTCAAAGAGCACCAGAAGTAGTCGGTGAAGGTCAACAAAAGTACTCGAAACTGCTGGATTTGACTAAAATGTACTCAGGGGCTTGTCATATATACATCTATGAGTCCACCAGAAGGTTTGGACAGTCCCAATTATGGGGCTGGACACTGAGATGCTTCTGACATGGAGACCATGGTGCAGGATGGTGTAGTCTACATGGAAATAGTCGAGAATTAGGAAAGTACTCGTTGTAATAAGAGCAAGACTTCTCTAGTCGTATCCAACTAGTCTTCTTGTAAACAATCGACCTGTAACCCCACCCCCATGTATATAAGGCAAGGCAGGGACCCCCTCTAGAGCAATCCAATACAACCAACACACAGGACGTAGAGTATTATGCTATTACGCAGCCCGAACCTATCTAAATCATGTGTCTACATTTAACTTTGAGTTCCTAATCTCGACGAGCCCCACCAACCAAAACACTACCTCAGGCACCCCCGTCGGTATGTTGCCGGGCTAAACACCGACAAGTGGTAATTAAGCTGAGCTCATCCTTAAATCAGTGCCAACTATCTTGAATAATTCTTGGCACATCAAACTTGTGAAGACCCTATCTCTGTCTAAGATGACTTGAGGCAGGCATGTAGTTTGAATGTATTATCTATATATGTCAAAGCCACTTTAAAAGCAGTGAATGGGTGAACTAAGGGAACAAAATGAGTATATTAGTGAAATGGCCTGTAGCCTAGTGGTTAGAGCACCTGAGTAGCACCCAACTGGTCTGGGTTCAACTCTCCGTGGAAGCGAATTAAACGGGCTTGAAATAAAAAAAGTTATAAAAATAGGTAGGGGTTCCCCTGCTGACTTCGGTAAAAAAAGTATATTTAGAGAATTGTCCACAATCACCATGATACAGTTGAACTTGTGAGATGGTAAACCTTCAATGAAATCCATTGTTATCACTATCCAAGATGATTAGGAACTGGAAGTGGCTGGAGAAGAGCAAGGTACCTCACCCTCTCAGTCTTGGCTTGTTGACACACCTGACAATGTGCCACAAACTCTTTGATCATGTGTTTCATCTTTTTCCAATAGAACAGGCTCTTCATTCTACTACAAGTAACATGATATCCAGAGTGTCCTCCCACTAGACTAGCAGGCAAGCATGAACCACTTTCAACTGTAACTACGGATCTGTAGGATTGAATATCATGTTCTGTATCTAATTACTTCTTGTTTTAGGGTATATTCCTCTATTTCTTGCTTGGTGGCCAATGCAGCTAGCAACTTGCTAGTTATAGGCACTGGGCATAAGCATCCACCACTTCTTGTAACCATAGTGGTTCTACATTTGAGATAGCATACAACTCATATTGATTGTTGTGTGGTACTCTTGACAAAGCATCAGCTGCCCTATTCTCCACTTCTTTTTCTGTAGCATAACTTGTACTGTAAACCCATGAGTTTAATCAAAGCTTTATGCTGCTAGGGTGTTGATAGCCCCTGAGCATCAAGGTGTGTTAGGCTCTTTTGGTCAGTCTTGAGAATAGATTCCCCATATTGCAAATAAGATCTCCAATGTTCCACGCCATCAATATAGCTAGGTGTTCTTTTCCATATGTTGATAGTGCTTGATTCCTAGACCATAAAGCCTTAATGATGTATGAAATTGGATGGCCATCTTGTTGCGAAACTACCCTTATCAGATGCATCAGTCTCAATAGTGAAAATTTTGCTAAAATATGGTAATGCTAGAACTGGAGCACTAACCAGAGCATCTTTAAGAGCATAAAAAGCTTCATCATGTATAGAAGTCCACACAAACATTTCACCTTTCTCTAGCAAATTTGTTAGTGGCTTGCTTATCAACCCAAATTGCTTAACAAATCTTCTATAGTAGCCAGCGAAGGCCCAAAAAACTTCTAACTTCCTTAATAGACTCAGGTTTAGGCTAGTTTTGCACAATGGTTACTTAGTAAGGATCTGTAAAAATTCCCTACCCACTGACCACATGGCCAAGATACACTAGCTCTTTCTTGGCAAAAGAGCATTTGGACAACTCCACCTTAAACTTCTTGTCTTGAGCAATTGAAACACTCACTGAATAGGTGGACATGCTCTTTCGAAGTCTTGCTATAGATAATGTCGGATTTAGTGACTGGCAGTCCACCAGGGAGTTACCCAAGTGGTAGATTTGTAGGCAGGGGAGATCATAAGACCAAGAACTCAAATGGTAACAAGGCGACGCAAGGCTTAGATAGGTTCGGGCCTCTGGAGAGAAACACCCTACGTCTTGTGTTTTGGTAGATTGTATTGCTGATCGTAGGTGCGAAGAGTTAATGTGCGCTCGGGGGGAGGGTGCCCCTAGCCGCCTTATATAGGCTGACGACCTAGGGTTACAAGTCGGATAGGATCTAATCCTAGTCGGTTGTTACAAGGAAATCAATCTGAGTCGATTTACAACAAGTATCACGTGATATCCGAGCTGAATCGGTTCATTCGGCCTCCAAGCTTGTGCCTCATAGAACTTCACGCCTTGCCCCGCACGCCATGGTCAGGGGGGCCCACTTGTTAGGCTAGCCAGTATCCTGATTGGTGGGGACCTGTGGGTACCCTTATCCCTCAAGCCCACGAGCAATGTGGAGTCGAACAGGAGCCTAACGGATGCACAACAAAGCTTGTAATGTACTCGGCTGAAGTTGTGGTTTTTTCATGGGGACTGAGAGGCTGCGTAGTACTCAAAAAAGAAAGAAAAATTGACGCTTCCACAAGTGTATGACCAAATGCACATGGCTATGCGACTGCCGAGCTTTGGGATGCCTGGCATCCTGTAGATCGAAGGGAAGCACGTGGAGGGCGTCGCAAGACGCACTCCATATGGAGTAGCCCCCAAGCATTGAAGCAATTAAAGTAATTGGTCCAATTGTCAAGGATTCGTGCAGTAGTTGTATTGTGAGGTTTCAAAATATGGCTCCCAATGCCCGAGCGCAAGGATTGGCGAAGTCACGGAGGCACCCCGATCTGAAATAAGCACCCAGCCCTCGAGAGCAAGGACTGATAGAGTCACGGAGGCACGCTGACCTGAGATGGCACCCAGCCCCCAAGCGCGAGGACTAGTGGACCAAGGAGGCATGCTAACCTAAGATAGGCATGCCGTGAGACTTAACAGAAAACCCACGAATTCAGTCCACCGCGTGTGCCGTAACAGTGGACCCAAGGATTCTGTCGCTAGGTTTATGCCGTCAACTCCTTCAAAAGCCGAAGGGGTGTAGTTTCCTTTTCATTTCCACTCCTCTCCCTAAACGCCGCCACCGCATACACCATCGTCGCCGCACTCGCGAACCCTAGGTCGCGCCGTCATGCCCTCGAATTGAATCACCCGCCTTCTTTCATGCAAACTAAAACCACCACCGTTGCGCCGCCATCTCACGTCATATGCGAACCAAGAGGTCCACTTTCATCAGATCTGCTCCTCAAGGACTGGAAACTGAAGAAATGGCCAACGAGCAAGTGTCAGATCCGTTGACCTATTGGGTCAAGTCAGCGATGACAGAGGAGAAGATCCAAGCGCTCGTCGATCGCGGCCTTCTTTGTCTCAAGTCACTTCTGGAGTGGAAGGTGACCGCGGGCCAAGATTTTCCCTTTGAGGATTGGACCAAGGCCGTCGTCTTCGCGGCGTTCTTCAAGTGAGGATTCGGGATCCCCACCGGAGATTTCTTCCATGGACTACTCGACTACTACAAGATTGAGTTAGTGCATCTCAACCCTAACTCAATCCTGGACATCGTTGTTTTTATCCATCTCTGCAAGGCATTTCTCAGAATCCCTCCCCCCCCCCAACCTCAATCTATGGAGGTATCTATATCAACTGAAAGTTGTGACAACGAAGGGGAAGACGAGAGTGATCGGTGGTTGTGGATTTTCGCTGTGACCGAAGAGGGTCCTCGAATATTTTGATTTGGAATTGAAGGACACGAACAAGGGGTGGCACAAGGAGTGGTTCCTTCTCACCAACCAGAAACCCAAGCTACCACCCCACCTCGGGTTCACACCCGTGACAAGGTCGGAGTGGTCAAACCAGCCAACCTTCAAGGAGATGGTCCAGGTGAAGCAGTTGCTGAAGGAGATAGCTGACCTGAAGGGACGTGGGCTCACAGCAGGAGCAGTAAGTATCAATTTCTGCGAAGGTTGACGCAGCCGATCAAGGATAGGGTTCATCCGGCGTATGATTACTCGGGTCCATTGGATCTGACCTGGGAGGTCCAGCGCAAGGTTACCTGGGAAGAGGTCGTCGGTCGGGTGTCCGAGTTCTTTTGCAGCATCATCAAGGACAAATGCTACCCCAAAGCCCCCTCAAGAGGCTGTGTCACCCGATAAGATCTTGACTTCATCATTTAATTGTCCTGTTTTGCTTTGCTTTGCATCTTCTCTACGTGATCCTATTTATCGGCCAGAGCCGAGAATTTGAGTTCTTCTGTCCGGCACCACTTCCCGGAGGTGCCGAGCCACAACGGCCCAAGGTCCTTCCCACCACCAATGCAGACCAGTCGCCTACTGCCCTCGACTGGGAGTTGGACTCATCCATTAACGTCTCCGACAAGGATGTGCCAGTCCTTGGTGATGGGATGGAAACTGGGAGTGCTGCTCCTGTTGGGCAGCAAACGCGCCAGACTGTACGCAAGGTGGTGGAGTCCAAGGCGCCAGAGGCGGAGAAGGGGAAGCGAAAGAAAAGAGGGGCCGCTAAGCCCAAGGCACCGTCTGTAGCAGCCGCCTCTCCTGCTGAAGCCTCATCTGGGTGTCGAGCGGCGACTCCAATTCGCCCAGCCCGACCGTGAAGAAGAAGAAATCCAAGCTCCTTGAGACAACCGTTGCCGATGTGGAAAAGCTCAAGGAGCAGCTGAAGACAAAGATCCTTGGGGGAAGGCAGAAGGAGCTGACCCTGCCGTCGTCGGCACCTCTTCGCCCGAAGTTTTGAGTGAAGAAGAGCACAATGTAAGTGGATGTGACATTGTTTATCATTGAAAGTTTCTTTGTATACTGCTTCACTCTATCCATGTGCCGCTTCGACCAAGCAGGAAGGCGGTGATAGATGATGAGCCGAGCCTACAAGGTGCTGGCATCGGGACCCAGTCAGAAGGTCGGACTCCTGATGTGGCCCTGGGCGGGCTGCATCTGCTTCTTCTATTCAGGCCGAACATGGCAGCGGCTTCGTGGTGGAGCCTGAGAGGCCCGAGCAAAGGTCTCCGTCGTGCCAAGATGTTGCCGGGGACGCCACCGCTTCCACGCCTGGGGCCGCAGATGCCAGCGCCGAGGTGCAGATGGAGGAGACCCCCATGGAGGTGTCGGTTGATGCTGAAGCGGTGGGCTACAGTGCCAACGTTGATGCCCACGAGGAGGATGATCCCACCATTGTTGACTTCACCGGGACAGCCCTAGCTCAGGACGCTGCCGGCGACAAAGAGGGATCTTGCCGACCTGAAGCAAGCTTCTGTCAAGGTCGCAGAGGTTTTATACATAAGTTGGCCAACCTAATTTGGTGTTGACCTTCGTTTCTATCCTCTTATTTTTTGAATTGTTGGAGTGATTTTTGTTCAGAACCTGTCCGAGTGTGAGCACAAGAGGGCGGACGCCATCCACCGTGCTGAGGAGTATCACCTCAAGGTCGAGCGCCTGGAGGCCGAGCTCAAGAAGATCAAGGAGGATGCCGCGGAGCAGCTCCGACAAAAAGATCGGGAGATCGCAGACCAGAAACGTACAACCAAGGAGGTCCAGGGCGATCTCAGCGCCATATTGAATACTACGGCTTCGACCCTTGCAAAAATTCTAGTTTGGGTAGATGAGGCCGGTTCCTGTTCTTTGAATCTTGTTACTTTGCAGATGCCTAGAAGGAGGAGAGCCTCAAGAGAGACCTCAAGGAGTGCGAAGCTGCCAATGCCCGACTGCAGCAAGATCATGGCATTGTCGTGCACCGTGAGTGTGCCGTGTCATAGAAACTTGCCTATGAGGCCGGCTTGTGCAAGGACAAAGACCAGTGCTTGATTGCAGCAATGCATAGTCTTCAGCATGATCAGGTGGTCATTGCAGGGTTGGAGGTGGAGCTTGAGGACCTGCGGTCAGCCGCGGGCTACGTGATGGACATGATCCAGCCCGAGGCCAACCCTGCCACGCCGACGCCGCTGCTGGACCGTCTGAGGAGTGCTCCCAGTTGGCTAAAGGCCTTGATGAAGGAGAGCGCCATGGAGCACGTGAAGAATGTCATTGCACTTCTGAAGATGCATTTCCCCTAGCTAGCTGCGGAGCGCGTGATCAGTAAAAATGTCAAGTAATGTTCATTGCATGTTGAAATGTTGCTAGCCCTGTAACACCATATGGCATAACTCTATATTCATAATGACCACGATGTGTTTGAAATGTTGTTTTATATTGATCTTCCTTCACCACTTCAATTTGATGATATCCTATTCTAAGATCTAAGGATGTAAACCACACAACACTCGGTTAGTTCATCCACAAACTCTTCCATGATCGGTATTGGATAGCTATTTTTAATGGCCACAACATTAGGCCTCATGTAGTCCACACAATTATCTTCAATCACTAGTTTTCTTTTTCACCAGCAACACAAACAAGGGAAGCAAATGGGCTAGTACTATCTTGTATCATCCCATTTCTCAGCAATCCTTTCACTTGTTGTTCAATCTCATCCTTCCGAGCTGGGTTATACCTATGAGGTTTGATCTTCAATGGTTGTACACCATCAACGAATGGAATAGTGTGTTTCACTGTTCTTGGTGGTGCCAATCGAGTGGTTTGTCAAACAGACTAGAGCAACTTTTCACCAGCTTCTGTACTTCTTGCGGCCACCCTTCATTTATTTCAGAGCATATTATAGTGAACAGCTCCAAAATACACTATAAACCATCTTATTTCTCCAGCTTTTCAGTCTCAGATTGCTTTATCAAACGAAGATCTTGAACATTTGGCTTGAGCCCTTGAAGCTTAGTTCTAGCACCTTGATAGTCAAAGGACATCCATTTTCTCACACCAATGCACTTCCATATAGGACTGTGTATTTCCAACCAGTCCATACCAATGATCACATCATATATAACATCTCATAGGTAATATTTTTAGGTCCAATATGAAATAATGCCCTTAAATTACAACTGGACAGTCTTTGATCTCATGAGTTTAGAGGATAGTAGACGCATTGGCAACTAGAGCCTTTAACTGGGTAACATTCTGAGTTAAAGTTGGGATCATGAGCCTTTAACTGGGTAACATTCTCATCAAAACTCTCAGTGTATTCTACCACACTGTTTATTTGCTTTGAATATGAAAGAGCCTCCTAATCAAAGCATTGTGTTGCTCTCCCTCAAAACGAGTAGAAACTAGAGCACAGAATTCATGCCATCCCATATTTTTTACTTGCCCTTCCACTGATTGAAGCCAGAACATAGCTGCGCTAGTGAAGTGCATAGTTTCCTAAGTAATCTTTCTACCCTTAGGAATTCGATAAATTTCAAAGTAGGATTCACATTTTCTTTGGCACATATTAGGGTTATGACCATCAAAAGGGGGGAAATCAACATGAGGCAACATCCTAATCCAATTATCATTATTACTGCTACCCAAAGGAAACTGGACTGGAGAGACATTGGGGACATTTTTCGCACTTGCGACCGGAGGCGGTGTAAGGGTGGTGAACACCCCATAACCAAACCCCCAGTGTGTAGTATTGCAGTGGCCTGCAGGCGCTAAAGTCGCTCCCGATGGAGTCAGTAGCAAATGGACAGCACTCGGCTTTGTCATGTCGATGTCCTCACCATCGGACTCCTTGTATGGAGGATCTTGCTTTTGTTGTTGATGTGATGCGATCTGATCAACCTTGGCACGGAGGTCGTCATCTGACAAATGTTGCTTAGAAACCTTCGCATCAACATATCAGATCGTCGAACGCACCGGTATGGCGATCCAACGATGCTTGCATCGCCTTCAAACTGGTCACAATTCCTCCCAATTGCTTCTCCATTTCCATAGCTTGCTTCTAGACACGCGTGTAGTACAACGGCCTCTTGAGATTGTCTGGCACCTCCAGGATGCAATCTGGGTTGAAACGCCTTTGCGATTTAGCGGTGGATTTGATGGTGGTGTTGGTGGATCAGATGGCGACAACGAAGGTGCTTGTAAGAAAAAATTTGGTGGCAGAATCTCCTAGCTCTGATACTAGTTGATAGGATCCGATTACTAGGATCAAGATAATGAGGTTCTCAGTAACAAGTAGCAGTACACTCGAGATCAAGTCTCACCGCCAACTCAAGCAATCGCCGGCCAACTAGCCTATATTATAGATAACCTGCGGAACTCGATTGGAGCCAAGGAGAGATATTTGTTGGGCCAAAGTATTTGTTGGGCTTCCTAAGGCGACGTTGAGTTGGGCTATTGTCTAGTACTGAGCTTCTTGCTTCATCAGAGGTAGTTGGGCCCGTGACAGAGAGCTCCCACCAGTTAGGCTAAGTTGCACACGTGTTTAACAAATACACTAAGGCATAAATATATTTAAAGAACAGTGGACTGTTTGCATAAAAACCTTCCCGCTGCTTGCTTAGCACATGCTGGTTGGTTTCAATTGCTTCGTGGCATAGCCCCTTTTTGTTTCTCCATGTATGTTGATTTCAATTAAAATAGAAAGATATAACTATATAACTTAATTCTATCATAAAGATGTTTAATTTGCATAGTTAGTATATAAAATGAAAAACATAGAGTAATACTGTTATGATGCTTGCAAGGGGATGTGTGAAAATAAGTTGTGAGTTGTGACTCAGATCGGAGATTAGAACTAAAGACAAGGTCATTTTCTATGGCAGAATGTGATTGTGACTATTTTTGGCTGTCGGAACTCTCGCTAAAATAAAAATTTAGAGAAGTTGAGTACTTGAGTAGAAGGAATTGCATAAGTCAAAGTTAAAAATGATAAATTTTCTAGAAAAATGTAGAGATCATTTCAATGCAATGACAAAAAAGTTGAAACAAACTATGAAAAATAATGAAACCTATTGTGTAGTATGTTGATCATGTAGTTAATGCTATATATACTAAATGATTGTATGACATATTTGCCTTCATTAATGATATGAGACCGAGAGTCATACTAATCGGCTTGAGGAATGCGGATAGCATAGAGATTTGCAACCTGCAACCTTCTATTACTCTATGGCCCCGTTTGGATGTCGGTATTCGACCTCGGAATTGAGAATTGAGAATTGGAATTGGATCTCATGAATACCATTGTTTGGATGTCCTTGGAATTGAGAATTGGTATTGGGAGCCAATACCGTGGAATTCAACGGGAGCTAAAACAACACTTCCTCAAAACCGAGTCTTTCCCCTCGGTATTGAGATGAATTGGCCTTTGTCAAAACTGCCCATCGCTCGAGCCCCCCTCCGCCTCCTCATCTTCCTTGCGGCCGGCGCTCCTCCTCGTCTTCCTCGCGACCGGGCACCCCTCCTCGTCTTCCTCGTGGCCGGCCACTCTCCTCCCCTCCCTCGCGGAGCTGCGCGCCGCTCTCCTTCTCCTCTCCACCGCCGCACCGTTCTCCTCCCCAGCCGAGCCGCACGCCGTTCTACCCCCTCCGCCGCGCCATCTGCTCCCCTCCGCCGCCGTGCCATCTTCTCTTCGTGCGCAAGACGAGCGCTGCTCCACCGTGGCCTCCCTCCAGTCCAGCCCCAAGCTCCGCCTCTCGGCCTCTATGCGGGCGGAAGAAGATGAAATGAGAAGTGCATGAGGATGAGGAGTGAATTTCTAATTTGATGTTAAGGACATCCAAACACGAATTGGTATTCATTTTCGGTTGAATTCCATCTGCCAATTTCATCTACATCCAAACAGCTGCTTTGGTATTGGATCCATTTCAATGCCTAGGCTGATTTGGTATTGTCTCCAATTCAATACCAAGCCCTTCAATATCTACATCCAAACGAAGCCTATGTGTTCAAGAATATAGCTACATTTAGATTTTTCAAAAGTCAGAACATTTTAACTTTGACAGCAATATCTCTAAAAATAATTGATTTAAAATAGAAAAAATTACATATTATAATAGTTAGTTTCATGCTTAAATCTCCTATCATCATTTTTATGTTATTAGTCTTATGATTAGTTTGCTATTTGTAGTTAAAATTAAAAAGGTTTGACTTTAAGAAAGTCTAAACGTAGCTATATTTTTGGATGGACGTAGTATTATTTAGAAAAAGATTTCAATATCTGATGGAATTAGAACCTCCCTGGTATCCATCGAACGGAAATCACTACTATGATTTCGAAAAAAAAAATCACCTACTATAACAGATAACCGCGGCCTCTGGGCCCACCTGTGAATGGTCCTTCCTCCACCTCTGACCGCCACAACGCCCCAAAACTGCGCGCCAAAATCCGTCTTCAATGTGGCGCCCTCCCGCCTTCTGGTCCTTCGAAAACCTGCCCTTCCCCCCAAAAAATAATTTCCCCCCAAAACAAATCCACAATCCCATCCTGTGTCCTCCCGTGTCGTCGCCCTCGCGTGCGCCACCGCCGCCGCTACCTGAGCCCCAGCGCCCGCCGGCGAGCTAAAGCGGATCCGCGAGGATGTTCTACTCGCACACGATTCTCGCGCGGAAGAGCCCGCTGGGTACGGTGTGGATCGCCGCCCACCTCGAGCGCAAGATCAAGAAGCCGCAGATTGACGGCATCGACATCCCCTCCTACGCAGGTCCGTCGCCTCCGCGCCTCGCTCACTCAAAGACGCGTTTTTCTTCCCACCCTTCCTTCTCTGTCGTCCGCCGGTAGAAAAAAGCAGAATCTTTTTCTCCCCCAGTGTTTCTCTGGTGAGGGATTCTTTGTAGTATCTGGTGCGGTGCTCTCCGTGTTCTTGGGGGAAAAATGCGGGGTGATTGTGGTTTGAGCAGGAAAGTATTGGTTTTGCGGTGGAATCATGGGATGCGATGGGTAAATTGTGCGAGGATTTGGTCCCCAACCGGCTCCCGCGAGTTAGGAAAAATAGGTTCGCTGCCAGCAATTCGGTTACTGGTTAGAAATTTCGCGTACAGAACTGTTCTTGTCACATGGTTTCTGCAGAATTCAACCAACGGCTTTCCGCCAGTTAAGAAAAATAGGTTCGCTGCCAGCATTTCGGTTACTGGTTAGGAATTTCGCGTAAAGAACGGTTCTTGTCACATGGTTTCTGCAGAAATTCAAAAGAAGAATATATGGTACGTTACCCTTGACCGATTTTGGTCGTCTTCCGTTGCGATTGTTTAGCATAGGCTGTTTGCACAGATGACGGTGCTTATTTACGTCCAGAGATATGATCTTTTGAGCCAGGCATGTACTTGTGAGATTATTTAGCAAATTAATGTTTCTGTTGACTCATTTATTAGTCCTCGAAAAAACATTCCTGTGAAGTTAATGTAGTATTTGAAGTTGTTCATGTTTATCTTGAAGGGTATCCTTTCTTGCACTTGGTTGAACCAAAGTCAAGTAGCGAAGTCCTTGCAATTTGGTAAGGCAATGGTTGGAGCTGGGCATGGTGAATGTTGGAAGTGATTGAATAATTAGTTTTCTTGTATCACTCGCAGTAGTTAGGAGCCTTCATTTTAATTTATGCTTTTGGGTTTATGCTATAATGACCATTTCCTGCTATATTTTCATTTGGAGAGTTTTTTTCCTAGCATGTTTTCTATTGATATGTACTTTCTTGATTCAATCCTACATTCAAGAATTTTTATTGTTACTTCCCTGTGTTTGCCTAATGCTATAATGAATTCCTTTTGTCTTTTCAGAGAGTATAATGTTCCCTGAGGTTCCAATTGCTCTAAGATTATCAGGGCATCTTCTTCTAGGTTTAGTTCGCATTTATTCGTGGAAGGTGAACTACCTGTTTCAAGATTGTAATCGAATGGTAACTACAATCAGAACTGCATTCGCTTCTGTCCAAGTCGATCTTCCAGTTGATGCAGATCGGGCCCCATTTGAGTCCATCACACTGCCACCAACATTAAATCTTGATGACTTAAACTTGGATGATGCAATTTTTCTGATGGAGTAAGCACTTTCTGTTCTTCACATAATTGCTTCATGCCATGCAATGCAAATGCTATGAATGTAATATTTTTTATTTTGTTCAACTTTCTGCAGGACACCAGATAGTCATCAGAAGACTCGTGATCAGATTACTTTGCCTGGTAAGGAAAGTTCACTATAGTAAATACTTGTTTACTCTTTTTTGAAGCAATCAGCAGGGGTGAACCGCTACCTAAGTTTCTAGTAGGCAAACAATGTTGAAACACAATTTTGCATTTAACTATCTCATTGATGTTGCAGAAGGAGAATATGTGATGATAGAACTTGATGAGGTATTCATTACTGTTCTGCACCCCTGCCCTTTTTTCTTTTCTTTTTTGTTTCTCTCACAATTGTCGAAATTTTACTTCTCCAATTGCGCAGGGTGCTAGAGTAGAGCCGTCAGTTACTGGTCCATCATTACACATGGAGCCTACACCAATTGAGGATGAGTACGTGTCTTTAATATATTTTCTCTCTTTCTTACTTGTGGGTTCATGTTTCCTTTGCAATCATGTCCAGGACATTCCCTCCATTTCATGATGGTTTTGGAGCTGATAATCGCAATGAAGAAATTCCCATAGATCGTCCCCCAGGCAATTTGCCAGTAAATTCCAATGTAGTCAATCAGACAGATGAAGCACTGGATCCACCAGAAACAATGCGTGCACAGGAGTCTCCTGGCCTGATGTTGACAGACTCAATACTTGGAAATGATGAACCCATGGATTTCAACAATGATCCTTCACCTTTTGTGCAAAACAAGGCTATCACCCCTCCAGTTATTGACGAAACATCTTCTGCTGGTCGACAAGCACCTGGAAGATCCATTCCCAATTTACAGACACCAAACACATATGATGCATTCGTAGATGATGCACCGCTAAATTTTGGTTAGTATCTGTCTACTTATAGATTATGTACCTGAAGTCTTCATTTCTTGTCCAACTTTCACCTGTATTACGTTTTAATAATATCTATTGAAATTTCCTAATTGACAAAACACTTCCTGATGCAACTTTCCTTTTGCTTTTCTGATTTCAGACACCCAGCTACCTGAATTTCAGCTTGAGCCATCTCCACCTCCAGTACAAGAGAATGTTGATAATAGAAGGCCAAAAGCACAAGTTAACAAGAGAAAGAGGAAGAGAAAGGTGAAATTTGATCACAAAATTATACTCTCCAATGAGTAAGTTTTGATTGACCCTCAACTTTGGCACGGCAGATTCTTACATGTTGACTTGAGCAATATTTCAGTGTGGAATAACTTGAATAAGTATTTAATTTGCTTATCTATATTTTTAGAGAAAGCAATTGCTCCTCACAATTTGATGTATTTTCACAGATTAGTGTGTTTGTTGGTCAAAAGATGTGTACCAAAAGATGCACTAATATTCTTGGAAGTCTGCATACTAATATCCAATATGAGCCTTTATAATGCAGGGGCTGAGTCCTATAGTCTTTATTATTCAATGCGTACTGTATATACTTTATGATACATGGTGATACCTTTGAGATACAGCCCAAGCCAAATAACGAATAGTGATCAGGCTTCTATTTTTATATGTGCCATTTATATGTTTATGAAACAAAGTTATATTTTTATGTTGTTTTTTGGTCTATGGAACATGTAGTTGGTGGTACTATTCTATACCTGCACAGACTATTTTGGGGTGCACAAAATAATGTTCAAGGTCTCCAACCATGTAGTTAACTAGTTACACACTCAAGTACATCGGCTCTGCTTTTTAGCATAAATGGAACTGTACCACTGTATCAATATTTTTTGAGAAATATTCTACACTGCCTCCATCAGCAATTTCTTAAAAAGCTTTTTCACAACTCAATATCCATCATTACCATTTGGTTGCACAAGTTCCTTTAGAAATTTGGGTAACGAGTAAATGCTTTAGGACCCATTATATTACAAAAAAAAACATCCATATATTTTTACCATCAAAATGCTGCATTTGGTACTGATAAATTTCATCTTGTCTTGCACAGCTACATGAAGGAGCAAATTGATGGAGCTGGACTGGATAAGTTGATCTGCAAGAGAAGAAAGCTACCCCAAACAGCCCTCGATGTGTGGAGATTCAGCAGGACTAACAGAAAGGGCAGCTTCTTGCTTGAACCTGTGCTTCATGGTAAGCTTATATGCTCTTTGATTTCTTGTAGGTATATAGTTTCTTCAATCTTAAGAAACCATTTCACACCCAAGATATTTTCCCCCTTTTCAGGGATGTGCACTAATCTTCATGAAACTTATGAGAGAAATTTCTCCCGTGTGAGTGGCCCTGATGCTGAGTGTACCTCTGGTGAACCCACGGCTGGTGTAGCAAATGATGGCCTGGATGCACCACCTGAACGGCAGCTCAGCCCAAATTATCGTGGAACAGGGGAGTTACCGCCTGACCTTCAACTCACCCCAAACCCTCCAGGAAATGTAGATGCACAACCTGAACCTTTGCCTTCCCCAAAGTCACCAGGAGCAGCAGGTGCTGCACCAGATGATGACATGTTGCCTGAGTTGCCCCGATTCTCACCAATGGACATGCCATCTCCAGTAAGAGGAAATGATACTCCTTACAG
This sequence comes from Setaria viridis, assembly GCF_005286985.2. Lineage (NCBI taxonomy): Eukaryota > Viridiplantae > Streptophyta > Magnoliopsida > Poales > Poaceae > Setaria > Setaria viridis. The sequence continues at coordinate 13,103,708 of NC_048268.2, forward strand.
AACTCCTGGTGGAACCCCACCGTCTTGGCTTGGAGGAACTGGTGTTTCTGAAATACCATCATCTGGTGGGAATGGAACTGGTGTTTCTGAAATACCGTCATCTGGTGGGAACTATTCATTACCTGGACAGAGTACTCGTGATACCGATCATATGCCGTTCCTGTTCCCAATCAATGAAGATGATGATGATCAACCAGAGATCCCTGGGCTCATGAGTACTCCTGGAGGGGTATCTAGTGTAGGTACTGGAACCACCAGATTAGGAAGCATGTCTACTAGAACAAGGTAATGGGATATGTTTGAGCTGATCGTACCATTCTTATTTGAGTGGAAGTTGAGACTGTTTCATTATGGCACTGCAGGGCTGTTGCAATGTTCTTCAAGGATCATGTGCCTTCAACCTCATCTGATGGACAGCCTGGAAAATTCAGTTTGAACAAAATCTTGGAAGGGAAAGCAAGAAAGCAAGCTGCAAGGATGTTCTTTGAGACAACGGTAACATTTAGAATTGCAGTTGTTCTTATTCTGACATGCAGTTGCTATATTTACCTTTACAGCCTAGGTAGTGCTGTTTTGAAGTTGACTATATATTTCTTTTCCTAACAGGTTCTGAAGAGTTACGACTACATTGATGTCCAACAAGAGGAACCATATGGAGACATTGAAATTTCAGTTAAACCCTCCCTCTCCACAGCCAAACTCTGACAAAGTTATTTAGAATCATCATAGAAGAAAGGACCTCTCATTTTATTTGGAAGAAAAACATCACATGGTTCAGTTCCGGCTTGAGGCTGTTTGCTCAGCATGTGCTATGTCAGCAGCAAGTGAAGTGATGAAGGGTTCCATTGGAGAGATGAGACACTTTAGTAATAGCTTATGAAGGATATGGTAGCTATCTGTTAATCCCAACTGAAATCTTTGGTGGCTAGGGACTAATTTAGCTTAGTTAATACCAGTGTGTAAATACTAAATAGTTTTTTTTATGCCTCAATACTTCAAGTACAAGCTTTTACTTTTTGGCCTCAATGCTAAATAGTTGTGATATCATACATATGTTTCTTCCTCTTTGTTCAAATTCTGTTGCTTTAACTTTTGGTCTATTAACGTTTTCATGATAGTACACTCCATTATGGTCGATTCTGGTCAGAGCCGTCTGATCTTGTGGATTTAAACTATGGAATTTCACCAAATTACACTCCAATCATCTGATGGGGCACATTATCAACCTGAGCTCCAAAGTCCAAGGCTTCAATCATGCAGCTAGTCGGACTGAAACAGGGATGGTTACCACAAGACTCGGGTTCTATGCTTAGATGGACTAGGCCACAGCGTGTATATTCCTTAAAACTACAGTGATTACATGGGAAATAAACGGCATAAAGATCAGCGAAGAACGAGTAGTTTACAGCACCAAAAGGAGGCAACGAGAAACAAGACATTTCACTCATCTTTTCTGAACATTTCGTGATCCTCCAGTCTCGCTCTATCGCTCTATACAAAGCTGCAGTCCTCGTCGGCGAATCCTATCCTGGACCCCGCCGTGTCGTACACCACCCTCTTGTTCTTCTGCTGGTAGTTGCCGATGATGGGCGTCTGGTCCTCGTAAGACAGGCTTGCCATGGCCAGGCACACCTGCGACCCGTCCTTCCTCACCACGAACAGCATCCCGGCGGCGTCCACCGTCACCTCCGCGCCGCCCTCCATCCGCAGCGTCAGCAGCGGCACCTTCACCTCCTCGTGACCCGTCAGGTCGTAGCACGTGTCCAGGATCGAGAACCCCGCCGTCGCCGGGTACCCCGCCGCGCCGAACTGGCGCGTGAACTCGGCGCGCACGGCGCGGTACACCAACGGCGCCAGCCGCGTGATCACCGTGCCGGAGTCGATGAGCACGTTGCCGGCGCCGAGGCCCGCGGCGGCCACCGGGTTCCCGCCGACAGCCGCGCCGGTCACGTTGAGGAAGTAGAACGGCGGCTGCGCCGGGTCGGCGATCATGCGGGTGTACGCCACGAGCGTCGTGTTGCGGTAAGACGGCGACGCGCCACCGCCGCCGCCGAGGGAGAGGGACCCCGACGCGTCGCCAGAGGTCGACGCCGGCAGGCAGTAGGAGAACACGCCACCGTACCGGGACGCGGTCTGCGAGACCAGTGAAAGCTCGGTGCGGCCGAGGCCCATGAGCCCCGCCGTGCCGCCGAACAGGCCGCGGTTGCTGAGCCCGCACCCGAACACGAAGCCGTCGATCCTGGCGGCGCCGCCGAGCGCCAGCGTGTCCGTAGCGAGCACGCCGCGGCTGGACGACCCGTCGCCGTAGGCCAGCGCGTAGTAGCACTTCTCGCTGCCGCCGCCGCCGGTGGTAGCGCACGAGCCCGGCGTGCCGGTGGCGGCCTTGAGGGAGGCGGCGCACGCCGAGGCGTTGCACCGGACGGCGGCGTAGGTGGCGGAGCCGGCGGGGTCGAAGAGCGGGTCCCGCTGCGCGTAGCACGAGGAGCAGGGCTTGCACTGCACCCACGTGAGATCGCTGCCGGTGTCCACGATGACGGTGAGGTTGGTGGCGGCGGAGCCGGAGCTGCCGCCGCCGAGACCGATGGTGGTAACGTAGTTGAGAGTCTGGAACCGGATGCCGGAGGTCAGTGGGACCTCGGCTGAGGAGCCGGACTGCGTGGACGCAGCTGCGCCCCTGTTGTTCTTGATCTGCAGTGAGTTGGCGCGCGCTTCGTCGGCGGCGAGGAGGCGGCGGAGGTACTGGTCGCGGGCCGCGGGGTCGTCGGGGATGGTGGTGAGCGAGTGATGCTTGAGCTCTAGCACGGTGGCCGTTCTTGCCGCCCCTGATTTCCTGCTCTCTCCTGAAGAAGATGACAGACATGACTCAAGCCGTCAAGCGAAATGTAGATTCGGAAATACCTCGAATTTTGAATTTTGGACGAATTTAGATGCTAAGATTGGAAAGTACGGTGGTCTGATGAGCAGTTCTTCATATTTTTGAATTTATACTCTCAAGTAAGGACTAAGGTACAATGCGGCAAGTTAACCCTGAAAGGACTGCAAGTACACACACGATGGCTAAATGGGCTAGGCCTGCTGGGTGGCCCGTAGCACAGCCCAAAAAAGCCCGGCACTAGCTCAGCCCGGCCTATAGTGGATAGTGCTCAACCTGGCCTGGCACTATGCGTCGTGCAATGACTGGGCCACCTCCTAGGCTGTAGTGCTGGCCTAGGCCTAGCCCGTTAAATTGGCAGGCCTTAGACTATCAATCGGTCTATCAAAGGCCTGCTTCCCCTCTCCTCCTATCCCACCGGCCTGTTAAATGCCTGCTTCCCTCAAACCCTAACCCTTTCCATTCTCTTCTCATTTCCCTCAACTCTCCCTCACTCGGCGGTGGCTACTCCTCGCCCAGAAGATCGGCCATCGCTCCGGCCTCGCTCCTCCAGTCCTCCCCAAGCATGGCACCACTGGCCGCCCTTCCTCACCCTAGCGCTGCATCGCCGGGCCCTAGCCACCCTCACTCCTCCCTAGGCACTACCCCTTCTTCCTCCCCTCTTCTCCCCGCGACGGCAAGGAAGTGCGTCGGTCGCTGTCGGCCGCCGCTCCTCACCTGTGGTAGCAAGGAAGCGTGCCATCCGCCGCCGTTGAGGGGTCACGACTGCCGCTGCTAGTGCCTGGTCATTCTCCAAAAAGAATACAATAGATTAGAAAATGGGTTAAATTCAAAATTTCCAATTTTGCAATGGGACCTTATCCTTATGCTATTTGCAACTTTAGAACATATACTAACTCATATTTCTCAACCATTTCAATTGTGATTATGATTCATTTGATAACCTTATTAGTTTGTGAACTTAGGGGATTACGTGATTTGTCAGAAAAAGGAATGATAACTACTTTTTTCTCTATAATAGGATTCTTAGTTCTTCGTTGGGTTTCTTCGGGACATTTTCCATTAAGTAATTTACCCGGCACTAGCTCGGTAGTGCCAGCCGTGCTAGCGGGCCGGGCCGGCACGATAAAAGGCCATAGTGCCGGACCTGGGCCAACAGTTCGGCACGTAGTGTTGGCCCGGCCTGGCACGAAAAAGTCATCGGGCCTAATAGTGCCGGATCTAGTCAGACCAGGCCAAATCGGGCTAGTGCCGGGCGGTCCATCTGGCCATCTATACACACACGTGACCTCGGAGCACTACAAATTCTACAGCTCCAGCCAAATAGTCGTACCAGGTGGACCATGTTGACTGGAAGTCTGCAAACCCCATAAAAATTCAGGATATTTCATGGAGGAACAAGAAGTCGATCCCATTATAGTAGTATATGTTCTAGTTTTTTTCTTAAAAATTTTTGTTTCAGATTTGCATTAGACACACTAAGGATTTGGATCCCAGTCCTTTCAGAATTTTCAAATACAAAGTAAAGTATAAGATATATATACTCATGAACACATTAAGTTAGGCCTGCAAAATGGACTATGACAGTTACAGTACACGTCGCTTATTCTTTTCTTTTTACAAGGGAAGTTACATATTTAGTAACCAAAAAATTAAACTTTGAAGGTTGGATCTCTCAGTATCGACTAGAAGTAGGATTTAGCAAACATACATAAAGTGACAGTGTACAGCATGACAGCTGCCTTTTTCAGTTTTTTGCAGTTGCAAATCATGAATTCGAGAACGGATCGGAACTCCAAATGCATGCAAGATTGCAAGTAAGTTTCTGCTGTTGAGTTCTTCAACTAACAACACAGAGCTGAGAGAGCACCTGTTCCGGTCAATGCATCGCAATTATACGTAAAAAACTGCGGCAGAATTACCTAGCATTTCAGCACGCTTCGCGTCGGCGTAGCAGCTGCCGCTCCGGGTCTCCCTCGCTGCACCTCGGCCATCCAACTCCAGCAGCGAGACCACGGCGCTCTTCCCTACTACCGCAGCTCGCCGGGCGCCAGAGGCAGCGGCGGCAATGGTGGCGACGGCGAGAAGCGCGAGGACGAGAAGAACTAGGCGATGAGCGGCCGCCATTGTCGCTGCACGCAGACGCGCGCCGTGGTACGCTGGTGGATAGATCTGACAAGCAGGCAAGCGGCCAGGAAGAAGGCCGGGACGGAGGAAACGACCAAGCAGGAAGACGGGGGCGTGCTAGGGACAAGAGAATGTGAATGTGAGAGGGAGACGGATATATGTATATATGTATATATAGAGACGGACGCTTGCTACAATATAATGCTACTGCCTGTCAGTGCCCCCCGCTTGGACGAGCACGAGGGAGCACGAGCGAGAGTCCACTGCACGGCGCTGTAGCGCGGCGGACTATCTGCGATCACGGGCAGGCGGCAAAAGGCGAGCGTGGGGGATCGGAGGTGGTAGCGCCTTGTTTGGTTGCGCCGAGGATGGTAGCTGCGCGTGCGCGATGCCCCCGCACCTGCTCCCGTGACCCAGCCGTCGCCGAACATGGCAGGGATGGATCGACGATGGCCTGTGGTCCATTGCTACCAAACTGTTGGCTGCCGTGCTCATGCCTCATGGTGCCGGGTGGCGCCGCTAGCCAAGACTTGGGAGGACGCCGGCTGGAAGATGGCTGCCGTGCTCATGGTGCCGGGTGTACCATCAGCAGACTCTTGCGACGGAGTTTAGATCGGAAAGGAAAACAGAGCACGCCAAGTTCAAGGTGGAATTGTGCGTCGACCATAAGCGGCGGTGCACTGCATCTCGCGAAACATGCCTGGATAAAAACTTGGAAATAACCAGGTCCGCATGAGATATATGATGTACATGCATATTGTCACCAACCCAGATGAATTGAGTGGTACAGGAATTCACTCTATCCCACTTAGAATCCAAGTTCAAGTCTCTTCAAAAAACACAAGAACCACTCCAGATACAATCCGGATCCGTAGATCACCGCCGCCTCCGGATGCAGCCGACCGGTTCGTTCTCTCCTCTACCTCCTCATCCGCCGCCAGATGCTTGTATACGTTACTGTTGGTTGTTGGGCCTTCGCTTACTTGGGCTGCCATTCTAGGCCGCAGTATTTTGGATTGGGCTTTGGGGTCCGGGTTGTCTTCTTGCTTGTGACGCTTCCATCAGTCTTTAATGAATCATCAGCATCTTTAGGTTCAGACTTGTTATCCTCAGCAACTCCAGGAGTGCCAACCTGGGTACCATCGGTGGTGGCCCATCCCATTGATGTTCCTCTTGATGTTGTCTTCTTCTTCATGACAATTCCCCCCTCCATGAGAAACGGTTTGACCCCAAGCTTAATGTGACTTTTGGACGAATCAAGTATCATTCCTTGGACATATCATTTCGAAGGAAGGTATCTTAGTGGACCCTGAAAAAGTTAAAGCCGTATCCGAGTGGAAAAGACCGTCCTCGATAACTGAGATAAGAAGTTTCCTTGGTATGGCAGATTATTACCAACGTTTCATAAGAAAT